>NC_092421.1:73065927-73377782 GCF_040894005.1 Engystomops pustulosus
CCCCTAGTGGTGGTGTATAATCTGTATGTAGTGAGCTCCCCCTAGTGGTGGTGTATAATCTGTATGTAGTGATCCCCCCTAGTGGTGGTGTATAATCTGTATGTAGTGAGCTCCTCCTAGTGGTGGTGTATAATCTGTATGTAGTGAGCTCCTCCTAGTGGTGATGTATAATCTGTATGTAGCGACCCCCCCCCTAGGTGTGGCTGTATAATCAGTATATCGTTAGCTCCCCTCAGCGGTAGTTTAGCATACAGTGATTATGTATTATGATGTTCTGTACCAGGATTTTTAGAAATAAGTTGTATGAATTTATGTGCAGACTGGATCTAAAAGCAGGATGATGCAAGGAGGAGGGATAGGGGTAGATATTCACTACAAGAGCAAGACATTGCTTTGTATGTGTCACTCCACATTCCTGGTGTAGTAAAGCTGAGTGGTTGCCATATTACAGAAATTACTAAAGAATGTGTGAGTGTCAGCTCCGGGGGTCAGGGGCTCTGGGGGTCAGGGGCTCAGTGTGCCTG
The DNA here is from genome assembly GCF_040894005.1 of Engystomops pustulosus. Lineage (NCBI taxonomy): Eukaryota > Metazoa > Chordata > Amphibia > Anura > Leptodactylidae > Engystomops > Engystomops pustulosus. The sequence goes on from NC_092421.1 coordinate 73,066,452, forward strand.
ACATTTAGCTTGATCCCAGTCACATAGATGGTCAGAGGCTGATTATAATAATGTGTGATATTATCTCCAGCGCTGTACAGCGGCCAAGCTCTGAGCAGCGGAACATTCCACCGGGACCCAGAGAGAACAGCTCACACTATCCACACCCTAGAGGGGTCAGACCCAGGGTCAGCAGTGACCCCTCGCAGCCCCCAGACTGATCAGATAGATAGATGCCGGTACTTACCCGCTGTCTCTCCTCCGTCTTGGTAGTCTGCTTACAGTCCGGATGCCAGACCGTAGACCCTGTGGAGGAGGAGAGGACACAGGTGATTCTGGGGTGAGTTGTTATACATCACAGTGGTCACAATTATGCTAGAGAAAATAAAACGTTTGTCCTTCTGCCTCTGCATGAAAGTGTGAACACGGCCTAAGCAGTAACAATGCGTTATTAATCAAGGCAACCAATCAGTGCTTAATAATTAGAGCAATACAAAGTATCAACTACGTGTGAAAGTCTGTTGGGGGACGTCTCTACCAGCTTTGTACATCTAGAGGCTGGAGGTTCCCCCATTCTTCATGTACATCTAGAGGCTGGAGGTTCCCCCATTCTTCTTTGCACATCTAGAGGCTGGAGGTTCCCCCAATCTTTATGTACATCTAGAGGCTGGAGGTTCCCCCATTCTTCTTTGTACCTCTAGAGGCTGGTGGTCCCCCCATTCTTCATGTACATCTTGAGACTGGAGGTCCCCCCAATCTTCTTTGTAAATCTAGAGGCTGGAGGTTCCCCAATTCTTCTTTGCACATCTAGAGGCTGGAGGTCCCCCAATTCTTCTTTGCACATCTAGAGGCTGGAGGTTGCTCCATTCTTCTTTGCACATCTAGAGGCTGGAGGTTCCCCCATTCTTCTTTGTACCTCTAGAGGCTGGTGGTTCCCCCATTCTTCATGTACATCTTGAGACTGGAGGTCCCCCCAATCTTCTTTGTAAATCTAGAGGCTGGAGGTTCCCCCATTCTTCTTTGTACATCTAGAGGCTGGAGGTTCCCCCATTCTTCTTTGTACATCTAGAGGCTGGAGGTTCCTCCATTCTTCATGTACATCTAGAGGCTGGAGGTCCCCCCATTCTTCATGTACATCTAGAGGCTGGTGGTCCCCCCATTCTTCATGTACATCTAGAGGCTGGAGGTTCCCCCATTCTTCTCTGTACATCTAGAGGCTGGAGGTTCCCCCATTCTTCATGTACATCTAGAGGCTGGAGGTCCCCCCATTCTTCTTTGTACATCTAGAGGCTGGAGGTTCCTCCATTCTTCTTTGTACATCTAGAGGCTGGAGGTTTCCCCCATTCTTCTTTATACATCTAGAGGCTGGAGGTCCCCCCATTCTTCTTTGTACATCTAGAGGCTGGAGGTCCCCCCATTCTTCTTTGTACATATAGAGGCTGGAGGTTTCCCCCATTCTTCTTTATACATCTAAAGGCTGGAGGTCCCCCCATTCTTCTTTGTACATCTAGAGGCTGGAGGTTTCCCCCATTCTTCTTTGTACATCTAGAGGCTGGAGGTTCCTCCCATTCTACTTTGTACCTCTAGAGCCTGGAGGTTCCCCCATTCTTCTTTGTACATCTAGAGGCTGGAGGTCCCCCCCATTCTTCTTTGTACATCTAGAGGCTGGAGGTTCCCCCATTCTTCTCTGCACATCTAGAGGCTGGAGGTTCCTCCATTCTTCTTTGTACATCTAGAGGCTGGAGGTTCCTCCATTCTTCTTTGTACATCTAGAGGCTGGAGGTCCCCCCCATTCTTCTTTGTACATCTAGAGGCTGGAGGTTCCTCCATTCTACTTTGTACATCTAGAGCCTGGAGGTTCCCCCATTCTTCTTTGTACATCTAGAGGCTGGAGGTCCCCCCCATTCTTCTTTGTACATCTAGAGGCTGGAGGTTCCCCCATTCTTCTTTGTACATCTAGAGGCTGGAGGTTCCCCCATTCTTCTCTGCACATCTAGAGGCTGGAGGTTCCTCCATTCTTCTTTGTACATCTAGAGGCTGGAGGTTCCTCCATTCTTCTTTGTACATCTAGAGGCTGGAGGTTCCCCCATTCTTCTCTGTACATCTAGAGCCTGGAGGTTCCCCCATTCTTCTTTGTACATCTAGAGGCTGGAGGTTCCCCCATTCTTCTTTGTACCTCTAGAGCCTGGAGGTTCCCCCATTCTTCTTTGTACATGTAGAGGCTGGAGGTTCCCCCATTCTTCTTTGTACATGTAGAGGCTGGAGGTTCCCCCATTCCTCTTTGTACATGTAGAGGCTGGAGGCTCCTCCATTTGCACATCTAGAGGCTGGAGGTTCCCCCATTCTTCTTTGTACATGTAGAGGCTGGAGGTTCCCCCATTCCTCTTTGTACATGTAGAGGCTGGAGGCTCCTCCATTTGCACATCTAGAGGCTGGAGGTTCCCCCATTCCTCTTTGTACATGTAGAGGCTGGAGGCTCCTCCATTTGCACATCTAGAGGCTGGAGGCTAGGTCGTGGTAGGTTAGCAGCTGTGCCATATTCCTTCAAGTTACAAATTGTGCAGTGGAAGCTGTTCAGAGCCTCCTCACCCTGCTGTGCACTGTGCCATATCTCTATCCCTGAGCTGCTGTTTGTTCGGTGACATCCAGATGTTCTCTAATTACTAATGAGGAGACTTCTAGAGGCGACCTGACACTGGATGATATTTAGGGGGATCCTAGTTCAGGGGGGTGACTACATTTTTTTCCACATCACAAATATTCGATACTTTGTGTTTCTCTATGACATAAAATATCAGTAAATTAGATTGAAATTTGTGGCTGTAACATTTAACAATGATGATGAGATCAAGGAGTGTGAGGAGTTTTGAAACCTACAAGTATATAGTATGTATGTATTATATGTATACAGCGTATGTATTATATGTATACAGCGTATGTATTATATGTATACAGCGTATGTATTATATGTATACAGCGTATGTATTATATGTATACAGCGTATGTATTGTGTGGATACTGTATGTATTATATGTATACAGCGTATGTATTGTGTGGATACAGCGTATGTATTATATGTATACAGCGTATGTATTATATGTATACAGCGTATGTATTATATGTATACAGCGTATGTATTATATGTATACAGCGTATGTATTATATGTATACAGCGTATGTATTATATGTATACAGCGTATGTATTATATGTATACAGCGTATGTATTGTGTGGATACTGTATGTATATTATATGAATACTGTTGTGTATATTTTATGTATACTGTATGTATACTAAATGCAAATTGTGTGTATACCATATGTAAATTGTATGTATATTATATGTATACTGTGTGTATACTGTATGTTACATGTAGCAGTATGGGGGTTCTCTGCAGTACATAGGGGTGTTTGCTCCTGATCCACAGATCAGCCTTGGATTGGCTGCACATTGATGATGTGATACATTGTGACGGATCACATGCTGCGATGAAGAAATATTCTAGAGAAAAGCCAAAAAGGAAAATTGAAAACTGGGTGTAACTCATCACCGGGGCGACAGCGAGCGCAGGCCAAGGTAAACGATGACGGTGAGCGAATCCCAGCGAGACATCCAGTACCTCACACCCCAAGACAGATCCAAGAGAGACATCCAGTACCTCATACCCCAAGACAGATCCAAGAGAGACATCCAGTACCTCATACCCCAAGACAGATCCAAGAGACACATCCAGTACCTCGTACCCCAAGACAGATCCGAGAGAGACATCCAGTACCTCGTACCCCAAGACAGATCCAAGAGAGACATCCAGTACCTCGTACCCCAAGACAGATCCGAGAGAGACATCCAGTACCTCGTACCCCAAGACAGATCCAAGAGAGACATCCAGTACCTCGTACCCCAAGACAGATCCAAGAGAGACATCCAGTACCTCGTACCCCAAGACAGATCCAAGAGAGACATCCAGTACCTCGTACCCCAAGACAGATCCAAGAGAGACATCCAGTACCTCATACCCCAAGACAGATCCAAGAGAGACATCCAGTACCTCATACCCCAAGACAGATCCAAGAGAGACATCCAGTACCTCATACCCCAAGACAGATCCGAGAGAGACATCCAGTACCTCATACCCCAAGACAGATCCAAGAGAGACATCCAGTACCTCATACCCCAAGATAGATCCGAGAGAGACATCCAGTACCTCGTACCCCAAGACAGATCCGAGAGAGACATCCAGTACCTCGTACCCCAAGACAGATCCAAGAGAGACATCCAGTACCTCGTACCCCAAGACAGATCCGAGAGACATCCAGTACCTCTTACCCCAAGACAGATCCAAGAGAGACATCCAGTACCTCATACCCCAAGACAGATCCAAGAGAGACATCCAGTACCTCATACCCCAAGACAGATCCAAGAGAGACATCCAGTACCTCATACCCCAAGACAGATCCAAGAGAGACATCCAGTACCTCATACCCCAAGACAGATCCAAGAGAGACATCCAGTACCTCATACCCCAAGACAGATCCAAGAGAGACATCCAGTACCTCATACCCCAAGACAGATCCAAGAGAGACATCCAGTACCTCATACCCCAAGACAAATCCCAGCAAGACATCCAGTACCTCATACCCCAAGACAGATCCAAGAGAGACATCCAGTACCTCACACCCCAAGACAATTCCCAGCAAGACATCCAGTACCTCATACCCCAAGACAGATCCAAGAGAGACATCCAGTACCTCACACCCCAGGACAAATCCCAGCGAGACATCCAGTACCTCACACCCCAAGACAGATCCAAGAGAGACATCCAGTACCTCACACCCCAGGACAGATCCAAGAGAGACATCCAGTACCTCACACCTCAGGACAAATCCCAGCGCGACATCCAGTACCTCATACCCCAAGACAGATCCAAGAGAGACATCCAGTACCTCACACCTCAGGACACATCCCAGCTAGACATCCAATACCTCACACCCAAAGACAGGTCCAAGAGAGACATCCAGTACCTCACACCCCAAGACAAATCCCAGCAAGACATCCAGTACCTCACACCCCAAGACAGATCCCAGCGAGACATCCAGTACCTCACACCCCAAGACAGATCCCAGCGAGACATCCAGTACCTCACACCCCAGGACAAATCCCAGCGAGACATCCAGTACCTCACACCCCAAGACAGATCCAAGAGAGACATCCAGTACCTCACACCTCAGGACAAATCCCAGCGAGACATCCAGTACCTCATACCCCAAGACAGATCCAAGAGAGACATCCAGTACCTCACACCTCAGGACACATCCCAGCTAGACATCCAATACCTCACACCCAAAGACAGGTCCAAGAGAGACATCCAGTACCTCATACCCCAAGACAAATCCCAGCAAGACATCCAGTACCTCACACCCCAAGACAGATCCCAGCGAGACATCCAGTACCTCACACCCCAAGACAGATCCCAGCGAGACATCCAGTACCTCACACCCCAGGACAAATCCCAGCGAGACATCCAGTACCTCACACCCCAAGACAGATCCAAGAGAGACATCCAGTACCTCACACCTCAGGACAAATCCCAGCGAGACATCCAGTACCTCATACCCCAAGACAGATCCAAGAGAGACATCCAGTACCTCACACCTCAGGACACATCCCAGCTAGACATCCAGTACCTCACACCCCAAGACAGATCCAAGAGAGACATCCAGTACCTCACACCTCAGGACAGATCCCAGCGAGACATCCAGTACCTCATACCCCAAGACAGATCCAAGAGAGACATCCAGTACCTCACACCTCAGGACACATCCCAGCTAGACATCCAGTACCTCACACCCCAAGACAGATCCAAGAGAGACATCCAGTACCTCACACCTCAGGACACATCCCAGCTAGACATCCAGTACCTCACACCCCAAGACAGATCCAAGAGAGACATCCAGTACCTCATACCCCAAGACAGATCCAAGAGAGACGTCCAGTACCTCACACCTCAGGACACATCCCAGCGAGACATCCAGTACCTCATACCCCAAGACAGATCCAAGAGAGACATCCAGTACCTCACACCTCAGGACACATCCCAACAAGACTTCCAGTACCTCACACCCCATGACAGATCCCAATGAGACATCCAGTACCTCACACCTCAGGGCACATCCCAGCGAGACATCCAGTACCTCACACCTCAGGGCACATCCCAGCGAGACATCCAGTACCTCATACCCCATGACAGATCCCAATGAGACATCCAGTACCTCACACCTCAGGACACATCCCAGTGAGACATCCAGCACCGAGGTTGGAGACATCTTACCTTGGAGATACATTTCCTCTCCTTCGGTGAACATCTGCTGACATCTGCTGCATCGTGCACAGCTCGGGTGGTAGTGCTTATCCCCAGCCTGAGGACACAGAGATTAGATACATCACACATGACAGGATTAGATACACAGCTCAGTAGACAGTATCACACAGGATAGCATTGGATACACAGCTCAGCAGACTGTCCACAGCGCTGAGGCTTCGTGCCTCTGTGACAGCGGTTGAGGACAATACATCGTCAGGATTTTCATGACAATTATAATCCCATGACAGCGAAAAGTTACAGACTCCACCCCCTTGTATAGTTTCATGGGAAAGGCAAGAACGATACAATGAAAAAGACGACGGACTCCTCTTATACGTCGAATACCAATCCTGATGCTAAAGAGCGCAGAGTATAGCGGCATATGGGAGGACAACACAGTATGGTGACCACCAGGAAGAGTGTACAGTATGGCGGCATATGGGAGGACAACACAGAATGGTGACCACCGGGAAGAGTGTACAGTATGGCGGCATATGGGAGGACAACACAGTATGGTGACCACCAGGAAGAGCGTACAGTATGGCGGCATATGGGAGGACAACACAGTATGGTGACCACCAGGAAGAGCGTACAGTATGGCGGCATATGGGAGGACAACACAGAATGGTGACCACCAGGAAGAGTGTACAGTATGGCGGCATATCGGAGGACAACACAGAATGGTGACCACCAGGAAGAGCGTACAGTATGGCGGCATATGGGAGGACAACACAGAATGGTGACCACCAGGAAGCTCACACAGTATAGCGGCATGTGTTAAGAAAATACAGTATAGTAGCCACCAGGAAGAGAGCACAGTATGACGGCAAGTGGGAGAGCGTACAGTATGGCGGCATGTGGGAAGAGCGCACAGTATGGCGGCATGTGGGAAGAGCGCACAGTATGGCGGCATGTGGGAAGAGCGCACAGTATGGCGGCATGTGGGAAGAGCGCACAGTATGGCGGCATGTGGGAAGAGCGCACAGTATGGCGGCATGTGGGAAGAGCGCACAGTATGGCGGCATGTGGGAAGAGCACACAGTATGGCGGCATGTGAGAAGAGCACACAGTACGGCGGCATGTGGGAAGAGCGCACAGTACGGCGGCATGTGGGAAGAGCGCACAGTATGGTGGCATGTGGGAAGAGCGCACAGTATGGCGGCATGTAGGAAGAGCGCACGGTATGGCGGCATGTGGGAAGAGCGCACAGTATGGCGGCATGTGGGAAGAGCGCACAGTATGGCGGCATGTGGGAAGAGCCACCACTGAAAACTTTCTTTACATCAACCACTAGGGGGAGCTCCTCACATACATATTATACAGACACCACTAGGGGGGGATCACTACATACAGATTATACACCACCACTAGGCGAAGCTCACTACATACAGACTACACAGCCACCACTAGGGGGAGCTCACTACATACAGATTATAAAGCCACCACTAGGAGGGGCTCACTACATACAGATTATACACCACCACTAGGAGGAGCTCACTACATACAGATTATACACCACCACTAGGGGGAGCTCACTACATACAGATTATACACCACCACTAGGAGGAGCTCACTACATACAGATTATACACCACCACTAGGAGGAGCTCACTACATACAGATTATACACCACCACTAGGGGGAGCTCACTACATACAGATTATACACCACCACTAGGAGGAGCTCACTACATACAGATTATACACCACCACTAGGAGGAGCTCACTACATACAGATTATACACCACCACTAGGGGGAGCTCACTACATACAGATTATACACCACCACTAGGGGGAGCTCACTACATACAGATTATACACCACCACTAGGGGGAGCTCACTACATACAGATTATACACCACCACTCGGGGGAGCTCACTACATACAGATTATACACCACCACTAGGAGGAGCTCACTACATACAGATTATACACCACCACTAGGGGGAGCTCACTACATACAGATTATACACCACCACTAGGAGGAGCTCACTACATACAGATTATACACCACCACTAGGAGGAGCTCACTACATACAGATTATACACCACCACTAGGAGGAGCTCACTACATACAGATTATACACCACCACTAGGGGGAGCTCACTACATACAGATTATACACCACCACTAGGAGGAGCTCACTACATACAGATTATACACCACCACTAGGAGGAGCTCACTACATACAGATTATACACCACCACTAGGGGGAGCTCACTACATACAGATTATACACCACCACTAGGGGGAGCTCACTACATACAGATTATACACCACCACTAGGGGGAGCTCACTACATACAGATTATACACCACCACTCGGGGGAGCTCACTACATACAGATTATACACCACCACTAGGAGGATCTCCCTACATACAGATTATACAGCCACCACTAGGAGGAGCTCATTACATACAGATTATATAGCCACCACTAGGGGGAGCTCACTACATACAGATTATACAGACACCACTAGAGGGAGCTCACTACATACATATTATACAGCCACCACTAGGGGGAGCTCACTACATATAGATTATACACCACCACTAGGGGGAGCTCACTACATAGAGACCATACACCACCACTAGGGGGAGCTCACTACATACAGATTATACAGCCACCACTAGGAGGAGCTCACTACATACAGATTATACAGCCACCACTAGGAGGAGCTCACTACATACAGATTATACAGCCACCACTAGGGGGAGCTCACTACATACAGATTATACAACCACCACTAGGAGGAGCTCACTACATACAGATTATACAGCCACCACTAGGAGGAGCTCACTACATACAGATTATACAGCCACCACTAGGGGGAGCTCACTACATACAGATTATACAACCACCACTAGGGGGAGCTCACTACATATAGATTATACCGACACCACTAGGGGGAGCTCACTACATACAGATTATACCGACACCACTAGGGGAAGCTCACTACATACAGATTATACAGCCACCACTAGGGGGAGCTCACTACATACAGATTATACAGCCACCACTAGGGGGAGCTCACTACATACAGATTATACACCACCACTAGGGGGGGCTCACTACATACAGATTATACACCACCACTAGATGGAGCTCACTACATACAGATTATACAGCCACTATTCTATGCCCTCATTATGAAGATGTAAATCAGTGCGGAATACTGGACCATTCATAGTGATATAAGTAAAGGTATCACTAGGGGCCGTGGGATTCAGAGTATAAAGTATGGAATATACTCTGACATTCTGCAGATGGTGGAGTAGAAGACTTGGTCCATCTGGGAAGCATTTCCCAGGTCAGAGGCTGGAGATAATGAGCCTCATTTCCTGTAATTACTAATTAGTGGAGGAAGTTTTGTTTCCATTAAAATGTTTATTATCCTCTGAAAAACAAAGAACATGGCGACCCCTAAGGAATGAGACCCCCCATCCCCCTGCTGGGGCCCCACAGAGGTCTCCCAACAAAGAAGAATCCCACCAGCTATGTACACACTGGAGGCACCTCACTGCCTGTATTGTACTCCAGAGCTGCACTCACTGCTCTAGCTACATCCCCTGCTTGTTCAGTGCCTGCATATTCTGCATATTATTCTTTAGTTATCTGTACATGGTCATGGTTACGAGGTCAATGTAGAATGAACGCTCTGTCCCCATCTTGCTGACAGTTTCCATAGGTATTTATTGGTGTTCCTGTGTCCCCATTGTCACTTGTCTCTCCCTCAGTCTCTCTGAATCCTGCAGCATCATGGCTATAAATACAGCAGCAAGCGCTGTTATTACCCGGTATCAGGGCGTGAAACACACAGCATTAATTACACAGCATCATCTCCACACTTACATAATCAGGAGGCATGCCATTCAGGATGACTCAGCTTTCCCAGACACAGATAGCACCAGAAATTGTGGAGAGTTGCCATATTTTGCATCAAACCTTCTGCAGAGATTAACTCCTCATAAAGCGGCGCTATGATCCCCTGTACTTAATAAATAATAATAATTCTTTATTTATATAGCGCACACAGATTACGCAGCGCTGCACAGGCATGTCAAATTGGTCCCTGTCCCCATGGGGCTCACAATCTAAACAACCTAACAGTATGTTTTGAAGTGTGGGAGGAAACCGGAGTACCCGGAGGAAACCCACGCAAACACGGAGAGAACATACAAACTCTTTGCAGATGTTGACCTGGGTGGGATTCGAACCCAGGACCCCAGTGCTGCAAGGCAGATGTGCTACTCACTCAGCCATCCCTGGGTGTCACCTATAGGTGCAGGAGGCTCTGAGTGCACAGGTACAGACACCCCCTGCACAATACTGTGACCTGGAGGCAAGACATGACACAACATGAAGAGTACAAACTGAGCCGATCACACAGGACTACACACACACACACACACACACATGTATACACAGAGATATACACACACAGATATAAACCGAGAACTATACACATATATACACAGCTGAAGACACATATACAAGACTCCTCTGTCCTCCTCCAGACCCCTCTGTCCTCCTCCTCCTCCAGACACCTCTGTCCTCCTCCTCCTCCAGACACCTCTGTCCTCCTCCTCCTTCAGGCCCCTCTATCCTCCTCCTCCTCCAGGCCCCTCTGTCCTACTCCTCCTCCAGACCCTTCTGACCTCCTCCTCCTCCAGACACCTCTGACCTCCTCCTCCAGACTCCCTCTGTCCTCCTCCAGACACTTCTGTCCTCCTCCTCCTCCAGACTCCTCTGACCTCCTCCTCCAGACCCCTCTGACCTCCTCCTCCAGACTCCCTCTGTCCTCCTCCAGACACTTCTGTCCTCCTCCTCCTCCAGACCCCACTGTCCTACTCCTCCTCCAGGCCCCTCTGTCCTACTCCTCCTCCAGGCCCCTCTGTCCTACTCCTCCTCCAGGCCCCTCTGTCCTACTCCTCCTCCAGGCCCCTCTGTCCTACTCCTCCTCCAGGCCCCTCTGTCCTACTCCTCCTCCAGGCCCCTCTGTCCTACTCCTCCTCCAGGCCCCTCTGTCCTACTCCTCCTCCAGGCCCCTCTGTCCTCCTCCTCCAGACCCCTCTGTCCTCCTCCTCCAGACTCCCTCTGGCCGCCTCCTCCAGACCCATCTGTCCTCCTCCTGCTCCAAACCCCTCTGACCTCCTCCTCCAGACCCTTCTGACCTCCTCCTCCAGACTCCTCTGACCTCCTCCTCCTCCAGACCCCTCTGTCCTCCTCCTCCTCCTCCAGACCCCTCTGTCCTCCTCCTCCTCCTCCAGACCCCTCTGTCCTCCTCCTCCTCCTCCAGACCCCTCTGTCCTCCTCCTCCTCCTCCAGACCCCTCTGTCCTCCTCCTCCTCCTCCAGACCCCTCTGTCCTCCTCCTCCTCCAGACACCTCTGTCCTCCTCCTCCTCCAGACACCTCTGTCCTCCTCCTCCTCCAGACACCTCTGTCCTCCTCCTCCTCCAGACACCTCTGTCCTCCTCCTCTTCCAGACACCTCTGTCCTCCTCCTCCTCCAGACCCCTCTGTCCTCCTCCTCCTCCACACCCCTCTGTCCTCCTCCTCCTCCACACCCCTCTGTCCTCCTCCTCCACACCCCTCTGTCCTCCTCCTCCACACCCCTCTGTCCTCCTCCTCCACACCCCTCTGTCCTCCTCCTCCACACCCCTCTGTCCTCCTCCTCCACACCCCTCTGTCCTCCTCCACACCCCTCTGTCCTCCTTCTCCTCCAGACCCCTCAGTCCCTCTGTCCTTCCGTCCTCCTCAGGTACCAGCTCAAGGGATACAGACATGAAATATGTTGCTAAATCCTTCTAATCTGCACTCCTTGTTGGTTCAAACAACAGAGAATATTGAGTGCAGCTCTGGATGAAAAAGATTTCAAATGTTAAGAAAAATAAAGTTTTACCATCATAATCGTCCACAGTCCAGAAGAGAAGAAGGAGTCTCCTGTATTCTCAAGGTGACAGATACAAGATGTGGTCATACATCTCTGCCTGGAAATACTGAGGTATCTGAGGTACGAGACACCTGGCGCCTCCTTTGGACACAATGGAGCCACATGACAATAAGAGCAGAAGACTCCGACCTGACTCAGCAAAACAGCGTGAAATCCTGACAAGTCACAAGTCCCAACCCAACACGTCCCAAGCACCTCACCACCACCTAGAACTCAGCAGCCAATGGACCGACTTCTGCCAAGAGCAGCTAAAATAATTCTCACCCAACTTTTCCAGAATGCAGAAGACACTGGGGGAGAGATCTGAAAACTACAGAAAAGAATAAGTGGGAAACGTACTCACAGCAACCAATCAGGTGACTCAAGGAGAGGAGAGGAGCAATGTGATTGGTCCTTGCAAACACATCCTCCAATGTTCCTCACTGTTTACTAATAAAACATGACACAACACACAGTAACGAAGAATCAGCAATAATACTGCAGAGGGAGCAGATGGTGTCCTTGTAATAGCAATACAAAGGAGGCAAACTACATATCACAAAAGAAAAGATGAAGATCAAACTCCAGGAGCTAAAAATAAATATTACCAAAAAATAATATATCACATTACAGAACAGGTAAAACCACCACTAATAAAATATAATCCACACAAAAAAGATGTAAATATTACTACAATACTGCCCCCTATGTACAAGAATATAACTACTATAATACTGCCCCCTATGTACAAGAATATAACTACTATAATACTGCCCCCTATGTACAAGGATATAACTACTAGAATACTGCCCCCTATGTACAAGAATATAACTACTATAATACTGCCCCCTATGTACAAGAATATAACTACTATAATACTGCTCCCTATGTACAAGAATATAACTACTATAATACTGCCCCCTATGTACAAGAATATAACTACTATAATACTGCCCCTATGTACAGGGATATAACTACTATAATACTGCCCCCTATGTACAAGAATATAACTACTATAATACTGCTCCCTATGTACAAGAATATAACTACTATAATACTGCTCCCTATGTACAAGAATATAACTACTATAATACTGCCCCTATGTACAAGGATATAACTACTATACTACTGCCCCCTATATACAAGAATATAACTACTATAATACTGCCCCCTATGTACAGGAATATAACTACTATAATACTGCCCCCTATGTACAAGGATATAACTACTATAATAGTGCCCCCTATGTACAAGAATATAACTACTATAATACTGCCCTCTATGTACAAGAATATAACTACTATACTACTGCCCCCTATATACAAGAATATAACTACTATAATACTGCCCCCTATGTACAAGAATATAACTACTATACTACTGCCCCCTATGTACAAGAATATCACTACTATAATACTGCCCTCTATGTACAAGAATATAACTACTATACTACTGCCCCCTATATACAAGAATATAACTACTATAATACTGCCCCCTATGTACAAGAATATAACTAATATAATACTGCCCCCTATGTACAAGAATATAACTACTATAATACTGCCCCCTATGTACAAGAATATAACTACTATAATACTGCCCCCTGTGTACAAGAATATAACTACTATAATACTGCTCCCTATGTACAGGAATATTACTACTATAATACTGCCCCCTATGTAAAAGAATATAACTACTATAATACTGCCCCCTATGTACAAGAATATAACTACTATAATACTGCCCCTTATGTACAAGAATATAACTACTATAATACTGCCCCCTATGTACAAGAATATAACTACTATAATACTGCCCCCTATGTACAAGAAAATAACTACTATAATACTGCCCCCTATGTACAAGAAAATAACTACTATAATACTGCCCCCTATGTACAAGAATATAACTACTATAATACTGCCCCCTATGTATAAGAATATAAGTACTATAATACTGCCCCTATGTACAGGAATATAACCACTATAATACTGCCCCCTATGTACAGGAATATAACTACTATAATACTGCCCCCTATGTACAAGAATATAACTACTATAATACTGCCCCCCATGTACAAGAATATAACTACTATAATACTGCCCCCCATGTACAAGAATATAACTACTATAATACTGCCCCCTATGTACAGGAATATAACTACTATAATACTGCCCCCTATGTACAAGAATATAACTACTATAATACTGCCCTCTATGTACAGGAATATAACTACTATAATACTGCCCTCTACGTACAGGAATATAACTACTATAATACTGCCCCCTATGTACATGAATATAACTACTATAATACTGCCCCCTATGTACAAGAATATAACTACTATAATACTGCCCCCTATGTACAGGAATATAACTACTATAATACTGCCCCCTATGTACAAGAATATACTTACTATAATACTGCCCCTATGTACAAGAATATAACTACTATAATACTGCCCCCTATGTACAAGAATATAACTACTATAATACTGCTCCTATATACAAGAATATAACTACTATAATACTGCCCCCTATGTACAAGAATAAAGCTACTATAATACTGCCCCCTATGTACAAGAATATAACTACTATAATACTGCCCCCTATGTACAGGAATATAACTACTATAATACTGCCCCCTATGTACAGGAATATAACTACTATAATACTGCCCCCTATGTACAAGAATATAACTACTATAATGCTGCTCCCTATGTACAAGAATATAACTACTATAATATTGTCTCCTATGTACAAGAATATAACTACTATAATACTGCCCCCTATGTACAAGAATATAACTACTATAATACTGCCCCCTATGTACAAGAATATAACTACTATAATACGCCCCCTATGTACAAGAATATAACTACTATAATACTGCCCCCTATGTACAAGAATATAACTACTATAATACTGCTCCTATGTACAGATGTACTATCTGTGGTGTTACATATGCTCACACTATACTTTGGATGCTGTTACCTGTGGCTGATGACCTGTAGTCTTCTCTGATATGGGGTTCCCCTGGCTCAGTCTCTGGTAGGATGTTGGGGTGAGGGTGTGATCGCTGCTCTGCATCACCCTTATTACTTAATTCTGTCCTCGCACTGAGCTGCAGATCTTTCTCCTGACAATACACAGAGCTGCGGGGAGGGGCGCGGAATGTTCTCCAGCTCTGCCAGGTCACAGGAAGCGAAAACTGACACAGCACAAACAGCCGAGGGAACCCCCTAATGTCATAGGGATCAGGGGGGGACCTCCAGGGATGAGTCACCTTACATCAGTATTGGGGACACTATGCGCTGAAGCAGTTGGGGTCCTAGTTTGGGGTCTCCTCTAGTTCTATTGATGGAATACATTTTATAAATTTACATTAACAATGAAGAAGCTTTACCATCAGCGCGGACCCCCGTGTGATATCGGCCCCCAATAAGTGGATTGGCATCACTTAAAATGGTGCCCCCACCCCAAAGTCAGATAAAGGGGGCGACACTGCAAAGCCTGAGCTCAGAGTAATATCAAAATGTATTATATAATGCTTGATGTGGGGACAGTGACATACAAAAATAACAGAGGGGGGCAGGGAGTTACCCCAACATTACATGACGTGAAGAGGTTGTCGCTATGAATCCTCCCGGCAGCGGAGCTGCACTTATTCCACCGCACCCAGAACTGGATGTGACACAAGTTATTATCCGCCCATAGCCATTATTAATCCTGTATCTCGCAACATTGTAACCACTTTATTATAAATACAACATTCCGAAGGCTCCGCCCCTTTTGACTAAGAAGAAAATGAACTCTCATCAAGCCCCCGGGTCAGGATATATCAGTAGATAATGAGCTCCCCCTAGGGGTGGCTGCAGTCATCACAATTTAACAGCCATCCCCGTGCTGCAGAGCTGCACTCACAATTCTGCAGCCGCATTCCATGCTTGTTCAGACTTGAAGGTTTCTGAAGTTTAATGAGAAAAACTTAAATTAAAAAAAAATGAAAATACCCACAATAATCACCACCATCCTGCTGGGCCAATCAGGATGCAGCAATGTAACGCATAATCCTTAACAGATGGAAAGTGAGCTGTCATCGGTGTGACATGATGGTAGCAGACAGGAGTCACCTCCAGCACCTGGGAAGTCACTACATATGTGATAGCCAAGAAACTCACAATTTTCTCTCCTCCCCTTGCAGTCAGTGAATGGAAACACTCAAGATTTTACAAGAAGGTTGGCAATCTGTTCAGAACCAATACTTCTCACATATGAGGTTTTGTTACAATGCAGACAGGATAATTACACTCACGAAGGACAGCCTGGACTGGATGCAAGTGTGACAAACCCTCAACTGTGAGAAGTTTAAGAGATTGGGACAAGTTTTCATGCATTTCAATTCACTAACAACAAGCAGAAGTCATGTGACTGTACGCAGGGTCACTGTCTCATGTATATGTTCTCCCTGGATACAATGTCACATCCAGATGTAAACAGGGCGATCACCCGTGGAGTCTCCCAAAGAGAACAATCCGGAAATGGCCGAGGCCCAACTATTTCTGGTCTGTGTTCTGCAGGGGGCCCTGGGAAGGGGGTCTGCACTGCATCTCGATGGATATGGGGGGGGGGGGGGGGGGGAGATCAGGGCAGTAAGACAGGAAGGGGGTCTGACAGTGAAATGTGGAATAGTAGAATCCTGCAGTACACATCAAGGAGCGCAAATCCCAGAAATCTCCTCCTCACCTCAAATTAGTTGAATGTTACATTGAAATTTGAGGTGTAAAAATGTTAACCCTTTTATAACATAAGATAATTTATAACATATGGTGGCGCAGCTCCAGGGCAGTCACATGGCCACCCCCTGCCCAAAATCCTCCAGAACCGTAGGTGCAGGGGGAAAATTGAATCACTATTAACTCCTTGTTGACAAGTATAAGACCGGATTATGGGGGGGATCTCATGTGAAACGACTGCTACACATGACCTCAGCCCCCGGACGAGATGATAACTGTGCCCCCCACAGAGACTCCCCCATACACAAGCATCTGGACCAGAAGGAAGTACATCAGATCAGCCAGATCCTTATTAACCCTAAGAGCTGACAGTCTGTACCGTACAAAGAGAAAAGATCCCAAAATATGAGAACAGGACCCCCCAATTATCCCAAGGCATCAGCCAGGGTCCACTCTAGAGAAAAGTCTAAATAATAAGTACAGGCTGCCACTTGGTGGTCAGTCCAGAAAGTGCAAGTAAAGAGTAATATCTGCTGCCCTCTTGTGGTCAGATCAGAGAATGCATGGAGAGATTTTATGTACAATAATCACATTGATGCACAATAAGTTAGTAAAGAGTCAGTGGAAGCAGCGGAAGGGAAGGGGCTCTGGACACAAAGGGCCACATTTATCAAAAGTAGTGCAGTCTTTACTTGGTGCAGATTGCATGTAGAGTGTGCGGAGTGCGCCAGATTCATCAAATGTGGCGCAAAGTCTCTCAACCTTAAACCTCCAACCCTGGAGAGGATCCGCACCATCACGGACCAATAGAAAAGAAAGCGAGAAGCGAACTTACCTCCAGCACCTTTCCTGTGATGAACTGATGACAAGACTCACACTTCACCCCAAACAAGACCTGATAATCCTTCTCACAGTACGGAGAGCCGTCCCTGCACAAGACAAGTTATCATATCAGTGATGTCATCAGCAGGGGGCGGGGCTGTGAGTACCTCTCACACAGGATATACAGGCAGGGGGTGGGGCTGTGACTACCTCTCACACAGGATATACAGGCAGGGGGCGGGGCTGTGACTACCTCTTACATATGATATAAAGGCAGGGGGCGGGGCTGTGACTACCTCTTACATATGATATAAAGGCAGGGGGCGGGGCTGTGACTACCTCTCACACAGGATATACAGGCAGGGGGCGGGGCTGTGACTACCTCTTACATATGATATACAGGCAGGGGGCCAGCAGTAATAAATGATGAGATGTGACTGTGGTATGAGGTGTGTGAATCTCATGTACATGCGAGTAATGAGGAAATGATGGGGCTTGTCATTCTTCCTTACTTGCTGATATATTCTCCGGTCAGGACTTTCCCGCAGGATTTACACTTGAAGCATCCCAGGTGCCATTGCTTATCTAGAGCGAGCAGCGCTTGTCCGTTCTTGATGTCTCTGCCGCAGCCCGAGCAGCCTGCAAAGTGCAAGACACCACAGATAAGAAACATAGCAGCAAGTCTCCAATCCCTACCAAACCAGCAGCGAAAATGAAAAAAAAAAGCAGATACGGCACTTTATAAATCACACAGATATTAGTATTAGAGGGTCAAGGCAGCACAGAGTATTTTGGGTTAAGAGACGTGAACTTGTGTGAGGTCATAGGGTCCCTAGATGGAGACTGATAATCTGTGGTAGTAACAAGTCACATCCACCAGAGAGCATCGCTACAGCACAGGATCCAGGCTGTGGTAGTAACAGGACACGTCCACCAGTGGGCAGCAATGCAGTGCAGGATCCAAGCTGTGGTAGTAACAGGACACGTCCACCAGGGGGCAGCGATGCAACACAGGATCCAGTCTGTGGTAGTAACAAGCCATGTCCACCAGGGGGCAGCGCTGCAACACAGGATCCAGTATATGGTAGTAACAGGACGCATCCACCAGGGGGCAGTGCTGCAGCACAGGATCCAGGCTGTGCTAGTTACAGGACAAGTCCACCAGGGGGCAGTGCTGCAGCACAGGATCCAGTCTCTGTTAGTAACAAGTCACATCCACCAGGGGGCAGCGCTGCAGCACAGGATCCAGTCTGTGTTAGTAACAAGTCACATCCACCAGGGGGCAGCGCTGCAGCACAGGATCCAGTCTGTGGTAGTAACAAGTCACGTCCACCAGAGAGCATCGCTGCTACACAGGATCCAGGCTGTGGTAGTAACAAGTCACGTCCACCAGTTGGCAGCAATGCAGTGCAGGATCCAAGCTGTGGTAGTAACAGGACGCATCCACCAGGGGGCAGCGCTACAGCACAGGATCCAGGCTGTGGTAGTAACTGGACACGTCCACCAGGGGCAGCGCTGCAGCACAGGATCCAGTCTCTGTTAGTAACAAGTTACATCCACCAGGGGGCAGCGCTGCAGCACAGGATCCAGTCTGTGTTAGTAACAAGTCACATCCACCAGGGGGCAGCGCTGCAGCACAGGATCCAGTCTGTGGTAGTAACAAGTCACGTCCACCAGAGAGCATCGCTGCTACACAGGATCCAGGCTGTGGTAGTAACAAGTCACGTCCACCAGTTGGCAGCAATGCAGTGCAGGATCCAAGCTGTGGTAGTAACAGGACGCATCCACCAGGGGGCAGCGCTACAGCACAGGATCCAGGCTGTGGTAGTAACTGGACACGTCCACCAGGGGCAGCGCTGCAGCACAGGATCCAGTCTCTGTTAGTAACAAGTCACATCCACCAAGGGGCAGCGCTGCAGCACAGGATCCAGTCTGTGTTAGTAACAAGTCACATCCACCAGGGGGCAGCGCTGCAGCACAGGATCCAGTCTGTGGTAGTAACAAGTCACGTCCACCAGAGAGCATCGCTGCTACACAGAATCCAGTCTGTGGTAGTCACAGGACACGTCCACCAGTGGGCAGCAATGCAGTGCAGGATCCAAGCTGTGGTAGTAACAGGACACGTCCATCAGGGGCAGAGCTGCAGTACAGGATCCAGTCTATGGTAGTAACAAACCATGTCCACCAGGGGGGAGTGCTGCAAAAAGAATCCAGTATGTGGTAGTAACAGGACACGTCCACCAGGGGGCAGTACTGAGGCTCCAGATGAAGTCTATGGTAGTAACAGGACGGATCCACCAGGGGGCAGTACTGCAGAACAGGATCCAGTCTGTGGTAGTAACAGGACACGTCCACCAGGGGGCAGTGCTGAGACTCTGAATGCAGTCTATGGTAGTAACAATTCACATCCACCAGGGGGCAGAGCTGCAGGACAGGATCCAGTCTGTGGTAGTAACAGGACGCATCCACCAGGGGGCAGAGCTGCAGCACAGGATCCAGTCTAGGGTAGTAACAGGACACATCCACCAGAGGGCAGTGTTGCGGCTCCGGATCCAATCTGTGGTAGTAACAGAGCACTTCTAGCAGAGGGCAGCGCTGTAGCACAGGATCCAGTCTGTGATAGTAACAGGAAACAACGCTAGGGGGCAGCGCTGCAGCACAGAATGTAGGCTCTGGTAGTAACAGGACACGACCACCAGGGGGCAGTGCTGCAGTAAAGGATCCATTCTGTGGTAGTAACAGGTCACGTCCACCAGGGGGCAGTGCTGCATTAAAGGATCCATTCTGTGGTAGTAACAGGACAAGTCCACCAGGGGGCAGGGCTGCGGCACATGATCCAGTCTCTAGTAACAATAGAGCACGTCCACCAGGGTGCAGAGCTGGGGCTCGGCAAAGCTGGGTGACTCCTCATGAGCATGTGGTGGAAATAACAAAAAGAGGACACCTCAAGGTTCTGCATCTCCCTAGGACTCATAGATTCTGGCTCCATCAGTATCCGCAGGAGGAATTGTAGAATCCGGGACAGAAATCTGCCCCCCCATCAATCCATTCCCAGGAGGAACAAAAGAGGAACATTGCCTCAGGAGGAGTCTTCTGATCTGATGCTCAAGTCACATCCAAAGCTGCAGTTCTGATTCCACAGTTAAGGCTTGTTGACACGTGGCATTTCTGGGGTGTTTTTGTTGCATTTTTGGTGAAAACACAGAAGCTCTTATAGGATGAGTTTTTCCTTGATGGGTTTAAAATGCAGCAAAAATGGCCTTAGGGTGCGCCCACATGTGCTGCTTGCATTGCGTTTGTGTTCACATGCAAAACATCGGGTGCTCGAGTCTGGTGCTGGAGCTCGTCCACCTCTTCTGTACAGGACTCTGTTGTACCCCTGCACCCCCTTTCTTCCCACCCCCTGAACCCCACACATAGGATTGCACCGATACCAGAATTTTGAGCGTGATACAATAATTTCAAGACGTGAATTCAATGTTTAGGGTGCGGTCACATGGGGCGTTTACATTGCATTTAGAAACGCAATGGGGGCGGGGCTCAACCTGATCTCATATACATTTCCAATGAAACGCATGTGATCAGTAATGACCAACCAGCTTTTACTAGGAGAGATTTAGTTTTTTATGACAGTTTATTGTATGTATTATTATGCTTGTCCTGGTAATGTTAATATAATTTGTAAAATGTATTTTGTATCTTTATTAATTCAATGTAACTATATTAACTATAGGTTATAAAAATAAATCAATAATGCAGTGATATATAGAGAGATCTCTGAGGAGATGCATCTATATACCAGTGCATGTAACTCTATGGAAGCTTTAGTGAAGCTCTGAGTCAGATAAAACAGCAGATAAGACAACAGATCTGTCCGGGTCGGGTGGAGTTGCCCTATAACCCTGTGGTCCACTTACTACTGGGGGTAGACATCTCCTTGGCTCCGGGTGACATGGGTTGGGCGGCACACTCCTGGCACAGGCAGTCTCTCCCATTGAACGTCACACGGTCGCCGGGCGGAAACGGACGTCTGAAAGAGAAGCAAGAAGAAGATGTCACCAGGAGGCGGCGCCACCTCCAGGGTACCTGCAGTACCTCACCCATCACCTGGGTAACCCAAGTGTGCCAGTATCTCCTGTATGGCAGGGGATGCAGGGAAGGACTTACCTGCAGACGGTGCAGGCAAAGCAGGCGGGGTGGTAGGTCTTCCCCAGCGCTGTCACCACTTCTCCCTCCACAAACTCCCCGCAGCCGCTGCACTGTGTCCCATACATGCGCTGGTAGTCCAACGTGCACAGGTACTCGCCGTTCTTGATGAAGAAGCCGCCCTGCGCCAAGTCACAGCCACAGACTGCGGGAGAAGAGAGACAAGGAAACCGCATCAGTACCATCGCTGCAGCTTGAAGTGTGACTACAGAACCAGAGAAAGTAACAACCAGCGAACGAGCAGGGGGCAAATTTCATCCCCCACTGATCACTCTCTATATATTGGGTTAATATATAGAATATTATATTCTATTATATTCACATACAAGGGTCAGAAGACCCCAAGCATCTCAGGACCTTCCTCCAGGTGACCCAAGAACTTCTGAGTACCTTCCCCAGGAGATCCCAAAGATCTCAAGTTCCCACTTTCTAAGGGCCACACTAGGTCCCACCACCTCCATCAGGATCCCCATAGAATTTCATCTCCCCTCAGCAGGGATCTTATGCCCGCCCCCAGAGACCCTCAACCCCTGATGACAGATAAAACTTGTCACTATCCTCAGCACGTACATATCATTTGTTTATATATAATATGTAATATCATGTGCTGCATGTATATATTTGTAAGTGTTGCAGGTATATATTATACGGAAGCACTGCATGTATATATCACTTTGAGGTGCTACATGTGTATATATATATATATATATATATATATATATATATATATTATGGTTGTGGAGTGGTGTGAAGGGGCATAGTGGATCAGCATGGGGGGCACATCATATGCTGGCAAACCATGCGCTGCCTTATATGCTGTTTATAAATAGGCCCCAGTGGGGGAGATTTGTTGCACTCCATAAATCCGACTCCGACATCTAGATTCACGTAACAAATGAGGCGTAAGTAGGAGAAGGTGAAAAGTGGAGGAGGTAGAGACAATCGTGGGACATTTATAAGCCCAGAAACTGATATAAGGACAATGATCTTCGCACGCATATTTATCAGCGTGTTTATTTAGCGCTTAGCCAGGATAGGGTTAACGCAGTCACCGCTGATGATTCTACAGGATAGAAGAGAGGTAGGTAAAGCCGGGGGAGTGGTGTGCACCCACGGGAAATGGCAGCACACAATGGAGGAAAGGGTCTTGGTCTGTACTGGTCACTTGTCCCTGTCTTTCCTCTATATCCCCTGTAACGCCCCCGGTATATTCGTGGGTCCCCCGTGTCGCCTCCAACCCCCCTTCCCCACCGGTGACTACCTGCTCATCCTCTATCTTCTCGGCTCCGGTTCTCACGTCTTGTGATTCTTATTCTTCTTCTACCACAAACTTTATTTCCCATTGTCCTTCTTACTATCCGCCTCATTACACTGCATGTAAATAATAACAGAGTGCTGGGCACAGCGCCAGCCTCCACCACAGCCGCCAAAAAGACAGAACAGACAGAGTGCGGCGCCTCGGGTAATACTGGTGATCAGATTCCAAAGTGATAATAAATAGAGGTGATCACCGGGTGGTTTCTTGGGTTCTAGCATATACAATCCCACCCATGGGCAGGGCGATTCCTTATCAGCCAAACCAACAGGAGGGCCTCTATAAATCCGTTTCCACAACTCAAAGCACTGGGGTACCCCAGGGTCCGGAAAATGAACAATAGTAATAAAAGGCAAAATAAGAGGCGAGGAAACACTCCAAAAAGTGCCAAATGCACATGAAGCCACAAGTATAAAATAATTCTAATTTATTCAGATCATAAAGACCCAATAAAACATGTTTCATAAAAAGTGTCAGATGTCCTATGACGCATTTCGGGTACTCAACCCTTTCTCAAAATACAAACAAGCAAAGTGGCACCTCTCCCACACCCAGCGCCCGCCCCAGACTCCACACCCAGCGCCCGCCCCAGAATCCACAACCAGCGCCCGCCCCAGACTCCCCACGTAGCAGTGCCAGCCCCCACACATATACAGCGCCAGCCCTAGACACCACACACAGCGCCAAACTCCACACCCAGCAGTGCCAGCCCCCACACATATACAGCGCCAGCCCTAGACACCACACACAGCGCCAGACTCCACACCCAGCAGCCCCACCACACAGCTCCAGCCCCCACACGCAGCGCCAGCCCCAGCCGCCACACACACACACACAGCGGCAGCCCAGCCCCCCCACTCAGCCCCCACACACAGCGCCAGCCCCAACCCCCCCCACACAGCGCCAGCCCAGCCCCCCCACACAGCGCCAGCCCCAACCCCCCCACACAGCGCCAGCCCCAACCCCCCCACACAGTGCCAGCCCCAACCCCCCCACACAGTGCCAGCCCCAACCCCCCCCACACAGCGCCAGCCCCAACCCCCCCACACAGCGCCAGCCCCAACCCCCCCACACAGTGCCAGCCCCAACCCCCCCACACAGCGCCAGCCCCCCTCCCACACAAGGCGCCGCCAGCCCCTCCCACACACAACGCCAGCCCCACACACACGGCGCCAGCCCCTCCCGCCAGACACAGCACCAGCCCCGCCACACAGCAGCAGACTACACCAGTGTCCATGCCCCTTCTGCCCTCTCAGACACAGCTTCCCTCCCATCACACTGGCATCCCTGGGGCATCCACAATACAGGGCAATACTATGGCTCAGGGAGGTAATACGGCATGGAACTCCTTCCCACCTCGTCTGCAGAGACTAAGACGTCTTCTGGACACAAGTCAAAGTAATTCTGCAGCAGCAGCGCCCGCACAATGCTTCCAGCATCATCTGTGGGATTAGAGGCCCAGATTATTCCTGTAGATGAGGAGCTCTGGATTATCACGTAACCAGCTAGTCTACAGGAGAACTACTACTCCCAACAATACAAGGCAAGTCATGTGACGCCAAGTTACAAAGCGGCAGAAATGTTTATTCTTCATTTTCCGGATCTCCATTTACAGTCACTAAATAGAAACACTCGCCAAGAAAATGTTCGTTAGAATGTATAGGAAGATCTATATACCTGGAGAACGGTCCCGAGAACAGTCCTGATATACGGTCCTGATATACGGTCCTGATACATGGTCCTGAGAACGGTCCTGATACATGGTCCCGAGAACAGTCCTGATATACGGTCCTGATACATGGTCCTGAGAACGGTCCTGATACATGGTCCTGAGAACGGTCCGGATACATGGTCCTGAGAACGGTCCGGATACATGGTCCTGAGAACGATCCTGAGAACGGTCCTGAGAACAGTCCTGATGTACGGTCCTGAAAACAGTCCTGATGTACGGTCCTGAAAACAGTCCTGATGTACGGTCCTGAGAACAGTCCTGATGTACGGTCCTGATGTACGGTCCTGAGAACAGTCCTGATGTACGGTCCTGAGAACAGTCCTGATGTACGGTCCTGAGAACAGTCCTGATGTACGGTCCTGAAAACAGTCCTGATGTACGGTCCTGAAAACAGTCCTGATGTACGGTCCTGAGAACAGTCCTGATGTACGGTCCTGAGAACAGTCCTGATGTACGGTCCTGAAAACAGTCCTGATGTACGGTCCTGAAAACAGTCCTGATGTACGGTCCTGAAAACAGTCCTGATGTACGGTCCTGAGAACAGTCCTGATGTACGGTGCTGAGAACAGTCCTGATGTACGGTCCTGAGAACAGTCCTGATGTACGGTCCTGAAAACAGTCCTGATATACAGTGCTGAGAACAGTCCTGATATACGGTCCTGAGAACAGTCCTGATGTACGGTCCTGAGAACAGTCCTGATGTACGGTCCTGAGAACAGTCCTGAGAACAGTCCTGAGAACAGTCCTGAGAACAGTCCTGAGAACAGTCCTGAGAACAGTCCTGAGAACAGTCCTGAGAACAGTCCTGAGAACAGTCCTGAGAACAGTCCTGAGAACAGTCCTGATATATGGTCCTGAGAACACTAGGTCTGCAAAGCCTCAGCACTGTGCAGCGGGTTGCGTTTCAGTGTGTCACCCTGTTGTCCTGGTCACACACAGGAGAAAAGAACAAAAATAACCAAATATAAGTACACCTGTGTATCTAATCCATAATTGCTGTATCTAAGCCTTATCTGTGTCTTATCTAACTGCTGTATCTAGATGCTATATGTCAAGCCCTGTGATATAACCTCTATAGCTCCGCATTGTGATGATGTATCTAATTCCTATACTGGACCATGTAATGGTGTATCACACCCATAGATCTCAGCTCTGTGATGTCTTTTGGGAATCCCGCTGTCGCCTCCGTGTAGACAATCTTCCTGAATTTCCCATATTTTCATTAAAAATGGATGAGTGTCTGTAACTGGAGCGGCATCCTCTCCTACACAGATCCAAGGTCAGCCGCTCCCGGATCAGATTCCTTAGAAATCACCTTCATGAGATCCATGACACCCGACCACAATCACTGCTCTACTCCCAGCAGGGCCCCGGGAAGGAGCCGCATACAGCCCCCCCAAAACACTACCCTGACCCCCCCAACATTACCCAGAGCCCCCTGACCCCAACACTACCCAAAGCCCCCCAAAACACTACCCTGACCCTCCCAACACTACCCAGAGCCCCCCTCCCACAACACTACCCTGAGCACCCCCTCCAACACTACCCTGAGCCCCCCAATACTACCCAGAGCCCCCCCCAACACAACCCTGACCCCCCCAACATTACCCAGAGCCCCCTCCCACAACACTACCCTGAGCCCCCCAATACTACCCAGAGCCCCCCCCCCAACACAACCCCTCGCCCCAACACTACCCTGACCCCCCCAACATTACCCAGAGCCCCCCTCCCACAACACTACCCTGAGCACCCCCTCCAACACTACCCTGAGCCCCCCAATACTACCCAGAGCCCCCCTCCCCCTAACACTACCGTGAGCCCCCCTCCCCCAACACAACCCAGAGCCCCCCCAACACAACCCCTCGCCCCCAACACTACCCTGACCCCCCCAACATTACCCAGAGCCCCCCTCCCACAACACTACCCTGAGCTCCCCAATACTACCCAGAGCCCCCCTCCCCCTAACACTACCCTGAGCCCCCCTCCCCCAACACAACCCAGAGCCCCCCCCCAACACTACCCAGAGCCCCCCTCCCCAAACACTACCCTGAGCCCCCCTCCCCCCAACACTACCCAGAGCCCCCCCCAACACTACCTAGAGCCCCCCCAACACTAGCCTGAGCCCCCCCCAACACTACCCTGACCCTCCCAACATTACCCAGAGCCCCCCTCCCCTAACACTACCCAGAGCCCCCCTCCCCAACACTACCCAGAGCCCCCCCAACACTACCCTGAGCCCCCCCAACACTACCCTGAGCCCCCCAATACTACCCAGAGCCCCCCCCCAACACAACCCTGAGCCCCCCCTCGCCCCCAACACTACCCTGACCCCCCCAACATTACCCAGAGCCCCCCTCCCACAACACTACCCTGAGCACCCCCTCCAACACTACCCTGAGCCCCCCAATGCTACCCAGAGCCCCCCCCCCAACACAACCCTGAGCCTCCCCTCGCCCCCAACACTACCCTGACCCCCCCCCCAACATTACCCAGAGCCCCCCTCCCACAACACTACCCTGAGCACCCCCTCCAACACTACCCTGAGCCCCCCAATACTACCCAGAGCCCCCCTCCCCCTAACACTACCGTGAGCCCCCCTCCCCCAACACAACCCCTCGCCCCCAACACTACCCTGACCCCCCCAACATTACCCAGAGCCCCCCTCCCACAACACTACCCTGAGCACCCCCTCCAACACTACCCTGAGCCCCCCAATACTACCCAGAGCCCCCCCAACACAACCCTGACCCCCCCAACACTACCCTGAGCCCCCCCCCCCCAACACTACCCTGAGCCCCCCCAACACTACCCTGAGCCCCCCCAACACTACCCTGAGCCCCCCCCCAACACTACCCTGAGCCCCCCCAACACTACCCTGAGCCCAGCACAATAATGATACAGTGGATATCGATGAGAAGAAACAGAGTGTCATCAAGTTGTCTCCTACAACCTCCGTGACAGACGATATCTCCGCAATATACAGGAGTGTAGACAGTGAGAGACCGACACCACAGTCACCTCCAGTCCCATGTAACAACACAAATAACACAGTAATAACTCTAAGAGTACAGATCATGTAGTAGATGTGTCCTGCAGTCCTATGTAACACCACAGATAACACAGTGATATCTCTCTGAGTACAGATCATGTAGTAGATGTGTCCTGCAGTCCTATGTAACACCACAGATAACACAGTGATATCTCTGAGTACAGATCATGTAGTAGATGTGACCTGCAGTCCTATGTAACACCACAGATAGCACAGTGATATCTCTGAGTACAGATCATGTAGTAGATGTGTCCTGCAGTCCCATGTAACACCACAGATAACACAGTGATATCTCTCTGACTACAGATCATGTAGATGTGTCCTGCAGTCCCATGTAACACCACAGATAGCACAGTGATATCTCTGAGTACAGATCATGTAGTAGATGTGACCTGCAGTCCTATGTAACACCACAAATAACACAGTGATATCTCTCTGAGTACAGATCATGTAGTAGAAGTGTCCTGCAGTCCTATGTAACACTACAGATAACACAGTGATATCCCTAAGTACAGATTATGTAGTAGAAGTGTCCTGCAGTCCCATGTAACACCACAGATAGCACAGTGATATCTCTCTGAGTACAGATTATGTAATAGAAGTGTCCTGCAGTCCTATGTAACACCACAGATAACACAGTGATATCTCTGAGTACAGATCATGTAGTAGATGTGTCCTGCAGTCCTATGTAACACCACAGATAACACAGTGATATCTCTCTGAGTACAGATCATGTAGTAGATGTGTCCTGCAGTCCTATGTAACACCACAGATAACACAGTGATATATCTCTGAGTACAGATCATGTAGTAGATGTGACCTGCAGTCCTATGTAACACCACAGATAACACAGTGATATCTCTCTGAGTACAGATCATGTAGTAGATGTGTCCTGCAGTCCTATGTAACACCACAGATAACACAGTGATATCTCTCTGAGTACAGATCATGTAGTAGATGTGACCTGCAGTCCTATGTAACACCACAGATAACACAGTGATATCTCTGAGTACAGATCATGTAGTAGATGTGACCTGCAGTCCTATGTAACACCACAGATAACACAGTGATATCTCTGAGTACAGATCATGTAGTAGATGTGACCTGCAGTCCTATGTAACACCACAGATAACACAGTGATATCTCTCTGAGTACAGATTATGTAATAGAAGTCTCCTGCAGTCCTATGTAACACCACAGATAGCACAGTGATATCTCTCTGAGTACAGATCATGTAGTAGATGTGTCCTGCAGTCCTATGTAACACCACAGATAACACAGTGATATCTCTGAGTACAGATCATGTAGTAGATGTGTCCTGCAGTCCTATGTAACACCACAGATAACACAGTGATATCTCTCTGAGTACAGATTATGTAATAGAAGTCTCCTGCAGTCCTATGTAACACCACAGATAACACAGTGATATATCTCTGAGTACAGATCATGTAGTAGATGTGACCTGCAGTCCTATGTAACACCACAGATAACACAGTGATATCTCTCTGAGTACAGATCATGTAGTAGATGTGTCCTGCAGTCCTATGTAACACCACAGATAACACAGTGATATCTCTCTGAGTACAGATCATGTAGTAGATGTGTCCTGCAGTCCTATGTAACACCACAGATAACACAGTGATATCTCTCTGAGTACAGATTATGTAATAGAAGTCTCCTGCAGTCCTATGTAACACCACAGATAGCACAGTGATATCTCTCTGAGTACAGATCATGTAGTAGATGTGTCCTGCAGTCCTATGTAACACCACAGATAACACAGTGATATCTCTCTGAGTACAGATCATGTAGTAGATGTATCCTGCAGTCCTATGTAACACCACAGATAACACAGTGATATCTCTGAGTACAGATCATGTAGTAGATGTGACCTGCAGTCCTATGTAACACCACAGATAACACAGTGATATCTCTCTGAGTACAGATTATGTAATAGAAGTCTCCTGCAGTCCTATGTAACACCACAGATAGCACAGTGATATCTCTCTGAGTACAGATCATGTAGTAGATGTGTCCTGCAGTCCTATGTAACACCACAGATAACACAGTGATATCTCTGAGTACAGATCATGTAGTAGATGTGTCCTGCAGTCCTATGTAACACCACAGATAACACAGTGATATCTCTCTGAGTACAGATTATGTAATAGAAGTCTCCTGCAGTCCTATGTAACACCACAGATAACACAGTGATATCTCTGAGTACAGATCATGTAGTAGATGTGCCCTGCAGTCCTATGTAACACCACAGATAACACAGTGATATATCTCTGAGTACAGATCATGTAGTAGATGTGACCTGCAGTCCTATGTAACACCACAGATAACACAGTGATATCTCTCTGAGTACAGATCATGTAGTAGATGTGTCCTGCAGTCCTATGTAACACCACAGATAACACAGTGATATCTCTCTGAGTACAGATCATGTAGTAGATGTGTCCTGCAGTCCTATGTAACACCACAGATAACACAGTGATATCTCTCTGAGTACAGATTATGTAATAGAAGTCTCCTGCAGTCCTATGTAACACCACAGATAACACAGTGATATCTCTCTGAGTACAGATTATGTAATAGAAGTCTCCTGCAGTCCTATGTAACACCACAGATAACACAGTGATATCTCTGAGTACAGATCATGTAGTAGATGTGTCCTGCAGTCCTATGTAACACCACAGATAGCACAGTGATATCTCTCTGAATAAAGATTATGAAGTAGATATTACCTGTAGTCCCATGTAACACCATAGATGAATCCGATGCGTTGGGCTCCATCCCTATGTGTCTTGCACTGGCCTCTCTCTTGTCAGCTGCAGTCTATCCATTACTACAAGTGTTCTCTGTTATCAGCAGCTGCAGGGTCACGTTATCGGTGGGGGTAGGGGGGGTCACAGGACATTGTACACACTATGCTGATTATTCTGCACAATGAGATTATGGAGAGGATGAGAGTTGAGGTGTCTGAGTCCTCCCATAACAGAAGCACAGTAATAGGAGTGGCACCTCCCTTTAACTGTGAGAGATATATATATGGGATCCATACTACGCCCCCCACAGACCCCAGCAGTAGGGGGCGCCCCTGCTGACACCTGTATAGACTATGACTGCTATATGGCAACCCTGGTGACACCTGTATAGACTATGACTGCTGTATGGCGCCCCCTGGTGGTGACATCTGTATAGACTAGGACTGCTGTATGGCGCCCCCTGGTGGTGACATCTGTATAGACTAGGACTGCTGTATGGCGCCCCCTGGTGGTGACATCTGTATAGACTATGACTGCTGTATGGCAACCCCTGGTGGTGACATCTGTATAGACTATGACTGCTGTATGGCGCCCCCTGGTGGTGACATCTGTATAGACTATGACTGCTGTATGGCGCC
Source organism: Engystomops pustulosus (assembly GCF_040894005.1). Taxonomy (NCBI): domain Eukaryota; kingdom Metazoa; phylum Chordata; class Amphibia; order Anura; family Leptodactylidae; genus Engystomops; species Engystomops pustulosus. The sequence goes on from NC_092421.1 coordinate 73,097,990, forward strand.
CCCTGGAGGTGACATCTGTATAGACTATGACTGCTGTATGGTGCCCCTTGGTGGTGACATCTGTATAGACTAGGACTGCTGTATGGCGCCCCCTGGTGGTGACATCTGTATAGACTAGGACTGCTGTATGGCGCCCCCTGGTGGTGACATCTGTATAGACTATGACTGCTGTATGGCGCCCCCTGGTGGTGACATCTGTATAGACTATGACTGCTGTATGGCGCCCCCTGGTGGTGACATCTGTATAGACTATGACTGCTGTATGGCACCCCCTGGTGGTGACATCTGTATAGACTATGACTGCTATATGGCACCCCCTGGTGGTGACATCTGTATAGACTATGACTGCTGTATGGTGCCCCTTGGTGGTGACATCTGTATAGACTAGGACTGCTGTATGGCGCCCCCTGGTGGTGACATCTGTATAGACTGGGACTGCTGTATGGCGCCCCCTGGTGGTGACATCTGTATAGACTAGGACTGCTGTATGGCGCCCCCTGGTGATGACATCTTTTTAGACTATGACTGCTGTATGGCGCCCCCTGGTGATGACATCTTTTCAGACTATGACTGCTGTATGGTGTCCACAGTACACTTTAGTGATGAAAGCAAGTTTAATTTTTTGGGGAATGATGAGACAAACTGGTGAAAGGCTGTCAGTCAGTGGAAAGTGGTGGAGGAAGTGCCATTGTTTGGGAAATGTTTTCTGCAGCAGGACAGGATCTCTCATACAGCCACATGGCAGAGTGAATGTAAGAGTATATCAGAACCTTCTCCAACAACAAGTGGTTCCTTCCTTACATTTATCAATCAGCAGCAATTTACATGCAGGACAATGTCCCCTGTCACACAGCAAAACAAGTAAAACAATTGCAAGTAACAGAAAACATTGTATCAACAAAATGGCCTGAAACCAAATAGAAAACCTCTGGTGACAAAGTTATGGCCAAGAAACCCACAAGTCATAAAAGTTTCGAAGAGTCTGGAAGAAGAGTGGAGCAGATCCCAGCAGAGCCGTGTAAGAGACTGGTGACCGGTGCTGAGGTCCTGTGCCCTCCCTACTGACCGGTGACTGCTGGGACCTGCAGACGATGTCATAATCTTTCTCTGTGTCAAGACATTGCTGTTCTCTAATAATCATCATTACATTTCATGTAGCTCCAGGCATAGGCCGGGATAGTAAATATCTGATCTTAGCTATAACAAAATAAAATGGGTTAACGAAAAATATTTTATATGCAGCTCTCTTTCTGGCTGTGTCTGGACTGTCTCTGTCTCTCCCTCTGTGTCTGGACTGTCCCTGTCTCTCCCTCTGTGTCTGGACTGTCTCTGTCTTTCCCTCTGTGTCTGGACTGTCTCTGTCTCTCCCTCTGTGTCTGGACTGTCCCTGTCTCTCCCTCTGTGTCTGGACTGTCCCTGTCTCTCCCTCTGTGTCTGGACTGTCCCTGTCTCTCCCTCTGTGTCTGGACTGTCCCTGTCTCTCCCTCTGTGTCTGGACTGTCCCTGTCTCTCCCTCTGTGTCTGGACTGTCCCTGTCTCTCCCTCTGTGTCTGGACTGTCCCCGTCTCTCCCTCTGTGTCTGGACTGTCTCCGTCTCTCCCTCTGTGTCTGGACTGTCCCCGTCTCTCCCTCTGTGTCTGGACTGTCCCCGTCTCTCCCTCTGTGTCTGGACTGTCCCCGTCTTTCCCTCTGTGTCTGGACTGTCCCTGTCTTTCCCTCTGTGTCTGGACTGTCCCTGTCTCTCCCTCTGTGTGTGACAGTCTCTGTCTCTCCCTCTGTGTGTGACAGTCTCTGTCTCTCCCTCTGTGTGTGACAGTCTCTGTCTCTCCCTCTGTGTGTGACAGTCTCTGTCTCTCCCTCTGTGTGTGACAGTCTCTGTCTCTCCCTCTGTGTGTGACAGTCTCTGTCTCTCCCTCTGTGTGTGACAGTCTCTGTCTCTCCCTCTGTGTGTGACAGTCTCTGTCTCTCCCTCTGTGTGTGACAGTCTCTGTCTCTCGCTCTGTGTGTGACAGTCTCTGTCTCTCCCTCTGTGTGTGACAGTCTCTGTCTCTCCCTCTGTGTGTGACAGTCTCTGTCTCTCCCTCTGTGTGTGACAGTCTCTGTCTCTCCCTCTGTGTGTGACAGTCTCTGTCTCTCCCTCTGTGTGTGACAGTCTCTGTCTCTCCCTCTGTGTGTGACAGTCTCTGTCTCTCCCTCTGTGTGTGACAGTCTCTGTCTCTCCCTCTGTGTGTGACAGTCTCTGTCTCTCCCTCTGATTGTGACTGGCTCTGTCTCTCCCTCGGTATATGAGGTCTCTGGACCTCTGTCTCTGACTGCTTCTCTGTATGTAACTGTCTCTGACTTTCTGTATGTAACTGACTCTGACCGTCTCTCTGGACTTTGTCACTGTATGTAACTGTCTCTGGACTGTCTCTCTGGACTGTTTCTATCTTTTTCTCTCTGTCTCTATTCACATCACCTCACACATAAGCGTCTTATACTCATTGCCTATAGTAACCAATAACAGCTCAGAGCTCATATTAATGACCTGTGGCAGAATGGCAACCAATCACAGCTCAGCTTCCACCTGCAGCAGCAGCAGCTGCAGACAATGGCTCCTGTATATGGTGGGTAATAAGTGGATTTTGGAAAGCGCAGGGTGAAAATTTCGGCTCAAACCTGGTCTATGACGATCCATGAGTCACAGAAAGCGACTGTGCAAAATGTGGCGATTGTAAGCACGGCGGGGACACAGACACACGGACGTCTGGGATCATTTACACATTTTAGCAGATTTTATGGGGGAGCAGGACATTGCATTACTTGGCAGCGGGTCCTGCATACACAGGGAGATGTGATCCTCCCTATAGACACATACAGGACACATACATGTTACACGCTTCCATCATGAATCTTACCTTTACATATGAAGCATTTGATGTGGAAGTGCTTGGCCTGGACGCGCAGCACCTCCCCCTTACACGGATCCCCACATTTATGGCAGCGGATGATTGGCTTCTCTGCAGACTGAGAGGAGTCCTGAGCGTGTGCAACTGCAAGACAGAGACCGCGGATTATAGAGACACAAGCTATTACTCTCTGTTATCAGCCATTACACCTCGGGGAGAGGAGACTGTACAGGGGGAGGATACAATCTATTACTCACTGTTATCAGCCATTTCATCCTGGGGAGAGGAGACTGTACAGGGGGGGATACAATCTATTACTCTCTGTTATCAGCCATTTCATCTTGGGGAGAGGAGACTGTACAGGGGGATACAATCTATTACTCTCTGTTATCAGCCATTTCATCCTGGGGAGAGGAGACTGTACAGGGGGGGTACAATATATTACTCTCTGTTATCAGCCATTTCATCCCAGGGAGAGGAGACTGTACAGGGGGGTACAATCTATTACTCTCTGTTATCAGCCATTTCGTCAGGGGAGAGGTGACTGTACAGGGGGATACAATCTATTACTCTCTGTTATCAGCCATTTCATCAGGGGAGAGGAGACTGTACAGGGGGGATACAACCTATTACTCTCTGTTATCAGCCATTTCATCAGGGGAGAGGAGACTGTACAGGGGAGGGATAGAATTTATTACTCTCTGTTATCAGCCATTACATCCCGGGGAGAGGGGACTGTACAGGGGAGATACAATCTATTACTCTCTGTTATCAGCCATTTCATTCCAGGGTAAGGTTACTCTTGTTATCTCGGCGCTGAGGCTGTAAGACAGTAAAGGGTTACTGACTTATTATATGATTCCGGTTGGGTGACACTATAGGACAGGGGTTCATTGTCTCGGTGCAGTGTTGAGGTTTATTAGTCAGACTCAGTAATTACAGCCGCGGTCGATCAGGTTTCATTCGCAATATTTCAGCTTTTCCTTGTAAGATGATACGTGAAACTGGAGAAATTAATGAAATATTATAATTATCTCAAAAATCCCATCAGAAAACTGACAGCATCCGAAGAGACCGGGATATGGAGACCATCAATAAGCTGCAGTCATCTGATCCTGTGCCAAGGAGCCACCTAATGGATCAGCAAAGAATTCGGAAGCTAATTCTAAGGCCGCCATGTCGGTTGTCACCCAACTTTCCCAGAGGAGGAGATGCACAGATCTCAGCTCTTTCAGATTACAGGCTGCAATGTGGTTTACGGTTCGCAGCACATGATTCCTATATGACTTAATTGGAACAATGTGCCAGCAATTCAATGTATATGACACGTGTACGTGTGATTCTGGAGGAGGCTGTCAGACGCACACGCCAACACGTAAGACGGCGGTAGCGCATAGTCCATGGTCCGTGCTGTCCATGGATATATCTGTGCCTGGGAAAGCCGAGATGCAGCTTTGAATGTGCCTGGAGTGCACCGTGTTCACACGTTGCATTTTGTTTGCATTAACGCATATGTTTTCTAAAGTATCACAACAACTGAGAAGAGGAGATTTGCCTAATTACTTTATTGTCAACATTGCGTTTACAAAAAGTAAGTTTTAACGCGATGTTAGAGCATGTGTTTACATAGAATTAGCAAACACAAGATTTAACACAATGTTAACACATGCGTTTTATGAACGCAACGTTGACAGCAATGTAATGTAATGTAATCTCTTCTCAGCGGTTGTGATGCGTTTGAAGAAAGCATGCGTAAATGCAAACAAAGCGTAACAAAGTATAAACGAAAAGTGACGCAAATAAACTGAATTCCTAGAGCAGATCGGGCACTTTCTTGTTTTTTCTTCCGACATTCTTCGGCCGGTGCCACACGTGGCGCTTTGTCTGCGCTTGCAAACGCAAACAAAGTCGCGCCCACCGGGGTGGGCCTCGGCCCGATCGCATCGGCGTTTCTATGGAAATGCCTGTGATCGGGAACGAGCTGCCGGTGTTTCGAGTTAAATTAACACAAAACACCGGCGGCTCGTTCCCGATCACAGGCTTTTCCATAGAAACGCCGATGCGATCGGGCCGAGGCCCGCCCCGGTGGGCGCAACTATGACTGCAACCAATAAGATTCGGTAGACCCTCACAGAAGGCACATGACCCAAATCATCAGTCACTGGCCCATAAGGCCAGCGGCACACGTGGCATTTTGAACCCGTTTTTAGGCCGTTTAAAGCAGTCTATTAAAAAAGGCATGCGTTTTTGACAGGTTTTACCAATTATTCTTAATTAAAACTGGTAAAAAAAACAAAAAAAAACTGATGCGTTTTTTAACGGACTGCTTAAAAAACGGGTTCAAAACGCCACATGTGCCGCCGGCCAAAGGGGGGTGCCACACATGGCGGTTTTGTTCTGTTTTTAAGCATGTATTTTCAGCCAGTTTTAAAACGCATCAGTTTTGACCGTTTTTCCAGATTATCTTAATAAACATGTTGTAACCAGCCATATGCACGGTAAACGGTCACAAAACGGGTGCGATTCTAAACGGACAAAAATCGCATGATTAAAAACGGAAGAAAAACGCCATGTGTGGCATCATCCAAAAGCATGTAATATATAAAACACAACCAAAAAAGGCCATGTGTGAACGCAACCTCACATGGAAGAGAGTTATCTCGTGTCTCATCCCTTTATCTGGATGTTGCCCTGAGACTTCGCTACAATGTATCAGTCTGGAGTCCAGTCTTATTTTGTCCACTATCATGCGATGGGGGTAAAAGGGACTGGAGGGACCCCCATTGACCACAAGGAGGAGGGTCCTTTTTGCCCCTAGTAAATGTTGGGGATGTGCCGATGCACCGTTCTTAAAGAGGAGACAAGCCCCTCATTCTCCTGATCGTGAGGGTCCCATTAGTCACGTGCCATGTGCTGTCTACAGAAAACAACCTTTAACTTTGGTATTAACCCTTTACGCCCACAAGTCCTTGTAAAGACAACTGTAACGAACCCTCCGCTGTGAGTAGTATTTTTAGCTTTTGGATGTTAACAAGAATGTTTGCAGTCACTGACAGCAAACAGAGGGGGGGGGGGGGGGGGTAGAGGTCACTATGTGGTTATTTTGCCCGGATGCAGGTGAATCCCATGTGTCTGGGCTCGGCCTGAGGTTTGGGGGTGCCGGTGTGAGCCCTGGTGTGAGCGGCCTCCTGTTATTACACTGGGGGGGGGGGTCTGACCTTGTGCTCTGATCTACACCTGATGGACTGCATTAAAATAGCCTCTTATCTGAGAATGTGGGGGGAGGGGTGGCCGCTTGTGACTATACATGGCCATCGGTGCCTGCGCCACTTTATCCTGGATTAACCCCTCATAGGACAAGCGCACGTCTGCCAACATTATCAGGTATTGTCCATGTCTGGTGACAGCAGAGACATCAACGGTCAGGGCCCCGGAGGAGTGATGTGTGGCCCCTACACTCCTAAAAAATCTCTACTGCAAAATATAACAGGGAAGCGCAGAAATAACAACTCCCTAATATTACTTTATAGATGCTGACCCTACTTCAGGGGCAGAGGTTTCTCCACAGGTCTGTACACAGGGTATATCCAGCCTCCAGCACTTGTGTCCAGTACTCTACAGTCCCATAGGGACCCATAGTTCTGTTTATCCTAAACTTCTGGGAATAAAGGGAACCTGACCCACACAGGCTGCAGTCAAGCCCTGGAGAGATGTGTACTCTTACCTTTGTGTATGTTGTTAGTAGCAGCAGGACTGTGAAATATGGATTTGTATTCCAGGATTGTAGCTTCTCCAAGTGCATAGTTTAAGTCTCCTCACACTGCTGTGCTCTGTGGGCTCTACACTGAGCGATGTCACAGCTCTTCCACTTCTCTCTCAGAGACTGCTGTATGCAACCAGCAAATGACTAGAGCAATTATTAGGAGCAGAGAGAAGGGGCACAGAGCAAAGCAGTGTGAGGACATACTGCCAATACAATTCTGAAATATACTACTAACACCACAAAGGTCTGATTACACATCTCTCCAGGGACAATTTATATAAAACTCCCTGCAGAGAGCACAGAGCACAGCAGTGTGAAGACGCATCTCCATTGCACTTGGAGGAGCTATGATCCTGGAATAGAAATCCATATTTCACAGTCCTGCTGCTGAATAGTACACATCTTTCCAGGGCTTGTCTGCAGCCTGTATGGGTCCACCTGCTGACAGGTTCCCTTTAATCCCAGAAGCTCAGGATAAAACAGAACTATGGGTCCCTATAGGACTGTAGAGTAGGGACTTGCAGAGGACACGGTGATTGGATGCCATATCTAACGCTGGGCTCTATGGGGGTCCTGGAGTAGATGCATGATGGGTGCAGGGCGCTCAGACGCTGATGTTGCTTCCCCCGTGTTGTCCGCGCTGTAATAACAGATGCTGCTGACGCTGCTAAGCCCCGGCCTGAATGGAAAGATCACAAGTCAACGATTTCCAGTCCATTTGTTTCCAGGACCGGAGCTCAAAAGACAGTGGGACAGGGAAGGTCACACAGGAACATGGCTCACTGCTGCAGATAGTACACATGAGGTATCACTCAGCTTTCCCAGAATCCTGAATGGCAAGTCCTATTTACACAGTAATTAATAAAGGAGCAATCTACCATAGTGTCACAATGAGATGGACCCCTGAGCCCAAAACTGAAGCATCTCCACTACATCAGACATGTGATAGATAAGCGGTGGTCCTACTACTGAGACCCCCCCACCAGTTATAAGAAGGTAGGTCCTATGTCTACTGTTTGATGCATTTCAGCCGATTCATGGTCAATGCGACTGTCAAAGACGCTATTTAATTGGGTGCACAGAGTTTGACTGACAGAGGTCTCCCAATTCTTATTATGAGTGTCCCAGTATTTGAATGCCACTGGCAAATCTCATTTTATGTGGCTGATAGTAAGTTCTTGTATTGAAAGAACCCCATTTAAAGGAGAAGTTGTAGGTGGGATATGGGGATATACTCGCACACATGGCAACCAATGAAAGCTCAGCTTTCATTTTCCCACTGCTGTTTACAAAACAAAAGCAGAGCTCTGATTGGTTTCAAAGGGCAACAGTTTTACCTCAGAAACTTGATGATAAACCACCACCATAGATACCAAGAGACACAAAGAGGGGGTTATTTATACGCTCACATTTATGATTTCAGGGTTTCTACGCCAGTGTTCTGGTGCAGAAGCCCTGATAAATAAGCCTCTATGTTACTATATGGAGGGACACACATACACCTGACCTGTATATGCAAAAACACACCTGATACATTATGGGGGCACTCAGCTAGACATTATAGTAATGGGGGCACTATGCTAGACATTATAGTAATGGGGGCACTATGCTAGACATTATAGTAATGGGGGCACTCAGCTAGACATTATAGTAATGGGGGCACTATGCTAGACATTATAGTAATGGGGGCACTATGCTAGACATTATACTAATGGGGGCACTATGCTAGACATTATAGTAATGGGGGCACTATGCTAGACATTATAGTAATGGGGCACTATGCTAGACATTATAGTAATGGGAGCACTATGCTATAAATTATAGTAATGGGGGTACTATGCTAGACATTATAGTAATGGGGCACTATGCTAGATATCACATTTATGGGGGCTCTCCGCTGGTCATCACATTTATGGGAGCACTCCACTGGACATCACGGTTATGGGGGCACTCCACTGGACATCACGGTTATGGGGGCACTCCACTGGACATCACGGTTATGGGGGCACTCCACTGGACATCACGGTTATGGGGGCACTCCACTGGACATCACATTTATGGGGGCACTCAGCTAAACATCACATTTATGGGGGCTCTCCGCTGGACATCACGGTTATGGGGGCACTCCGCTGGACATCACGGTTATGGGGGCACTCCGCTGGACATCACATTTATGGGGGCACTCCGCTGGACATTATAGTAATGGGGGCACTATGCTAGAAATTATAGTAATGGGGGCACTATGCTAGACATTATAGTAATGGGGCACTATACTAGATATCACATTTATGGGGGCTCTCCGCTGGTCATCAAATTTATAGGGGCACTATGCTAAACATCACAGTTATGGGGGCACTATACTAGACATCACATTTATGGGGGCACTCCACTGGACATCACGGTTATGGGGGCACTCCACTGGACATCACGGTTATGGGGGCACTCCACTGGACATCACGGTTATGGGGGCACTCCGCTGGACATCACGGTTATGGGGGCACTCCGCTGGACATCACGGTTATGGGGGCACTCCGCTGGACATCACGGTTATGGGGGCACTCCGCTGGACATCACGGTTATGGGGGCACTCCGCTGGACATCACGGTTATGGGGGCACTCCGCTGGACATCACGGTTATGGGGGCACTCCGCTGGACATCACGGTTATGGGGGCACTCCGCTGGACATCACGGTTATGGGGGCACTCCGCTGGACATCACAGTTATGGGGGCACTCCGCTGGACATCACGGTTATGGGGGCACTCAGCTAAACATCACATTTATGGGGGCTCTCCGCTGGACATCACGGTTATGGGGGCACTCCGCTGGACATCACGGTTATGGGGGCACTCCGCTGGACATCACATTTATGGGGGCACTCCGCTGGACATTATAGTAATGGGGGCACTATGCTAGAAATTATAGTAATGGGGGCACTATGCTAGACATTATACCCTGTTTCCCCAAAAATAAGACAGTGTCTTATATTAATTTTTGCTCCTAAAGAGGCGCCAGGTCTTATTTTGAGGGGATTCTTATTTTTCCATGAACAAGAATTTACATTTATCGTTGAACAAAAAATCTACTTCTCTAACCTCCTTATAACTCTCCAAACTCTGAGAGTTTGCAGTATTTCTTGTGACTCCATTTCTATTAGAATCACTGGCCCAAATCTCTCATGTTTAGTAAAAGCACTTTCCATAAATGACTCCTTTTTATCCTGGTAGCTGCTGGACATTCGCAGCACAACACTCAGTGATTTATCCCATGAAGTCTTCCCCATGTCACAACCTTCTGCAGCATTTAAAGAGGACCTGTCACCTAAATTTTCGGCACCAGGAGCTGCTTACTAAAGTAAAGCAGCTCCTAGTGCTTGATCAAACGCTGCAGCGGGGTACAGTGCAAAGCTGTCCGATGTATTCATGAGGGGGCGGTCCGAGGCACTGCCTCTTCCCAAGACCGCCCCGCTAGCTCCATAGGCCTGCAGTGACTGCCCCTAGTCACGCCCCAACCCCGCCCCCTCATGAATACGTCAGACAGCTTTGTGAGCTGTCCGACAATTACATCCTACCCCGCCGCAGTGTTTGATAGCGTTACCGGAAACCTCACTCACTGGGGTGTGTGATCGAGCCTTAGGAGTTGCTTACTTTAGTAAGCAGCTCCTAGTGCCGATAAATTGGGTGACAGGTCCTCTTTAAAAGATTTCCTAATATTAATGTATGGCGTGGGGGAGGCTGCTGCAATGACTTCCGCTAGGTCCTATTTTTAGGGGAGGCCTTATATTTCTAAGCCGGAGCAAAATTGTACTAGGTCTTACTTTTGGGGGATGTCTTATTTTAGGGGAAACAGGGTAGTAATGGGGCACTATGCTAGATATCACATTTATGGGGGCTCTCCGCTGGTCATCAAATTTATGGGGGCACTCCGCTGGACATCACGGTTATGGGGGCACTCAGCTAAACATCACATTTATGGGGGCTCTCCGCTGGACATCGCGGTTATGGGGGCACTCCCCTGGACATCACATTTATGGGGGCACTCCGCTGGACATTATAGTAATGGGGGCACTCCGCTGGACATCACATTTATGGGGGCACTCCACTGGACATCACATTTATGGGGGCACTCTATTGGACATTATAGTATTGGGGACACTGTGCTGGACATTATATTAATTGGAGGGGCTACTGTGGACACTTCATTCATAATGGGAGACTACTGGACATTTTATTAGAGAGTTGCGGCTGCATTGCCCACCCTAGGCTTATACTCGAGTCAATACATTTCCACAGTTTTGCGTGGTAAATTTAGGTGCCTGGGCTTATACTTGAGTATATAAGGTACACACACAGACGCACAGAGGCTCATGGAGCAAATATAGTATAGAAATCTACAGGAAAGAAAGACAAATACCAAGATATCCACACAAAGAATCACACTATACAGAAAGCCACACACATAAAACACACAGATCTATATATAAATGTACACAAAGAGACATATAGAAGCAATCACTCCCTCCTTATCTCGTGGTAGAATGTTCCCTGTGGACAAGTTTATTCTCTCAGAACTTGGGAATTCCAGTGTGGAAGTGTTTCCTGAGAGGGAAGATAAGACTCCTGTCATCCCACCATATTATCACAAGACAGACCATCCAAAAATGCCATCAGCCCCCCGTCATTGGGGCCCAGTGTGATATGGAACAACATAATCATTCCAACCATTCCATACAAGACAATAGGAACCTAGCTAATACTCACTATTCTGCTGGTGCAGTCACTGTGCACATACATGACATTACTTATCCTGTACTGATCCTGAGTTACATCCTGTACTATACCCCAGAGCTGCACTCACTATTCTGCTGTTGGTGCAGTCACTGTGTACATACATGACATTACTTATCCTGTACTGATCCTGAGTTACATCCTGTATTATCCCCCAGAGCTGCACTCACTATTCTGCTGGTGCAGTCACTGTGTACATACATGACATTACTTATCCTGTACTGATCCTGAGTTACATCCTGTAGATCTTTTATTTTATATAAAAATAAAAAACATAACAATACAAACCAAACATAATATATAATATATACAAAATATATACAATATCTTACCTGCTGGTCCAGCCACATTCACTCCTAGCAAAAACAATAATTTAAAATACACCAAAATGTAAAAACACCAAATACTACAACCCCCACCCAACCGATTGTCACACCCTCAACCAAACCAATAAACAATAAGACAAGCCACACCCACAAATAAACATAAATGAATATAAATATACATAAACCCACCCCACACCCTCTAATAACAAACCACCCCACACCCATTTTTTTTTTTTTTTTAATAAATATATAATAACAAACACATAATACATAATACACACAACACTAAACTAAATCCCTCGCCCGCACCCTCCCCTTCCCCCCAGACACTGGTCTAACGTCCAAAGTTTGCGTTAAGTAGTCCAGACCAGTGTCCAAGGTCAGTTCATAAGTCCCACCACCATCACCCCCCTCCCAACCTAACACTATGTCCCAAACCCCACTATATACAATATATACAATATATACAGTATTTACAACACAACATAAAGAAAACAGAATACAAATAAAGTCTAAACAACATAAATACAAACCATATAAAGCCCAGGTTCGGCGCCTGCAAGCCGCTACATCACTACATGCTCAGAACACAAAACAAAAATCTACAGCGTCAGCACCAGCCCATCACCAGGAGAGGAGATGACAGACTAAGGGACACTAAAGGAGAACCCCCTCCAAAGGAGAGAGGCCCTCCCCGTGCCCAGCCTCTCATACTCCAGAGAGCGCACCTTCACCAGGTCACCCAGAATGTTACTAACCACCTCATCCACCGGGAGGATTTTACGCTGCGTCGATACTAAACACCGTGCGTTCCACGTGTGGTACCTGACCACTAGGCTAACTAGGAATAACGTGCAGCGGTCCCGGCCACCCAGGCCTCTGAATGCTCCATAGGCCCACTCCGCATAGGAGAGACCGGCCAACCCGGGCCAATGGATGGAAGCGCCCACCCGGTTGTACACCTCTGTGTTAAAGGGACAATGAAGCAGGAAGTGGTCCATGCTCTCCAGCAGGCCACCGCACTCCTCCCGGGGACAACCCCTTTCCTCAGAGCTCCTACACTTCAGATTGTCCCTCACACACAGCTTTCCATGGAAGCAGCGCCAAGTCACGTCCCAAAACTTCAAGGGGATCCTGATAGAATTCAATAAACTCAAACCCACCCCCAGATCCCGACTTGGGCAATCCCTGAGGGCCAGAGGCTTCTGGAAATGGGTCAACAGAACCCTCTTGTCAAGGATTTTCCTCGACATGGTCCTGATCTCCCACATTCCCAGACCCCACCGGCGAATCACCGTCAGAACCGGGGTAGCATAAGCCGGAAGATGCCCATGCGGTGTGCGAAGATCCTTCACTCGCCCTCCTGTCTCCCATTCCTGGAAGAAAGGCCGAAACCATCCCCTGCAGGAGTATACCCACGGAGGAGCCCTCTCTTTCCAGAGGTTTGCTACATTGATCTTAAGAAAGGTATTCACTAGGAACACCACAGGGTTGACCATACACAACCCTCCTTGTCTCCTCGTGCGGTAAGTAACCTCCCTCTTGATTAGGTTCAGCCTATTCCCCCATAACAGCTGGAAGAACAGACTGTACACTCGAGTCCAGAGGGGTTCCGGCAACATGCACACACTGCCCAGATAAATCAGTAACGGGAGCAGGTAGGTTTTGATCAGGTTAACCCTTTCTCTGAGGGTCAAAGACCAACCCTTCCACTGGTCCACCTTCTGGGCGGCGATCTTAAGCCTGCCGTCCCAGTTTTGCATGGGGTAATCCCCCTGGCCAAATTCGATGCCGAGAACTTTGGCAGAGTCCTGGGGCCCTGGAAGAGTGTCCGGGAGATCAAAGCCTGGACCTCCCTCTCCCAGCCAGAGACTCTCACACTTATCCCGGTTGATCTTGGACCCAGAAGCCTCTGAGTAGCGGTCAACCTCTGACATCACCCATTGCGCCTCCCCTCCCGAGGACACGAAAACGGTGACATCATCAGCATACGCTACCACCCTCAGAGTGGCTTCCGGTGCTGCCCGATCCATCCCGACTCCCACCAACGGCCCACGATCAACCCTCCTAAGGAATGGGTCGATCGCGAACACGTACAGTAGTGGGCTCAGAGGACAACCCTGGCGAACACCAGACCCGACCTCAAAAGAGCGGCCAATCCAACCGTTCACAAGCGGGAAACTCTCTGCCCCTGCGTACAAAACTTTCAGCCAATTGACAAACTCCCCCGGCAGGCCATACCTCAGAAGGACAGACCAGAGGTACTCGTGGTTAACCCGATCAAACGCTTTTGCCTGATCCAAGGACAGCAAGTACCCCTTCCAGTTACCAGCCCTGCCCTGCTCCACTGCCTCCCGGACACAAAGCACAGCACTAAATGTACTGCGGCCTGGAACAGAGCAGTGCTGGGTCCCCGAAAGGAGCCGGGGTGCAAACTGCACCAGCCGATTAAACAGCACCTTTGCCAAAACCTTTCTGTCCGCATTGAGAAGCGCTATGGGACGCCAGTTCTCAATATGAGATCGGTCCTTACCCTTTGACAGGATGATCAGGGCAGACCTCCTCATTGACTTCGGCAGAGTGCCCGAGGAAAGACACTCATTGAATACCTCAGTCAAGAGGGGAACCAAGGCGTCCTTAAAGGTCTTATAAAACTCGGATGTTAAGCCATCCGGACCTGGCGATTTCTTGAGGGCGAGCCCTTCAATCGCCAGGCTGACTTCCTCTTCCCTGATCATCTCTGTCAAAACATCAAGAGAGGGGTCTACTCCTGGCTCAGGGACAGTTTCAGCCAGGAAAGCCGACATCACATCCCGATCTAGATCCTTCCTGCCCAAGAGGTGCGAGTAGAAGGATCTGACGACCTCCAGAATCCCTGATCTGGACCTTTTCAGGGATCCCGTACTGTCAACCAGTCCCGTGACAACTTTACCATTCACTGACATCTTGCAGTTTCTGTAAGGGTCGGGCGAGCGGTATTTCCCGTAATCCCTCTCAAAAACCAAAGATGCGTGTCTATCGTACTGACACCTCTTCAGCAAGGATTTCACTCTGGAGATGTCCTCACGACTACCTCCAGTCGAGACGAGATGCTCGAGTTTCCTCCTCAGGCCCTGATACAGGCGGTACCTGTCCAGGCTCCTGAGGCTCGAGAGCTGGCGGAAGAATCTCGCCACCCTTTTCTTGAGCATCTCCCACCACTCTGACTTACTGCTACAAAGGCCCAACAAAGGTACCTGGCTCTGAAGAAAGTCCTCAAAGGATTGTCTTATCTCCGCTTCTTCCAGGAGAGACGAATTGAGCTTCCAGTAGCCTCTTCCCATCCGGGGGGTCTCTGTAACATTCAGAGAAAACAAAATTAGACAGTGATCGGAGAACTCCACCTCAACAACAGAAACTGGTGAAGAAATGGCTTCCTCCTTTAAATAAAACCTGTCTATTCTAGACCTACAGCTACCCCTATAATAGGTGAACCCCGTGTGGCCTGGGGTGTGCCGGATGTGGACATCCACCAGGCGAGCCTCACTAGCTATGCTATTAAGTGCGACGCTATCATAAGTCAGCTTGTCTCTGGAACCTCCCCTATCCTGGGACCTCGTGACAGCATTGAAGTCCCCTCCAAAGACCACCTGCCGACTTGTAAAAAGGTAGGGCTTGATCCTCATAAAGAGACACTTCCTGTCCCACTTGGACTGGGGACCATAGATGTTAATTAGGCGAAGTTCTTGTCCCTTCATGAGGACATCCAGGATCAGGCACCTCCCCATTTCTAACTCAATAACTCGTCGGCATTCTACCGGTGTGGTAAAAAGGACCGCCACTCCGCTATACGGCTCGGCCGCAAGAGACCAATAGGAAGGCCCGTGTCTCCATTCCCTCTTAGCTTTAAACACGGCCGCCAAATCTGGCAGCCTGGTCTCCTGCAAAAATAAAATGTCGGCTTCAACACGGCCGAGAAAATCAAAGGCCGCAAATCTGGCCGCATCAGACTTAATGCTGGCGACATTAATGGACGCCAGCGTCAACGGAGTGGGTGCCGCCATCATGAGTGATTGAGTTAGACGGCTTTCTTTTTACCCATCTTGCCACCACCCTCGGGAAATGAACACCCCCTTTTTAGACATATTGTGGTGTCCATCTCCCGCACCTCTGATGCTTCAGGGGCAGATCCAGGACCTGCCCCCTCATCCTCGTCCCCAGACTCTGGGCCAGTCTCCCCTCCTGAGGACCCCGACTCCCCAGGGGGAGACTCGGCACCCCCCGCAGGCTCCGCCACCTCTGGCCCTTCACCCTCAGCCCCTCCATCGGCAGGAGAGGCTCCATCCAGGGCCAGGAATCGATTTGAAAGTTCGACCAGCGGGGGGTTGGTTGCACCTTCCTTGGGTACCTTAGTCAGGGTGGGAGAAGATCTTACACCTCCCTTCTTTTTACCCTTTTTCTTCTTTTTGGCGCCACGCTTACGCTTTTCCTCTAGCCACGCCCTATTATCCTCATCCATACTCTCATAATGGGAGGAGTCTGAGGACGTGGCACCTTCCTCTCTCTCGATCCTCCTGACCTCCTCATCCAGTACATCATCCCCTGGGGCCTCAGCGACAGGTGTGGTCTCCAGGATAGCGCCAGAGGTCGTCCCAGCAGCCCGAGACTCCCCCCGCTCTCTCTCCTGTTGACGCTTCTCTAGACGCCTTAGCTGGGCAGGCGTCTTTTTCCTGTCTTTCTTCCCTGGCCCCTCCATTCCTCCACCTCTGCTAGTCCCCTCCCCAGCAGATTCAGCCTCATGGCTTTCATCCGCTGAGGCTGAGCCTGCATTAGCGAAGGAAAGAGGACAACGACTGTACGGGTGACCGAGATCACCACACAGGTTACACCTAATCTGCCCTGTACAGGATGCAGCGAGATGGCCGACACCCCCACACAACGCACACTTCTGCACGGTGCAGTTTGCGCTGAAATGTGTGGGGTCACCGCACCTGTGACACAGCTTAGGCTGCCCCCGGTAGAAGATCAGGATCCGATCCCTCCCCAGGAAGGCTGATGAAGGGATGTGGGCGACTGAGTTACCTGAACGCCTCAACTTCACCATGAAGGTCCAGGCCCCTGACCAGATACCATACTCATCACGATTTTTCTCTGGTACTCCCAGTACCTCTCCATAACGATTCATCCAGGTCATGATGTCAAAGCAAGATAGTGATTCGTTACGGGTAAGAACAGTCACTTTCTTGAGTTCGCTCTGGCGGGACACTGCTTGCACAGCAAAGTCCCGCCACCCGGGCTCGTTGTATCTCAGCTCATAGTTGGACCAGAAGAGCTCAAGCCCCTCCGGCCGAACAAAGCTGATATCAAACTCAGATGTACCATAGGGATGGATCAAGGCAAAGATGTCAGCCGCCTTGAAATCCATCTTCAGCAGTAGCTCAACTACCCGTGCCCGAGGGGGACACACATCACTGCCACGCCACCGAAGACGGACCACATTCCTACGGTTAGCACCCGGCCCGGTTGTCGGGAGCGACCATGATGTCTCCCTGCCTTTTTGCTCTCGGAAGGCAGACAGGCCGTGCCTCTCTATCCAAAACGACAAATCAACCTCCTGCCCCGCTACATTGATCGTCCTTTCTCCCTTCTGTAAGGCCTGCAGGAGGCGCCGTTGCAAAAGGCCGTCCCCAGAGCCCAGAGACGAGGATGATGGAACCCTACTTCCCCCAGCAGCGACACTGGCATAGCTCTTAACGGGGGGCGCCACTGGGGGAGCAACCAGACCAACCCCTGCACCCACCACATTAACTCTACCCACCTGCATGTTACACTCAGCCGCGCCACTCACACCACCAGTCACTCCATCACCCACCCCCAAAGCTGGCAAAGATTCTCCACTACTCACACCATTCACATTATCCACCACAACATTACTGACTCCACTCACACTGGCTGGACCAGCAACAACATCAGGGGACATGACCACCTCCGCATCTTCAGGCACAAGGGACGGGGGTCTCCCCGCAGCGCATCGCCCAGAGGGAACCCCAACTTGTGTCACACTTGTGCCCTCCGCATCATCGGTAGCAGATGTTATTTTACTTCTCCTGGGGCTTGGCAACATTCGCCGCTGCTCTTTAGCCGGTGTGAGGCGCCGCTGATCTTCAATTTCCACAGAATTCAAATTATCCCCAACACCAACGCAGAATAACACTTTTTGTCTGGGAGGTCCGGAGCCCTCAGCCTCAGCGACCCCTCCACACTGCCGCCGCCCCTCAACTAAGTGATCAGCGGCAACAGCATGAAGAGGCGCCGAGGCACCGGAAGCTGCCACCAGTGCTGGGCTATCCCCCCCTCCCACCAGGGGACGCACCACAGCACTGGATTTTGATGTTATCGCCACTGCCGAGCCGCCCTGACTGTCCGGCCTTGCGGCCGATGTCTCCCCTGCTCCCCCACTGTTACCACAAACAGAGACGGAGCCCATCGCCACATCAGATGTCACACCTGTAATCTCCCTGCACCTTTGCACCGGGTCCACAGCAGAACTCGGGGGGGTTTGGGTAGCAGGGCTTGCACAGTGAGCTGACCCTGCGCTTTGCCCGGGGGGGTTTACAGGGAGGGGGGTAAAGATGAAACGTACCTCTTCTTGCTGCTTGGGCCTGGTCTTCTTACTCTTCCTCCGGCTGCTCCCCCCAGCGGCTTCCTCTGGGAGTTCGTCACCAAAAGAAAAGTTCTCCATGCGCACTGGGGACTCGAGCAGCCGGATCTCCGCCATGAGCGCCCCTCCCTGGCTGCCGGTGTCACTGTCCTCCCCCGAGCGAGGTGTTACTGCTGGCTGTCCTGCAGGGGGCCCACTGCACGAGGCCTGCTGATCTTCCTGCAGGCCGCCAGGTGGGAACTGCTGCTCATTATCATCATCATCATCCTCCTCCTCCACAGGCTCACAGGCTGCAACCCCTTCAGCCTTTGCTCTCTGTTATCAGCCATCTGAGCAAATCGGTCATCATTAATCAGTTTTTCCTGAAACGGCCCACTATTCTCACAAATAAAGGTCTTTCTTTTTGTCAGCTTGTCAATCTCAGCTTTTAGGTGATTAATTTCTCCTTTAACCTCCATTTTGCGCTTTTTAGGCGCTGTGTTCGCCCTGGCGCGGGCACATCGCAGCTCCTCCCGGAGCCTCCTGATGGTCTTAGTCGCCTCTTCGTACTCACAGAGGTGGCTCTGGACCCGGGAGGCATAGGTGGACAAAGACTCCCGGGGCCCCTGCACCGCCCAGCCTCCCCCCGCATGGTCAGCCTTACCTCTGTGAGCACTCCGCTTCATGGCTCCAGCCCCGGAAGGACCGCTCTCACCCGCACCATCATGGACATCCAGCTTCTGGGTTTGCCTCTTTACACTGGACCCAGGGGGAGCAGGAGCAGTATTACTACGACTCCTGGTGGAACGTCTCACCCCTGAGTCCTCCATAGCGCTGGCCGGTAGCTGGCTACCCCTGCCCCCCGCCGGCCTGGCCCGGGAAGCAGGAGCCTGGGGCTTGCCGCTCTGGCTCATGCCTGGAAACCCACCCCCTCCCTGGGAAGGGAGAGAGCAGGCCCCAGGTGGAGGTGGATTATTCCTGGAGCTCAGAGCAGCAGCAGCACACAGCCTCTCACAGCAACAGACAGAGCTTAACGATGTAACGAGCTCCAGAGATGCACTCACTATCTGCTGCTGGTGCAGTCACTGTGTACATACATGTCATTACTTATCCTGTACTCATCCTGAGTTACATCCTGTATTATACCCCAGAGCTGCACTCACTATTCTGCTGCTGGTGCAGTCACTGTGTACATACATGACATTACTTATCCTGTACTGATCCTGAGTTACATCCTGTATTATACCCCAGAGCTGCACTCACTATTCTGCTGCTGGTGCAGTCACTGTGTACATACATGACATTACTTATCCTGTACTGATCCTGAGTTACATCCTGTATTATACCCCAGAGCTGCACTCACTATTCTGCTGCTGGTGCAGTCACTGTGTACATACATGACATTACTTATCCTGTACTGATCCTGAGTTATATCCTGTATTATACTCCAGAGCTGCACTCACTATTCTGCTGCTGGTAGAGTCATATTTACTAGTAGTGAAGCAGTATAGAACTTCATGCAGTTTCCCTCACTAATGTGCAAAGTGCACCAGATTGATAAAAACCAGTGCACAGTCTTCATCAATCTGACGCACCTTGCTCACGCTGACAGCGCTTAGACTTTATTTTTGGTGCACTCAATTTAATGGGTGTGCAGCACAATTATTTATGACTTGTCAACATAAATGTGGCGGCCGGTAAAAATATGCCCCTTTAGGTCCAGAGTTTTGTGCTGCGGCAGACACAGTGCAGCCGCAACACAAAACTGGCGCAAACACTTCCTTAGAGGGAACCTGTCACCGGGGACCTCATTTTCACTAAAGGCAGGTTACAGAAGCCCATTACAGCTGTAGTGCACATCTGCCTGTCTGCCTTTTCTAAGCATTTGCATTACAATATAATTGTGTGTTATAACTTACCTTGCACCTTGACAAAATCCTGGGGTAGTCCCAGGGGCAAGACTTTAGTTTGGATGCATTTCAAAAAACAACATGTGCCTTGTCTGTGTTACTCACTCCTCAGAGCTTGGCCCCCACCTTTGTGCTCTTGTACAGCTCCTCCTCCTGCTCCTTCTCAGAGGTCACAGCCTGGTCAGCCTGAGACCAGTAGGGGAGGGACAAGCTGTACAGAAGCACTAACATGGAGACAGCCTGAGGCTCAGACAAGTCATATGTTGTTTTTTGAAATGCATCCAAACCAAAAGCCCAACCCCTGGGACTACCCCAGGATTTTGGCAGGATGCAAGAGTAAGTTATAACACACAATTATATTGTAATGCAGATGCTTAGAAAAGGCAGAGAGGCAGATTTGCACTGCAGGTATCATGGGCTTTTACAATCTGTCTTTAGTGAAAATTTAGTCCCTGGTGACAGGTTCCCTTTAATACATGTGCAAGCAGTTTGCACATGGATTTATATGCAAACTAGCCCAGAATACTGGCGCACAATGAAGGTAAATCAAGGCCACTGTGTACATACATGATATTACTTGGAAATGGAAACCGAATGTCCCTGTGAGTGATGGCGGACCTCCTCCTGAGAGTTTGCTGAGCTCAGGGTGGGGATCATCAGCGCATTAGTTTAATAATCCCTGGAAGCCGGAGACATCTTTAAATACACATGAAGTAATGCATTCGATGGATGCTGAGATCTGCGGCCCCCTGCCATTACTCTGTCAATATGATGGAATGGCTCCTTCCTCTTCCACTTGGGGTGGGGGCTGTAAATAGTTTTGCAACCTCGTTTACCACTAAATGCATCCAAATTGATAACGTAGCAACATAGTAAAAGGCCATTAAAAAGGGCTTTCCGTTTTGTGTCCACAGCCCCCTGTGCTGACCTTTGTGTTTCCATGGTAACAGACCATAGAGGAGAAAAAACGTGAGTAGATCCTACAAAATCTTACTTCATTAGTAAGTCTTCTGAAGAATAGAAACTGAAGCAGATACAGACTAAATTTCATTTCTTCTTTCTCTTTTCTAATACATAGCTCCAAATCTCCTGCATAGACGAATACCGTAGTAAAATTATAAAATTCTGCATTACCTGCAGCGCCCACTAGTGGTAGCTCTTCATAACACAGTCTGCAGTCGGCCTGGAGCTCCCTCTAGTGGTCATGAGAAGCAAGATGAGTTTTATTATGTGTCTTTAGTCATTGCAGGTGGTTTGGAGCTGTGTGTCAGTGAGAAGACATTCGTATGTATTGATTACTACAGAATATTGGACCAAGATATGACCCAATGATAAAATATTTGCTATAAATAAAGCTCAATTACGTCACATGATGACAATTTGTGTGTTTTCCATATTTTTGTATGCTCTGCTACAATGTATCACATCAGTTCCAGGTAGTAACAAGTTGAGTAACTCCCCCCTAGATACTAGATGCAGGCAGCGAGGGCCGGGAGGGGTCAGTTCGATGGATTTTACATCACATTTATGATGTGACCTTGTAACTATCAGCAGATGGAATATAATAGCAGGAATTATATTACAAAGTGCAGCAGATACTAAGGCTACAGGGGATATGATAGGACTATGCCGCTACACTACAACCTGCTCAGAAACGCAGGCGTCTTACCCAGCGGAAAATACGGCTCTATCCTGAACGCTGTGCAAGGAGACAAAACACGGAATTTATAGCATACAGTCCTGAACGGTAAGTCCTATTTACACAGTAATTCATAAAGAAGCAATCTATTAGAGTGTCACAATGAGATGGACCCCTGAGCCCAAAACCTATCACAGAGGAAGGTCACCCAGCTTTCCCCTAACTCTGGACAGTTCAATAGACAACAGTGCAACATGATAATAATAATAATAATAATAATAATAATAATAATAATAATAATAATAATAATAATAATAATAATATAACCCCCCCCCCCATAAATGACAATATAACATCTTACACTAGAACCACTGATAATTGATAGTAAAACCTTAAATAATCGCCAATAAGTGACAAGTAGCTAATGTACTAATAACTGTACTAATAGGAATAAAGCACTTGGGGTAAGATAGAAACCTCCTGTTTTTTACAGTCTCCTCTGTCTGTGCCTGTGTGGCTCCTCTATCACTCAGAAACATCATTAGAGTTATATAGGATATTATAGAGAAGTAACGACTTGTACTGATGGGAATAAAGCACTTAGGGTAAGATAGAAGCTTTCTATTATCTCCGGCATCCTTTACCCCTGTCCTTCCTCTATCACTCAGAAGCAGGATCATATAGGACAGTGATGGCGAACCTTTTAGAGACTGTGTGCCCAAACTACAACCAAAAGCCACATATTTTTCACAAAGTGCCAAATGCCAATTTAAAGTAAATTATTGCTCCCTGCTGTGTCACAGAATTGAATGCATTGGTGTCCTGAAGACACCAATACAGTAGAAAGATGGAGAAATTTGGATTATTATTGTAGCTTCCCTCTAAGGTCCCCTTAACAGGATGAATCGCAGGCCCTGAGAAGGGGCTTCAATGATCATCCAGCTCTGCCTGCTCCTCCCTTATTCTTCAAGTCACTTTAAAATAGTGCTGAACATGGCACGTTCTGGGCTGCCTGTGGCTGCAGGAGGAGGAGTCCTAAATGGTGACCTTTGTGCTGGGTGATGGCCTGGGTGCCCACAGAGAGGCTCCGAGTGCCACCTCTGGCACCCGTGCCATAGGTTCGCCACCACTGATATAGGACATTATAAAGATCTAGTGGCCTGTAGTGATGGGACTAAAGCACTTGGGGTGAGATAGGAACCTCCTATTATCTACAGCAGCCACTGCTATGTTTCTTTTCCATCAACAGGATCATATAGGACATTATAGAGATGCAATGACATGTACTGATAGGAATAAAGCACTTGGGGTTAGGTGGAAACCTACAATTTATACAGCAGCATCTGGATCATACTCACTTCTAATGGAGATTTATGCCATTTATGATATTTTGTTACTCAACATTTATGTGTTAGTACATCTTTAAGAGAATTTGCTTTTCTTCCGTTTCCTACACTTTATGCGGTGACACATACGTGGAGAACGATGCAATCTGGACATGAGGATTCCGCGCCCTTTCCTAATACGACCCAGCCCTCGGGTCTGCTTTGTATCATGACCACTGCCTGGTGGGGAGGGGGGTTGGAGATTATAACATCTAAGTCTTTGTATAATGGAGCGCTGGTTCACACTGACCGCAGGCTACTGTAGAAGATACGGTGGTTGTGGTTTCTGCTGCTGTAGATGCAGTGTACATGGTGCAACACATGTGAACACAACCCTACTTTCGGCCAAGTGCGACATCTGGTGCAGGAAATAAACAGATCCCCCAAAAACAGAGAAGGAGCAATGTTCTGCAGCTGTGATCACCTTATCAGCCACTGATCCCAGAGGTACAGGAAGATCTCACATATTATCAACCTTTATCTACAGGGAAGGAGGGCAGAGGTGACACATGACAGCCGCAGCAGCACACCCACTTCATAAACAGCGCCAATAATACTGCTGGAATGTTATCTCCATACACACTGATTCATAAATCACTCATCTATCTCTCTGCCCTGCAGCCTACATAGATACCAGGGCCAGGCACTGGGCACACACACCAGGCAGGCAATGGAACATACAAGACAATGTTAGCCCATGATAGATGATAATGCAACCCTGATAGATCACAAAGAAGCACAAAAATAAGTTATAATGGAGCCCTGGGTAGATTACAATGTTACTTACAAGAGATAATAATGCAACAAAATAATCACTATAAAGTCTCTAGTAGAGGGCAATGTAATTGACCCCTGACAGATGTCATTGTCACCCTACAGTAAATGATTATGTAGCCGGATGATAGATGACTATGTATCCTCTGAAAAATAACAATGTAACAGATGATAAAGTCAGTAGTAGAGGACAATGTAATCCCCGATAAATGACTATGTAACACCATAATAAATAGATTACACTGTAATAGATAGATGATAGATGGCAATGTGATCTTTAATATTGATGAATATGTCACCTGTGATAGGTGATAATGTAACCTATAGCGGACACAGTAAATGGAACCCTAACCTCACAGAAGATGATGTACGCTTCAGTATATATAGTAATGTAACCAATAGTAGATAAAAACATAACCCCATAAAAGATAAGAAACCTCGGGTAGATGACAGTGTAACCTTCAGTGGGCAATATTAAACCCCACAACAGACAACAACGTAACCCTATAAATGACAAGATTACTATGGCAGATTATGTGACCCCAAAGTACAAGACAATGGGGCACATGTAACCTAAGTCTGGCTTTGTTTGTCTGTTTTTGGGACCTTTCTTGGCTTTTCTGCTGGTCAGATGTATCTTAGCATTTTTTTCCTTATTGATACATGTGACTTTGACATTAGTTCCAAGCTAAAATTTCAGACATTTTTTAAAAAGTTCTAGCTTTCACGTGTGGATTAAGGTGGAACCCTGCAGAAAACTAGACAATGGCTGAACTTCGAAAGAAAAAAAAAAGTCGCATATGAGCACAAGCACCATGAAAAGTCTCAAAAATTGAAGGCAAGCCAAAAGTTTGATACATGTAACCCCCAGATATAAGACAATACAAGCCTAGTATACAAAACAAGGTACAAGATACAAGAGAATGTAACCCCAAGATACAAGACAATGTAACCCCTAAATACAAGACAATGTAACCCCAAGATACAAGACAATGTAACCCCCAGATACAAGACAATGTAACCCCCAGATACAAGACAATGTAACCCCTAAATACAAGACAATGTAACCCCAAGATACAAGACAATGTAACCCCCAGATACAAGACAATGTAACCCCAAGCTACAAGACAATGTAACCCCAAGATACAAGACAATGTAACCCCTAAATACAAGACAATGTAACCCCAAGATACAAGACAATGTAACCCCAAGATATAAGACAATGTAACCCCAAGATATAAGACAATGTAAATATACAGTAAGACATTAGTCCATCGCATGCAAAGCCACCTGCAATACATGACAAATATTAAGGCAAATTAATATCTCAGAAATTAGAAGGTAACCCTCCACATAGATGGTAATGTAATCCTATGTGGATGACACTATACACTCTGATAGATGACAATGTTACCTGTGATAGCTGATATTGTGCCTTATGATAGATAACAATATAATCTCATATTGATGACAACGTGACCTTCCTCCAGAAATACAACCACTGTGAATTATTTCTGCCAGTCACCATGTCGCCAGCTACTGCATTATCCTGTAGAAAACCTATGGTGTAGCAGTAACCCAGCGTCTGAACCTCCCAGTGTGTGCCGCCATATGTCACCATGTAGCACCATGTCCCCATCATGTACCCCGAGCATTTCCACTCTGACCCGTTCTCTCCTTAATATACAGACCTTTCTTCATCCGTTTCTGGGAAAGCTGAGTGACAATTCATATGACCCCGGCACAACAGATGCTGAAGTTGCTGTGTACAGCGACATTGCATATTGAATGTCATTTGGACATTTAGGAAAGCTCAGTATTAACATTGCTCTAGTAATCCAAGAAAAGAAATGATGTTACACAGGAAAGTCCCGTCATCCATCCTCAGGTCTAACCAAGGGTGAGTGTATAGAAATAATACAAGTGTCTGGTCTGACACAGTGAATGTAAAGGAGTTGTCCTGCTGATAGAGGGACCACATTCTGAGGGTCACAGTCACCTATACTTCCACTCCTCTGTTCCTTATGTGAAATGCTTTGTGCTGGGAACATTCCTGACATTCACGGAGAGGAAGAAATTCCCCTGCACAAGCTCTAGTGACACATGGAGGGTCCACACAGCACAGGGTCCTGACACGTGTCGCCCACCTGCTGTAACACAAGCATCCCGGCTATGTGCCCCACCATCCCTTATTCCCTTATATATCCTCAACGCATGGAAGATACAAGCCATGAATGAGGTCCAACACAGCAGAAAACACTACAAGAAATGTAAACCTATATCACTCTGCGCTTTGGGGGGCTTACGTTGCCCTGTGTGTAAGAACAATGCAAAATTGTGTCAAAATGTTGAAGACACGTGCACATGAAATGGTGGAAGGAAATGACAGAGCGGGGGGGGGGGGGGGGGGTCATTGGTGAAAACTTGTGTCAATCATCACTTGATGAATGGAGATCTAAGCGCACTACGGAAAACCAGAGCACAGAACACATTTTGGGGCACATTTACAAAGGGCCATGCGCCAGTATTTTGTTCTTTGCGTTCCTTTAGGTGCAAACTTCTTGTACAGGTATTTAAGAAGTGTCCGCGCCACATTTGTGTTGCACATAACCATTTTGATACATATTTCTGCACTGGAATGGGTGTTCCGGTGCGCAGTCAGAAACAGCACCACTTTTACCGTGCAAATTTTGGAAAAAATGTGTGTTCACCCCCAATGTTGAATGTGCACCGAAAAGAAGTGGGGCACTCTGTCGGAGCAGTGTAGGGGGCACCAGATTCATGAAGAATGTGCGCCACAAATCCTGAAACTGGCGCCCCCTGCACACTACACAGGTAACTGCACATAGTACATACTGCACTGGTCTTAGTAAATGTGGGCCTTATGTTTGGTGCGGCACGGGCATCACCCAATAAGTTACACCACGTCTTTAAAGACAATCTCAAAGATTCCCACAATCCCACCTAAAAGTGACTTAATACCTTCAAAAAGTCCTACAACAACCCCAAAAAAAAAAGTTGCACAGAACTCTGCACCCTCAAAAAAAGTCATAAAACACCAAAAAATAACACAAAACTCCCCCATAGTACATCAACAGAATCATAAACAATGTACCAATAATAATAAACAATATATCAATAATAATAAGCAGTGTGTCAATAATAATAACAAACAATGACACAATAATAATAATAATAATCAGTGTATCAATTATAGTAATAAACAATGTATCAATAATGGTAAACAGTGTGTCAATAATAATAATAATAAACAATGACACAATAATAATAATCGCGGTATCAATGATAATAAACAATGAAACAATACTACTGTATCCACAGTCATTTTCCTCAGTTCAGTCCTTGGATTACTACAAAAGGAAACATCAGAACAGCAACAACCAAGCAACAAAGTAACACTGGGGGCCTGAGATGTCACCACTTTGTTTTTGCATTACATTACTACAGAGGGGCCACACTGCAGACCCCAGAAGCCTGATGGGAGATTCACCATAGCCCCCACAAAATGCTTTAGTTTCCTGCAGTGGCATTAATGAATCTATGAGCGGATTATTATTGGAGCAAAAAAATATTTTTTTCTTTAAAAAAATGCATAACTACACATTTATATAAGAGGTAATGAGCTATAACTCTGATTCTGGGAAAACTGGGTAACAATTAATAAGGTCTTGTAGGGTGAGAGTATAGCGGAACTTTATCTACATGGGATACAATGTATTCAGGAGGTTGTTGGGATATTGATCGGTTATTGATGATATCGGCATGCAGACTCCTCATATTATCTCTGCATGGCAGTCACAAAACTCACAGGACAAGAACTTATATGTGTAATTACCTGTTTCGTCTTTCACCATGACAGCAGAGTCGCCCCCTGGTCAGCAGAGTATCTATCCTGTGCTCAGGGCTGGTCAGCAGAGTGTCTATCCTGTGCTCAGGGCTGGTCAGCAGAGTATCTATCCTGTGCTCAGGGCTGGTCAGCAGAGTATCTATCCTGTGCTCAGGGCTGGTCAGCAGAGTATCTATCCTGTGCTCAGGGCTGGTCAGCAGAGTATCTATCCTGTGCTCAGGGCTGGTCAGCAGAGTGTCTATCCTGTGCTCAGGGCTGGTCAGCAGTGTCTATCCTGTGCTCAGGGCTGGTCAGCAGAGTATCTATCCTGTGCTCAGGGCTGGTCAGCAGTGTCTATCCTGTGCTCAGGGCTGGTCAGCAGAGTATCTATCCTGTGCTCAGGGCTGGTCAGCAGAGTATCTATCCTGTGCTCAGGGCTGGTCAGCAGAGTATCTATCCTGTGCTCAGGGCTGGTCAGCAGAGTATCTATCCTGTGCTCAGGGCTGGTCAGCAGAGTATCTATCCTGTGCTCAGGGCTGGTCAGCAGAGTATCTATCCTGTGCTCAGGACTGGTCAGCAGAGTATCTATCCTGTGCTCAGGGCTGGTCAGCAGTGTCTATCCTGTGCTCAGGACTGGGCAGCAGAGTATCTATCCTGTGCTCAGGGCTGGTCAGCAGTGTCTATCCTGTGCTCAGGACTGGTCAGCAGAGTATCTATCCTGTGCTCAGGGATGGTCAGCAGTGTCTATCCTGTGCTCAGGACTGGGCAGCAGAGTATCTATCCTGTGCTCAGGGCTGGTCAGCAGAGTATCTATCCTGTGCTCAGGGCTGGTCAGCAGAGTATCTATCCTGTGCTCAGGGCTGGTCAGCAGAGTATCTATCCTGTGCTCAGGGCTGGTCAGCAGAGTATCTATCCTGTGCTCAGGGCTGGTCAGCAGAATATCTATCCTGTGCTCAGGGCTGGTCAGCAAAGTATCTATCCTGTGCTCAGGACTGGTCAGCAGAGTATCTATCCTGTGCTCAGGGCTGGTCAGCAGAGTATCTATCCTGTGCTCAGGGCTGGTCAGCAGAGTATCTATCCTGTGCTCAGGGCTGGTCAGCAGAGTATCTATCCTGTGCTCAGGGATGGCCAGCTTAGTTGCCCCCTGGTCAGTTTCTATCCTGAGGTCAGAGCCTGGAGTCGGTGGCTGACAGCTCGGGAGCGCTCTCAGGAATGAGCTGTTCTGCTCCTGGACTCTGTTCTGTGCAGCTGCTGGACAACACATGGAGCATTCCAAAGAGCGGCGCCCGCTGCCTCCGCCTAACTATGAGCCACCGCACACAGGGGACAAACTCCAACCTGCACGTCACACACCTGCCCCGGACCCTGCATCGCCCATAATAGGCAGTGCTGCTACTATCCTATAGACAGTACATTCATACTCAAGACCTCTGCTGGCAGTCAGCGAATGAATATATGTATTAGTTACATGAGAGGCAAAAACTTATCATGCCCTGCCCTGTTACTTCTTATCGATGATGGTTTGCTTGACTCTACTAAACTGTAAGGTGGGGGGGTCACAAAGGAATGTCAGGATGAGCAAGGACCTTACAGGAATCACTTAATATTCTAGAAGTGATATAATTACAAACATAGAGCAGTATCATAGTAGTTATATCCCTGTACATAGGGGGCAGTATTATAGTAGTTATATTCCTGTACATAGGGGGCAGTATTATAGTAGTTATATTCCTGTACATAGGGGGCAGTATTATAGTAGTTATATTCCTGTACATAGGGGGCAGTATTATAGTAGTTATATTCCTGTACATAGGGGGCAGTATTATAGTAGTTGTATTCCTGTACATAGGGGGCAGTATTATAGAAGTTATATTCTTGTACATAGGGGGCGGTATTATAGTAGTTATATTCTTGTACATAAGGGGCAGTATTATAGTAGTTATATTCTTGTACATAAGGGGCAGTATTATAGTAGTTGTATTCTTGTACATAGGAGGCAGTATTATAGTAGTTATATTCTTGTACATAGGGGGCGGTATTATAGTAGTTATATTCTTGTACATAAGGGGCAGTATTATAGTAGTTATATTCTTGTACATAAGGGGCAGTATTATAGTAGTTATATTCTTGTACATAAGGGGCAGTATTATAGTAGTTATATTCTTGTACATAGGAGGCAGTATTATAGTAGTTATATTCTTGTACATAGGAGGCAGTATTATAGTAGTTATATTCTTGTACATAGGAGGCAGTATTATAGTAGTTATATTCTTGTACATAGGGGGCAGTATTATAGTAGTTATATTCTTGTACATAGGGGGCGGTATTATAGTAGTTATATTCTTGCACATAAGGGGCAGTATTATAGTAGTTATATTCTTGTACATAAGGGGCAGTATTATAGTAGTTGTATTCTTGTACATAGGAGGCAGTATTATAGTAGTTATATTCTTGTACATAGGGAGCAGTATTATAGTAGTTATATTCTTGTACATAGGGGGCAGTATTATGGTAGTTATATTCTTGTACATAGGGGGCAGTATTATAGTAGTTATATTCCTGTACATAGGGGCAGTATTATAGTAGTTATATTCTTGTACATAAGGGGCAGTATTATAGTAGTTATATTCCTGTACATAAGGGGCAGTATTATAGTAGCTGTATTCTTGTACATAGGAGGCTGTATTATAGTAGTTATATTCTTGTACATAGGGGGCGGTACTATAGTAGTTATATTCTTGTACATAAGGGACAGTATTATAGTAGTTATATTCTTGTACATAGGAGGCAGTATTATAGTAGTTATATTCTTGTACATAGGAGGCAGTATTATAGTAGTTATATTCTTGTACATAGGAGGCAGTATTATAGTAGTTATATTCTTGTACATAGGAGGCAGTATTATAGTAGTTATATTCTTGTACATAGGGGGCAGTATTATACTAGTTATATTCTTGTACATAGGGGGCAGTATTATAGTAGTTATATTCTTGTACATAGGGGGAAGTATTATAGTAGTTATATTCTTGTACATAGGGGGCAGTATTATAGTAGTTATATTCCTGTACATAGGGGGCAGTATTATAGTAGTTATATTCCTGTACATAGGGGGCAGTATTATAGTAGTTATATTCTTGTACATAGGAGGCAGTATTATAGTAGTTATATTCTTGTACATAAGGGGCAGTATTATAGTAGTTATATTCTTGTACATAGGAGGCAGTATTATAGTAGTTATATTCTTGTACATAAGGGGCAGTATTATACTAGTTATATTCTTGTACATAGGGGGCAGTATTATAGTAGTTATATTCTTGTACATAGGGGGCAGTATTATAGTAGTTATATTCTTGTACATAGGGGGAAGTATTATAGTAGTTATATTCTTGTACATAGGGGGCAGTATTATAGTAGTTATATTCTTGTACATAGGGGGCAGTATTATAGTAGTTATATTCTTGTACATAGGGGACAGTATTCTAGTAGTTATATTCCTGTACATAAGGGGCAGTATTCTAGTAGGTATATTCTTGTACACAGGGGGCAGTATTCTAGTAGTTATATTCTTGTACATAGGGGGCAGTATTCTAGTAGTTATATTCCTGTACATAGGGGGCAGTATTATAGTAGTTATATTCCTGTACATAGGGGGCAGTATTATAGTAGTTATATTCCTGTACATAGGGGGCAGTATTATAGTAGTTATATTCCTGTAAATAGGGGGCAGTATTATAGTAGTTATATTCCTGTACATAGGGGGCAGTATTATAGTAGTTATATTCCTGTACATAAGGGGCAGTATTATAGTAGTTATATTCTTGTACATAGAGGGCAGTATTATAGTAATTATATTCTTGTACATAGGAGGCAGTATTATAGTAGTTATATTCCTGTACATAGGGGGCAGTATTATAGTAGTTATATTCTTGTACATAGGGGGCAGTATTATAGTAGTTATATACTTGTACATAGGGGACAGTATTATAGTAGTTATATTCCTGTACATAAGGGGCAGTATTCTAGAAGTTATATTCTTGTACATAGGGGGCAGTATTATAGTAGTTATATTCTTGTACATAGGGGGCAGTATTATAGTAGTTATATTCTTGTACATAGGGGGCAGTATTATAGTAGTTATATTCTTGTACATAGGGGGCAGTATTATAGTAGTTATATTCTTGTACATAGGGGGCAGTATTATAGTAGTTATATTCTTGTACATAGGGGGCAGTATTATAGTAGTTATATTCCTGTACATAGGGAGCAGTATTATAGTAGTTATATTCTTGTACATAGGGGGCAGTATTATAGTAGTTATATTCTTGTACATAGGGGGCTGTATTATAGTAGTTATATTCTTGAACATAGGGGGCTGTATCATAGTAGTTATATTCTTGTACTTAGGGGGCTGTATCATAGTAGGTATATTCACATTGAAGATCCAGCCTATGCTGCTGTATATCAGAGGAGAGGTTCATATTTTATTGTTCCATGAGGCACAGGTACCTTTGTTTTGTTTTTTTCCTCTTTTTCAGTTACTTTTTGGGGCACATGCACACTTTTAAGGCTTTTTTTTTTAACAATACCACCTTACGTCAAAGTTCTCCATTGTCTACACTCTGCAGTGTTTCCCGAGTTATCACTTATTTCCATATCAATACCTGCTCTTGCCAGCTATAGGAAATAGTTCAGAGCTATTTGGGGGCTGTTTTTTTAACTTTTGTTCAAAAAGTTGCAAATTCGCTAAAGACCTTAACTCAGATGTATTAAAAAGGGAAAACTCCCAAGACACATTAGACCAGCAGAAAAACTAAAAACAGGCAGGAGCAGAGATACATGTCCCGCCATGTCTGTTGTTTAGTCCCCGCAGACTTCACGATTTCTCTTGTGGTTTATTGATCTGTAATAGATGGACTGATCTGTGATGGTCCTGGTGTATGATGGAGCCTCTCAGTCAGCAGACATTATAGCGGTGTGCAGTATTATAGCAGTGTGCAGAATTATAGCAGTGTGCGGTATTATAGCGGTGTTATAGCCGTGTGCAGTATTATAGCGGTGTGCGGTATTATAGCCGTGTGCAGTATTATAGAGGTGTGCAGTATTATAGCGGTGTGCAGTATTATACATCTCTATGGCTCCCTTCTAGCTGCCGCTTCTTGCAGGTTGCGTCGTGTCTCCGTTGCTGGATGCGTTGTGTGTGTGGATCTATATTTAGCAGCGGGTTCAGTCTAATAATAGATGATTCTGCAGCAGAGCTGTGCACAGAGGACGACTCTGCATCCGCAGCTGCAAGATGCAACGCCCAGTGCCCTGGATACAGGGACAAGGCGAGTGCTGGGGGGCAGACAGGAGGAGTATATTTAGAGGGGCTCTTTATCTCTCATGGAATGGGAGGGTTTAACTCTTTATGTGCTGGGAATGTATTCTCACAACCTGCTGACATGCAGGATTACAGACTGAAAATAGTTAAAAGGGTCAAGGGTTACAGAAACAAGCCTGGTCCAGCAAAGCTCCACACCTGTCCATAGGTTGTGTCTGGTACTGCAGCTATTGGGCCCCTTTCACACTTGCGTTTTTCACGTCCGTTTTCTGCGCGTGCTTCGTGTAATCAATGGGTCTTTTCAGACTTGCATTTTTTTTCACGCACACACACGCGTGTTTTTTAACGCGCGTTTAAATCTCGGCATGCTCTACTTTTGCAAGTCACGCGTGTGAAAAAACGCACCATACAAGTCTATGGAGATGCATCAAAAACGCATCGCACTCTGAGACACTTGCAAGTGAAATGTGTTTTTCATGCATCAATTACCATAGAAAAGATAGAGCTCAGTCCTGACTCCATTTCACTCGCGTTTTCTGCCCGTGAAAAACGCATTGAAATTGCATTGAAAACGCGCGTGAAAAACTGAGACACTGAACAAACACTGACTGAAAACTGATTGCACTCTGATGCAAAATGCGCGTTTTTCACTGACCAAACCCTGATCGCACCCTGATCAAACTCTGACGTGATCTGCAACGCAAGTGTGTAAGGGGCCTTACACTGCACATAAAGGCAAGTCACCAGAAGCTAGGGACAAAGGATCTATAAACTGAGCCACATGCCGGTGTATCATGTGTATCTATGGGGTTATACACAGCAAGCAGAAGGGAAGTGGTACTGTGCAGTGTCTGTACATGGTATATAATGGAAGTGGTACTGTGCAGTGTCTGTACATAGTGTATAATGGAAGTGGTGCTGTGCAGTGTCTGTACATGGTATATAATGGAAGTGGTACTGTGCAGTGTCTGTACATGGTATATAATGGAAGTGGTGCTGTGCAGTGTCTGTATATAGTATATAATGGAAGTGGTACTGTGCAGTGTCTGTACATGGTATATAATGGAAGTGGTACTGTGCAGTGTCTGTATATAGTATATAATGGAAGTGGTACAGTGCAGTGTCTGTATATAGTATATAATGGAAGTGGTACTGTGCAGTGTCTGTACATGGTATATAATGGAAGTGGTGCTGTGCAGTGTCTGTATATAGTATATAATGGAAGTGGTACTGTGCAGTGTCTGTACATGGTATATAATGGAAGTGGTACTGTGCAGTGTCTGTATATAGTATATAATGGAAGTGGTACAGTGCAGTGTCTGTATATAGTATATAATGGAAGTGGTACTGTGCAGTGTCTGTACATGGTATATAATGGAAGTGGTACTGTGCAGTGTCTGTACATGGTATATAATGGAAGTGGTGCTGTGCAGTGTCTGTACATGGTATATAATGGAAGTGGTACTGTGCAGTGTCTGTACATAGTATATAATGGAAGTGGTACTGTGCAGTGTCTGTACATGGTATATAATGGAAGTGATACTGTGCAGTGTCTGTACATGGTATATAATGGAAGTGGTACTGTGCAGTGTCTGTACATGGTATATAATGGAAGTGGTGCTGTGCAGTGTCTGTACATGGTATATAATGGAAGTGGTACTGTGCAGTGTCTGTACATAGTATATAATGGAAGTGGTACTGTGCAGTGTCTGTACATGGTATATAATGGAAGTGGTACTGTGCAGTGTCTGTACATGGTATATAATGGAAGTGGTACTGTGCAGTGTCTGTACATGGTATATAATGGAAGTGGTACTGTGCAGTGTCTGTACATAGTATATAATGGAAGTGGTACTGTGCAGTGTCTGTACATGGTATATAATGGAAGTGGTACTGTGCAGTGTCTGTACATGGTATATAATGGAAGTGGTACTGTGCAGTGTCTGTACATGGTATATAATGGAAGTGGTGCTGTGCAGTGTCTGTATATAGTATATAATGGAAGTGGTACTGTGCAGTGTCTGTACATGGTATATAATGGAAGTGGTGCTGTGCAGTGTCTGTATATAGTATATAATGGAAGTGGTACTGTGCAGTGTCTGTACATAGTATATAATGGAAGTGATACTGTGCAGTGTCTGTACATGGTATATAATGGAAGTGATACTGTGCAGTGTCTGTACATGGTATATAATGGAAGTGGTACTGTGCAGTGTCTGTACATGGTATATAATGGAAGTGGTGCTGTGCAGTGTCTGTACATGGTATATAATGGAAGTGGTACTGTGCAGTGTCTGTACATAGTATATAATGGAAGTGGTACTGTGCAGTGTCTGTACATGGTATATAATGGAAGTGGTACTGTGCAGTGTCTGTACATGGTATATAATGGAAGTGGTACTGTGCAGGGTCTGTACATGGTATATAATGGAAGTGGTACTGTGCAGTGTCTGTACATGGTATATAATGGAAGTGGTACTGTGCAGTGTCTGTACATGGTATATAATGGAAGTGGTGCTGTGCAGTGTCTGTACATGGTATATAATGGAAGTGGTGCTGTGCAGTGTCTGTACATGGTATATAATGGAAGTGGTACTGTGCAGTGTCTGTACATGGTATATAATGGAAGTGATACTGTGCAGTGTCTGTACATGGTATATAATGGAAGTGGTGCTGTGCAGTGTCTGTATATAGTATATAATGGAAGTGGTGCTGTGCAGTGTCTGTACATAGTATATAATGGAAGTGGTACTGTGCAGTGTCTGTATATAGTATATAATGGAAGTGGTACTGTGCAGTGTCTGTACATGGTATATAATGGAAGTGGTACTGTGCAGTGTCTGTACATGGTATATAATGGAAGTGGTACTGTGCAGTGTCTGTACATGGTATATAATGGAAGTGGTACTGTGCAGTGTCTGTACATGGTATATAATGGAAGTGGTACTGTGCAGTGTCTGTACATGGTATATAATGGAAGTGGTACTGTGCAGTGTCTGTACATGGTATATAATGGAAGTGGTACTGTGCAGTGTCTGTATATAGTATATAATGGAAGTGGTGCTGTGCAGTGTCTGTATATAGTTTATAATGGAAGTGGTACAGTGCAGTGTCTGTATATAGTTTATAATATGCAGGAAACCCCATTGCTTTATGAAAAGGGCTCATCCCGTGAGCCCTCTTCATAAAGCCTGCACATCGTACATGTCAGCGCAGAACGTGAAGGAGTTAAAGGGCTTGTCCACTTTAAGCACATTGCAGCAAATAATTAATATTGTTTGTGTAAAAAGTTATACAATTTGTACAATTTTCCAATATACTTTCACGGTTTTCTACAGCTCTGCTTGCTGTCATGCAACAGGTAGTTTCATTGTTTACTTCCTATAGATAAACACCGGTCCATGGTCATGATGTCACACAGCTTTGATTTCACCGTTTGATGTAACGAGCTGTGCACCTGTGTGACATCACATGACCATGGACTGGTGTTTATCAATAGGAAGTAAACAATGAAACTACCTGTTGCATGACAGCAAGCAGAGCTGTAGCTGGTGTATTCAGCTCCGGGGGTCCTCTATGTCTTCCTACGTGGATACAGCCCTGAGTTCCTGCTATCATAGTATCATAGTATATGAGGCTGGAAGGAGACGCAAGTCCATCAAGTCCAACCTTCAAGAATTAAATAAATGTTTTATCCCCATAACCCGTGATATTTTTTCTCTCCAGAAAGGCATCCAGGCCTCTCTTGAACATGTACATAGAGTCCGCCATAACAACCTCATGCGGCAGAGAGTTCCACAGTCTCACTGCTCTTACAGTAAAGAACCTTTGTCTATGGTGATGGTAGAATCGCCTCTCCTCTAGGCGTAGAGGATGCCCCCTTGTCCTGGTCACAGGCCGAGGTATAAAAAGATCTTTGGAGAGATCCTTGTACTGTCCGTTCAGGTATTTGTACATTGTAATGAGGTCTCCCCTCAGTCGTCTTTTTTCTAAACTGAATAATCCCAAATTTTGTAATCTGTCATTGTATTCTAGTCCCCCCATTCCCCTAATAATCCTGGTTGCTCTCCTCTGCACCCGTTCCAGCTCTACTATATCCTTTTTATACACTGGTGCCCAAAACTGTCCACAATATTCCATGTGTGGTCTGACCAGGGATTTGTATAAGGGCAGAACTATGTCTTTATCATGAGAATCTATTCCTCTCTTGATACATCCCATTATTTTATTTGGTTTAGCAGCAGCCGCCTGGCTCTGGTCACTAAAATTAAGTTTACCATCCACCAATACCCCCAAGTCATTTTCAGCCTCAGTTTTACTAAGTAATTGACCGTTTAGAACATAATTATACTTTTTGTTTCCATGGCCCAAGTGCATAACTTTACATTTATCTACATTAAACCTCATCAACCATTTCTCTGCCCATCCCTCAAGCTTCCACAAATCCCTCTGTAATGCTAAACTATCGACCTCAGTATTTATTACTTTACACAGCTTAGTATCATCTGCAAATATTGAAACTTGACTGTGTAAACCCACTACAAGGTCATTAATAAAAATATTAAAAAGAAGTGGCCCCAATACTGACCCCTGTGGCACTCCACTGGTAACATCAACCCAATCGGAGAATGTGCCATTAATAACCACCCTCTGTTTTCTATCACTAAGCCAATTACTTACCCAGATACACAGATTTTCTCCTATTCCCAGCAGTCTCATTTTATATACCAACCTTTTATGTGGCACGGTGTCAAATGCCTTTGAAAAGTCCAGATATACAACATCCACAGCGTCCCCCAGATCCAGTCTTGAACTTACCTCCTCGTAGAAACCAATCAGATTAGTCTGACAGGACCGATCTCTCATAAACCCATGCTGACGCTGGGTTATAAGGTTGTGCACAGTGAGATACTCCAGGATAGCATCTCTAATAAACCCCTCAAATATTTTCCCCACCACAGCAGTTAGACTTACGGGTCTGTAGTTTCCAGGATCGCTATTTGATCCTTTTTTGTATATTGGTACCACATTTGCTATGCGCCATTCCTGTGGAACATAACCAGTCCTCAGTGAATCTTCAAATATTAAAAATAACGGTCTGTCTATCACCGTACATAATTCATGCAGAACCCGGGGGTGTATGCCATCTGGCCCAGGTGATTTATCTATCTTAGTGGTTGCGAGGCGGCGCCGTACCTCTTCCTGGGTTAAACTGTTGACATTATAAAAAGAATTTACATTATTCCTCATTGTGTCTTCCACCAGGGGATTTTCCTGGGTAAAGACAGTTGAGAAGGCGACATTCAGTAGATTTGCCCTTTCCTCATCTCCTTCCACCATGACCCCCATGTTATTTCTAAGGGGACCCACACTCTCTGTTTTTAGTTTCTTATCATTTATATACTTGAAAAATAATTTGGGATTATTTTTGCTCTCCCTGGCAATATTTCTTTCAGTCTCTATTTTTGCGGCCTTTATCTGCTTTTTACAGGATTTATTTTTCTCTCTATAATCCTGTAATGCCTCATCGCTACCTTCACGTTTTAGCACCTTAAACGCTTTATCTTTCTCGCTTATTGCTTTCCTTACAAGACTAGTTAGCCACATAGGCTTTTTCTTGTTCCTTTTATGCTTTTTCCCATAAGGTATGTGTTTCTCACAGGACTTTTTCAGAATATATGAGAAAAAGTCCCATTTTTGGGGGGGGCTTTTGTCTTTGAGAGCATTATCCCAGTCTATGCCTTTAAGGTCTTCCCTTAGTTGATGAAAATTTGCCCTCCTGAAGTTTAGAGTGTTGGTTGCCCCTTCACTAACATGCTTAGTAAAGCGTAATACAAAATCAATGATATTATGATCACTATTCCCCAGGTTCCCCCCAACCTGTAGTTTTGATACCCTATCAGGTCTGTTGGTAAGGATAAGGTCCAGCAGTGCCCCCCCTCTTGTTGGCTCCAGGACTAGTTGCGACAGGTAATTGTCTTTTGTTGTTGACAAGAACCTGCTACCTTTGAAGGACCTGCAGGTTTCTGCCCCCCAGTCAATATCTGGGTAATTGAAGTCCCCCATGATAAGTACTTCACCATGCTTTGAAGCCGCATCCATTTCACTTATCAGCATTTCCTCTGCTGCCCCCACTATATTTGGAGCCTTATAACAAACCCCTAGTAATATTTTATTATTCTTTTTCCCTCCCCTTATCTCCACCCATAGGGACTCCACATTTGCGTTACTGATGTCATCTCGCAGGACGGGCTTGAGGCAAGAATTCACATATAAACAAACCCCTCCCCCTTTTTTATTTATACGATCCTTTCTAAAAAGACTATAACCAGCTATAGTAACAGCCCAGTCATAGCTACTGTCCAGCCATGTCTCGCTGATAGCCACTATATCATATTTCCGTTCCAACATCAAGAGTTCCAGTTCCTCCATTTTGTTTGTGAGGCTTCTGGCATTTGTGTACATACACTTTATATGGTTTTCCCTGTCCATATTCCTTTTGTCCTTATTTCCCAATCTCATTCCAGCCCCCCTTCCTCCCCCATGGACTATGGCTCTTCCCAGCTCTCTATGTACACCGTCTAGTTGCCCTGCACAAGTGTAGTTGCCCTCCCCCCAGGTCTCTAGTTTAAACACTCCTCCAACCTTCTAGCCATTTTTTCCCCTAAAACAGCAGCCCCCTCCCCATTGAGGTGCAGCCCATCCCTACTGTAGAGCCTGTAGCCCACAGAAAAGTCAGCCCAGTTCTCCATGAACCCAAACCCCTCCTTCCTACACCAACTTTTGAGCCACTTATTTACCTCCTTGATCTCCCACTGCCTTTCTGGTGTGGCACGTGGTACAGGCAGTATTTCGGAGAAAATTACCTTTGAGGTCCTTGCCCTGAGCTTATGGCCTAAATCTCTGAAATCATTTTTAAGGACCTTCCACCTACCTGTTACTTTGTCATTAGTGCCAATGTGGACCATGACCGCTGGTTCCTCACCAGCCCCTCCCAGTAATCCATCAACCCGATCCGCAACATGCCGAACCCGAGCACCCGGCAAACAACAAGCTGTTCGGTATGCACGGTCTTTGTGACAGATTGCCCTGTGTGTTCCCCTAATAATGGAATCTCCCACTACCAGCACCTGTCTGACCTTGCCTGTGCTCCCATTACCCTTCTTACTGGAGCACACATTCCCCTGGTTGCTAGCGGCTACATCTTTCTGCAGCATTGCTACCCCAGAGCTGATATCCCCCTCATCCGCCAGCCTGGCAAACTTATTGGGGTGCACCAGATCAGGACTAGACTCTCTACAACTCTTCCCTCTACCCCGCCTTCTACATGTTACCCAACTAGCTGCCCCCTCACTCTGCACCTCCATACTTCCCTCCCCACACCCATCTTCCCCAGAGAGTTTGTGCTCCAGGAGCAGCAAACTTCGTTCCATATTATCAATTGCCCGCAGCCTTGAAACTTGTTCATTTAGATCCAGAATCTGGGCTTCCAGATGAGCAATTTTCACACACCCCACACAGCAGTATTCCCCCTCGAACGGCTGTTCAAGGAAAGCATACATGGCACAGGATGTACACCGTGTAGCAATGCCACTTATGGAGTCCATTATTCTAATGGGGATTACAATAGAAATATGCACAGAAAGAAGAATTTACAGTCAGGTTACAATGTATCTGGTTACAATGTATCTCTGCACTTGTCCCTCTCTTCCGGGTCATTTGTCTTAGCCAATTACTTAACACTGACCTATGTGACCTCCGCTAATACCGCACTGAGCTAAACATAGCCCGGCCGGACGTCACGCTGACCACCATCATGAAGAGGCCTCACTACAGCTCAAGCCCAGGGACACAGAACCTCATCCGAAAAAAAGTCATGGTCCATTCTGTGGGACCTAAATTACACAGACAGCATGTATTTGTCTTCCAACATTTTTAGCCTTCTATTCATGCACCAGGTGGCCCTGGATGAGCAGCGCTGCACAGCCCCGACACATTAAGGGAGATTTAATAATTAATGCTCACATTTTTATGCAATTTGTGCATTTTGGGCAAAAATATACAAAAAAGTTGTGATGAAATGTGTATCCATTTTGGAAAGCAAAAAAGTCAACAACTTTGTGGTGCAAATTCTTGCCCAAATTTTATGAAATTTGTAACTTTCTAAGGCCCACAATTGATATAGACACCTGAGTAAATGCATCAGAGGCCTCAAAGCGACAGTCATGTGGGTGGAGCCTCCGATCCCCTGCTATAAGGGGAGGGGCCTGTCCCCTACCCCTCGGATATCTTACACAATTTATCAGAATCTATAATAATCCTACAGCAGCTGCAGGGAGCGGATACATATCAGGATCAAACCCTGAGGGACAACAAACAGATTTAAGATTATGAGACACAGGAACATCACCAGGAACAACAAGAAAAGACAAGAGGACCTGCAGCCTTACCATAAACACCATATACACGACACAGTATATATCATGGCTGGTATACAGCACCACCGCACACTAATGTGTCACCACTATCACATGAAAAAAAGGTTGTAGCATCTTTCTGGATGGATATTACAGAAGTCACTCAGAGCAGAGGTCAGGAGTGATGGGAATTCCGGCTCTTCTTAGTGAGCTGGCTCATTAGGCTCCGCTCACTAAGAGCCGGCTATTCTGGCTCCTGAACGGATTCCTATCAAATACATAATAGGGAGCCGCAGGCCAGGCAATAACCCCATTCCACACCACTTTCAACCAGATTGTAGTGGGTTAAAGGGGGCGTGGTGAGTCGGTTAGGGGCAGAGTTAAGTGAGCCATCGGCTCACTGAACAGAGCCGGCTCGTTCGCAAACGACACATCACTAGGGGTCAGGTGCTGTGGAGCTGTTAAAAGCACAGAGCACAGCAGTGTGATGATACACCCACAGTACACTTGTAAGTTACAATCTTGGAATATAAATCCATATATCACAGACCTGCTGTTACTTATAACATACACAAAGGTCTGATCACACATCTCTCCAGGGACAATACATAAAACTGGCTGCACAGAGCACAGCAGTGTGAGGATACGCCCCCAGTACACTTGGATAAGTTACAATCCTGGCCTATAAATCCATATATCACAGTCCTGCTGCTACTAATAACAGTGATTAAACATCAGACCACGCAGAACACTGGCTGCAATCTGTTTGGTCACACCTGCTGACCGGTTCCTGTTAAATCATCATAGAATCTACAAAGAAGAGGGGCATCACTGGAAAAAAAAGATATTATCCACTATTATTTTGCCATCTCTATAACCCATTATGAATGGCCATCGTGGTGTTGTGTCCAGAGGGCGGTCAGTGGCAGGTGGAGGGTGCACTCACCCAGTCCTGTGGGCAGGCTGCTCAGCTCCTCGCACAGGTAGTAGTCATCTGGGTTGATGAAGGGCATGTGCTGGAGCATGCTCTGCTTGGGGATGAGGTATAGGACCTCCGCGATCTCGCCGTCCTCTATGATGGACATTCGCTTCACTGTGTTGGCGGGTTTGTTCTTGGCACTGGGGACATCTTTGCTGCGTCCAGAAGAGCATAGTCTCCCGAGTGCATTCAGACTCCGAGGAAATGATGGCATCATCTGGACGGAGCCTCTGGGCCTGTGCCCTCCTGGCACCTTACAAGGGT
This sequence comes from Engystomops pustulosus, assembly GCF_040894005.1. NCBI lineage: Eukaryota > Metazoa > Chordata > Amphibia > Anura > Leptodactylidae > Engystomops > Engystomops pustulosus. The sequence continues at coordinate 73,140,907 of NC_092421.1, forward strand.
CTGAGTACAGGGCGGACAGCAAGGTAGGATGGCGCCATTCTTCAGGATCCAGAGCCTGATCCCCCCACTGTCCTCACCGCCGGCTCCTAAAGACTGGATCCTGCTTCCTTGGTGAAGGAGATTAAGATGAGACAAAGATTACCAGCAGGGGATTACAGCCGGGACACATGACCCCATCCCATAACCCACCTGACCGCAGCGTTACAGCGTGACAGCGCAGCACTCCGTCCTGTCTGAGGGTCTCATGGACCCAAGAGATTAGGATCCGGGTGTAAGGAAAACGAAGTAAGAGGATTACCACCAAACGTCTTACAAAAAAATGATGATATCCTTCAAGTCTGGGATTTACGGACGGACTGCGCCATCTGCGCTGATAATCCACCGCTGTAGCCCAGAAACTACAAGTAATCAGCAGATGTCAATAAGGAAAATAATCCCAGCAGATGGATCAGACGCGGAGTCTACAGCAGCAGAAGGAGAGTGAAAGTGGATGATATGTCACAACACAACCACATGGAGAAGTGTAAGACTAAAGTCTCCTCCAGCTGTATAGAAAAACCACATAGAGAAGTGTAAGACTAAAGTCTCCTCCATCTGTATAAAAGAACCACACAGAGAAGTGTAAGACTAAAGTCTCCCCCAGCTCTATAGAAGAACCACACAGAGAAGTGTAAGACTAAAGTCTCCCCCAGCTCTATAGAAGAACCACACAGAGAAGTGTAAGACTAAAGTCTCCCCCAGCTCTATAGAAGAACCACACAGAGAAGTGTAAGACTAAAGTCTCCTCCATCTGTATAGAAGAACCACACAGAGAAGTGTAAGACTAAAATCTCCTCCATCTGTATAGAAGAACCACACAGAGAAGTGTAAGACTAAAGTCTCCCCCAGCTCTATAGAAGAACCACACAGAGAAGTGTAAGACTAAAGTCTCCTCCATCTGTATAGAAGAACCACTCAGAGAAGTGTAAGACTAAGGTCTCCTCCATCTGTATAGAAGAACAACACAGAGAAGTGTAAGACTAAAGTCTCCCCCAGCTCTATAGAAGGACCACACAGAGAAGTGTAAGACTAAAGTCTCCTCCATCTGTATAGAAGAACCACTCAGAGAAGTGTAAGACTAAGGTCTCCTCCATCTGTATAGAAGAACCACACAGAGAAGTGTAAGACTAAAGTCTCCTCCATCTCTGTAGAAGAGTGGTGGCAAACTTATGGCACCCTTTGTGGGCACCATGGCTTTCACCCTAGCACAGAGTTCGGCAGACAGGACTCCATGCCTCCCTCCTCCTCCTGCAGTCCGAGAAAGCCAAGGATGTGCCACGCTCAGGTCTCAAACACACATCATGGACTGCCTTAGACTACTGGGAGCGAGAGGGTGCGGACAGAGCGGAATTACCATTGGAGCTTTTGTTTTGGACCCCTTGATTCTTCTTGTACAGGGGATCCTGGAAGGAAGCTACAATAATACACCACATTTCTCCACTTTCTTTCTACTGTATTGGTGTCCTCAGGATGCTGATACAATTGAAAGCTGTGACAGAGCAGGCAGCAATAAGTTACTGATTTAATTACCATGTTGGCAATAAATAAGTGGGTTTTGGTTGTCGTTTGGATACTCAGACTGTTAAAGATTCCCCATCACTGCTCTATACAGGTGGAGGAAACTTTGGTCTTACACGTCTTTGTGTGGTTCCTTCTATAGTTATGGAGAAACTATATTTCTCTTTGTGGTTCCTTCTATACAGATGGATGAGAAGGGATGGTATAGAAGGACCACAGAGAGAAGTCTAAGACTAAGGTCTGTATAGAACTGTATAGAATGCTGTACCTGTATAGAAAGGCAGGTCAGGGGAGGTCAAGAGAGGTGACGGGAAGTCTCACCAGTAGATGACGGGAAGTCTCACCAGTAGATGACGGGAAGTCTCACCGGTAGACGATGCTCACTAGTACACTACGGGAGATCTCACGGGAGATGTGAACAGTAGAAAACAGGAGATGTGACCAGTACGTGATGATGGGAGATCTGACCAGTACGGGATGATGGGAGATGTGACCAGTACGTGATGATGGGAGATGTGACCAGTACGTGATGATGGGAGATCTCACCAGTACGTGATGATGGGAGATCTGACCAGTACGTGATGATGGGAGATCTGACCAGTACGTGATGATGGGAGATCTGACCAGTACGGGATGATGGGAGATGTGACCAGTACGCGATGATGGGAGATGTGACCAGTACGTGATGATGGGAGATGTGACCAGTACGTGATGATGGGAGATGTGACCAGTACGTGATGATGGGAGATCTGACCAGTACGTGATGATGGGAGATCTGACCAGTACGTGATGATGGGAGATGTGACCAGTACGTGATGATGGGAGATCTGACCAGTACGTGATGATGGGAGATGTGACCAGTACGTGATGATGGGAGATGTGACCAGTACGTGATGATGGGAGATCTCACCAGTACGTGATGATGGGAGATCTGACCAGTACGTGATGATGGGAGATGTGACCAGTACGTGATGATGGGAGATCTCACCAGTACGTGATGATGGGAGATGTGACCAGTACGTGATGATGGGAGATGTGACCAGTACGTGATGATGGGAGATCTGACCAGTACGTGATGATGGGAGATCTGACCAGTACGTGATGATGGGAGATGTGACCAGTACGTGATGATGGGAGATCTCACCAGTACGGGATGATGGGAGATGTGACCAGTACATGATGATGGGAGGTCTGACCAGTACGCGATGATGGGAGATGTGACCAGTACGTGATGATGGGAGATGTGACCAGTACGTGATGATGGGAGATGTGACCAGTACGTGATGATGGGAGATGTGACCAGTACGTGATGATGGGAGATCTCACCAGTACGTGATGATGGGAGATGTGACCAGTACGTGATGATGGGAGATGTGACCAGTACGTGATGATGGGAGATGTGACCAGTACGTGATGATGGGAGATGTGACCGGTACGTGATGATGGGAGATGTGACCGGTACGTGATGATGGGAGATGTGACCAGTACGTGATGATGGGAGATCTGACCAGTACGTGATGATGGGAGATCTGACCAGTACGGGATGATGGGAGATCTGACCAGTACGGGATGATGGGAGATCTGACCAGTACGTGATGATGGGAGATGTGACCAGTACGTGATGATGGGAGATCTCACCAGTACGTGATGATGGGAGATCTGACCAGTACGAGATGATAGGAGATCTGACCAGTACATGATGATGGGAGATCTGACCAGTACGTGATGATGGGAGATCTGACCAGTACGGGATGATGGGAGATCTGACCGGTACGAGATGATTGGAGATCTGACTGGTACATGATCCTCAGTCCATAATGTATTCTGTATCTGCTGAGACTAGTAGTCCAGCAGCCATTACATTTCACACAAGGGGAGGAGATGTGTCAGTGTGGTTGAGGTAAGGGGAAGAAACCACAGAGATCTCTCTCCATCACCAAATACTGTGGCTCCGCCTCCTCCATTAGTCGTGACCGGTCGCCTGCCGCGTCCTGATTTATGGTCGTGTACTTGGCCGCCAGACATATAGGTGACCACGAGGGTGAACTGCAGCAGCGGCGGCAGCAGGGTGTGGTTGGGCGACGTCATCCCAACATCATCCCTATCAGATCTGCAATGCAGGAGGATAATACCGCCATCCATCTGTCCCTGGGAACTTAAAGAGAAAGCGTTCACCCAGCTTTCCCAGACTTCAGAAAGGCAAACATACCTAATGATGAAGCAACAGGTGAGCTAGTCCCCTCATAAAGAGACTGGAAGAGCTTCCACGTGAACCCAATACACAACTTTCCCAGAACCTGATACAACTGAGACACAGCTGATCGTGGAGACTCTGTACACAGGAGGTGAGATCCCATTATAAACAGCGGGAACCCCCAGACATCAAAACGTCACACACAGCAGAGCATCCTACACAATGGGGCACATTTACGAAGGGTCCGCGGACCACGATTCTGGTGGGTTTCCAGAATATTTTGGTTTTGCGCTAAGTTCCCCCGGGTTTTTGGCGCACGCAATCGGGTTGTGGCACATCTGCGCCAGCTTGCATCCAACAGAAATCGGGGGGTGTGGCCGTCGGACAACCCGACGTATTCGGACAAACCTTGGAATTTAAAAATGAAATTGTATCGCAAGATCAGCACTTACATGCACCGGGAAGAAGAAGGTGAACTCCGGCGGACCTCAGCGGAGAAGCGACACATGCAGGAAATTGGACGCATGATCTTAGTGAATCGCGGCAGCTCCGAATCCTCGTCGGACAACACCCTGCCGGATCGGGTAAGTAAATCTGCCCATATGTGTCATGTGAACACAGGACCTCAAACTCCAGAAACATGAAGATGAGAAGATATATCCATAGATCGTAATAATAACAAGAGATATATAGCAGAGCTGAGACTGTCACCGCAGCTGAATGATAACACAATATACTAAATCACTGGGTTATCACAAGTGTTAGATGGGACTGCGGATAACATAGTACAGATCATGTAGTAGATGTGACCTGCAGTCCTATGTAACACCACAGATAACACAGTGATATCTCTGAGTACAGATCATGTAGATGTGTCCTGCAGTCCTATGTAACACCACAGATAACACAGTGATATATCTCTGAGTACAGATCATGTAGTAGATGTGTCCTGCAGTCCTATGTAACACCACAGATAACACAGTGATATCTCTGAGTACAGATCATGTAGTAGATGTGTCCTGCAGTCCTATGTAACACCACAGATAACACAGTGATATCTCTGAGTACAGATCATGTAGTAGATGTGTCCTGCAGTCCTATGTAACACCACAGATAACACAGTGATATCTCTGAGTACAGATCATGTAGTAGATGTCACCTGCAGTCCTATGTAACACCACAGATAACACAGTGATATCGCTGAGTACAGATCATGTAGTAGATGTGTCCTGCAGTCCTATGTAACACCACAGATAACACAGTGATATCTCTGAGTACAGATCATGTAGTAGATGTGTCCTGCAGTCCTATGTAACACCACAGATAACACAGTGATATCTCTCTGAGTACAGATCATGTAGTAGATGTGACCTGCAGTCCTATGTAACACCACAGATAACACAGTGAGATCTCTGAGTACAGATCATGTAGTAGATGTGACCTGCAGTCCTATGTAACACCACAGATAACACAGTGATATCTCTGAGTACAGATCATGTAGTAGATGTGTCCTGCAGTCCTATCTAACACCACAGATAACACAGTGATATCTCTGAGTACAGATCATGTAGTAGATGTGACCTGCAGTCCTATGTAACACCACAGATAACACAGTGATATCTCTGAGTACAGATCATGTAGTAGATGTGTCCTGCAGTCCTATGTAACACCACATATAAACCAATAATAGCTCCTCAAGTGCACATCATGTAGTATGTCACATGCAGTCCTATGTAACAACACAGATAACACAGTGATTTCTCTGAATACGAATCATTTAGTAGATGTGTCCTGCAGTCCTATGTAACACTATAGACAACAACGTGCTAACTCTCTAAGTACAGATCATGTAGTGAATGTCACCTGCAGTCCTATGTAGGTGATATCTACTACATCCTCTGTATTCAGAGATATATCACTGTGTTATCCGTGTTGTTACATAGGACTGCAGGAAAAATATTTTAAATAATCTGTTCTGTTCACTTTCTTATCTGTGGTGTTACATAGGACTGCAGGTCCTACCCTCCCAATAAACAAGATACATTACACTTTCAGCTCTGCTACATCCTCCAGTTGGACGCGATACTCTCCTATTCCAAGTATGTGGATGTCACTGGTTTGTGGGAAGTGTCTTGTCCCTGCCCCCTAGTGCTGTGCTCCTTACCATGGACTCCGAAGCAGGCGGTGATCTTCTGGGCGTAGTGGCAGAGCCCGTTGTCCTGGAGCTGGAGGTCCTCCATGGGTCGGGGCTGCGGAGTTCTCCTCTGTGGCTCTGGACTTGTCTCCAGTCTCTGTTCGGGGATCATTAATAATTGATGGACAGAATCTGCTGACTCTTCTCCTCTCTAAAGACACTTAATGACTGGTGTGCAGAGGGGGCTGGGGACCGTTGCGGGGTCCGGGGTGCCGCCTGTCGACCCCTGACTTGTACCCAACTGTAATGACAGGAACATGCGGCCCTAGGACACAAGTGATGGATCAGGAAGAGGACGCGGCTCTGAGGCTTCTCTGAGATTCCTGAGGCTGCCCCAACGCATCAGACTTAATTACATCAGACCAGTCAGACACAGCCAGAGAGACGGGGATAGCCGCAGTCCTTAAAGGGAATGTCCAGACTATGCATTGGAAAACTAGAGCTGAAGCGCCACCCTGTCTAATGTTTGAATGTGGTATTGCACTTCTATTAATGAGCTGCAGTACCATACACAACACAGAAGAAGAAATCAGACACGTAGAAGACATAGACATAGAGGACAACCCCTTTAAGGAGGAGTCCCCTGAACTTTGTGGCTCTCCTGATCTTGTGACAGATCCCTCTGCGGCAGATGACAATGCCTGCTATAACCAGGCTACACCCAGGAGCAGAGCTGGCTGACATCAGAAGAAAACAGCACGCAGCAGGATGGCGCCATCAATGATGGGAGTAGTAGTGCTACCCCAACAACCTGATGGAATACAGTGCCAATGTTAATAAGTAACCCATCTTTCCCAGAACCCAGACAACCCATCAGCATTGTCTACAGTATAAAGGGGCTCACTGCCGGACAGGAATCTATAAACTGATAGAAGCAGAGTGACCTCTACAGGCCTGGTGCTGTCCGCTAACACATAGAATACACAAACACCCCCACCACCCCATATCACAGGTATACAGGCCCCCCCTCAATATATCACATGTACTAGACCCCCCTCATCACATCACAAGTACAGGACCCCCCTCATCACATCACATGTACTAGACCCCCCTCATCACATCACATGTACTAGACACCCCTCAATATATCACATGTACTAGAACCCCCTCATCACATCACATGTACAGGACCCCCTCATATCACATGTACCCCCCTCACCAAACCACATGTACAGGACCCCCCCTCACCAAACCACATGTACAGGACCCCCCTGACCATACCACATGTACAAGACCCCCCTGACCATATCACATGTACAGGACCCCCCTGACCATACCACATGTACAGGACCCCCCTGACCATATCACATGTACAGGACCCCCCTGACCATACCACATGTACAGGACCCCCCCTGACCATATCACATGTACAGGACCCCCCTGACCATATCACATGTACAGGACCCCCCTGACCATATCACATGTACAGGACCCCCCTGACCATACCACATGTACAGGACCCCCCTGACCATATCACATGTACAGGACCCCCCTGACCATATCACATGTACAGGACCCCCCTGACCATACCACATGTACAGGACCCCCCTGACCATATCACATGTACAGGACCCCCCTGACCATACCACATGTACAGGACCCCCCCTGACCATACCACATGTACAGGACCCCCCCCCCCCCCCCCTGACCATACCACATGTACAGGAACCCCCCCCCCTGACCATACCACATGTACAAGACCCCCCCCCCCCCCACTGTCCATACCACATGTACAGGACCTCCCTCACCATACCACATGTACAGGACCCCCCTGACCATATCACATGTACAGGACCTCCCTCACCATACCACATGTACAGGACCCCCCTGACCATATCACATGTACAGGACCCCCCTGACCATATCACATGTACAGGACCCCCCTGACCACACCACATGTACAGGACCCCCCTGACCATACCACATGTACAGGACCCCCCCCCTGACCATATCACATGTACAGGACCCCCCTGACCATACCACATGTACAGGACCCCCCCCCCCTGACCATACCACATGTACAGGACCCCCCCCCCTGACCATACCACATGTACAGGACCCCCCCCCCCCTGACCATACCACATGTACAGGACCCCCCCCCCCACCCTGACCATACCACATGTACAGGACCCCCCCCCCTGACCATACCACATGTACAGGAACCCCCCCCCCCTGACCATACCACATGTACAAGACACTCCCCCCCACTGTCCATACCACATGTACAGGACCTCCCTCACCATACCACATGTACAGGACCCCCCTGACCATATCACATGTACAGGACCCCCCTGACCATACCACATGTACAAGACACTCCCCCCCACTGTCCATACCACATGTACAGGACCTCCCTCACCATACCACATGTACAGGACCCCCCTGACCATATCACATGTACAGGACCCCCCTGACCATATCACATGTACAGGACCCCCCTGACCATATCACATGTACAGGACCCCCCTCACCAAACCACATGTACAGGACCCCCCTGACCATACCACATGTACAGGACCCCCCTCCCTCACCAAACCACATGTACAGGACCCCACTCATCAGATCACATGTAAAGGACCCCCCTATTATATCACATGTATGGGACCCCCTATTATATCACATTTACATGTACAGAACACCTTGTTTATACAGGTGGTCCGCCTGGCAGTGAAATGGTCCTAACCTCACACGGCAGCTGCGACCAGCTCTTCCGGGCAGAGACATTAAAGACTCAGATTTTATTGATCCGCAACGTCTGGAGATCTTCTTATTCCTGGCGGGGGGGTGATATCTCTGAATGAAAGGATCAGTGGAAGGTAAGGTTATATTAAGGTATCAAAGGAGCGGTGCAGTCCCATGTAAATAATTACCAGTCGCTGTGTAATAAATATATTCTGCAACTTCCTCATAGAATGGGCCACATAGATGAAAACTAGCGCAGTCTGGAATAAGTGCAGTTTCCTCACTAGTGCTGTGTGCTAGGTTACCGAGTACTGGGGCACAGTCTTCAATTATCTGGAACCACAATGCACTGCACTGCGCTCCAACTTTTTTTATGTGCACTTTCAACATACAGGGGCTTATTTACTAAGGGTCACAGATCGCACTTTCGCCAGGCTGTTCGCCGTTTTGGGTATTACATGGCTTTGATAGGTATTTAGAAGGTGTCTGCGCTGGAATTGTGTCGCACGCAAATTTTTTTTTTTGGGGCGCAGCTGCGCTGCCTACATGCGACAGAAATGTGGGGGGTGGGCCTCCGGACGATCTGGCTGATTTGGACTGAGCGCAGGATTTAAGATTCAAATTGTGTCGCAAGACAAAACACTTACATGCACCAGGAAGAAGAAGGTGAACTCCGGGGACCTGAGCAGGGAAGCGACACAAGCAGGATATCGGGCGCACAATCTTAGTGAATCGCCGCACAATGCACTGTTCTGTGAACTTCTCGGATCGGGTAAGTAAATGTGCCCCACAGTGTGCGACACAATTCTGTTGTGTTTCTGTATTAAATGTTTCGCAAACTGACTAAGCAATAACAGCACCTGTAGGTCACCACACAAAACTTACACAGCCAGAATTATAGATCTGGCCCACTATGTTTTACAAATTAACATTTCTAAAGGAAACCATCAGCAGGTGTAACCATACAGACTGCCCCCAATGTTATGTATTGTCCCTGGAGAGATGTATAATCAGACCTCACACTGCTGTGTTTGGTGAGATTCGTAAACTAACACAGCTTCTCCAAGTGCACTGGAGTCATGCCCTCACACTGCTGTGCTCTCGGCATAAAAAAGTTCAATAAAAAGAGCAGATCACAGAGACACATCACTGTCCTGCTGCTACTAACAACATACACAGAGCTGGAGCCAGCACTGGGCAAACCTTGGCAAGTGCCGAGGCCCAGAGGGCTGTATCTAATAAATAACATACAGAAAGGTCTGATCACACATCTCTCCAGGGATAATACTTAACAATCTCTACAGAGAGCACAGCAGTGAAAGTACAATCCTCCCCCCCCCCCCCCCATGCACTTGGAAAAGGGCCAATCCATGAATATAAATCCATATTTGACAGTCCTGCTGCTAACAACATAGACATATTTGTGATTACACATCTCTTCAGGGACAATTAATAAACACTGGCTGCAGAGAGCACAGAGTACAGCAGTGTGAGGACATGCCCCCAGTGCTCTTGGAGAAGCTACAATCCTGGAATATAAATCTATCTATCACAGTCCTGCTGCTACTAACAATATAAAGTGAGGTATAATTACACATCTTTCCAAGGATAATAAATAACACTGGCTGTAGAGGGTACAGAGCACAGCAGTGTGAGGACATGCCCCCAGTGCTCTTGGAGAAGCCACAATCCTGGAATATAAATCTATCTATCACAGTCCTGCTGCTACTAACAATATAAAGTGAGGTATAATTACACATCTTTCCAAGGATAATAAATAACACTGGCTGTAGAGGGTACAGAGCACAGCAGTGTGAGGATATGCCCTCAGTGCACCTGCAGAAGCTGCAATCCGGGAATATAAATCCATATTTCACAGTCCTGCTGCTACTAACAACACACACAGTGGTCCAATTACACATCTCTCCATGGATGGTACATAACACTGGCTGCTATCTGTATGGTAACAACTTTTCTTGTTGCAATGTTTCATCAGCAGTACAAACCTCTCTACTTATATATATATCCTTATATAGTTTGTTATATAGTTTGTTACAGTGTATCAGTGCAGGGAACATGTATCAGTCTGAAGTCCAGGAAGATCATTTCGGAAGGAATTTGATACAAATTTAACAACTCTCAGCTGTGAGAACTAGGCGAGGACAGCTTTTAACTAGGATACTTAGTTGTCATTTCAATTGTTTCCATTGGGGGGCAGTGTTATAGTTGTCAGGGATGTTATTAATGGATTCAAAAAGTCAGAGACTGTGACTGTAATTCCCCTTCCTTACTCTTCCATAATGGGGGAGACACTGAGCACAAGAGTAGGTGAGGGTGCTCCTGAGGCATGCTGGGAAGACCCCTCATTATACTCGCGGCCGGGAGGATAGTCACTGGGAGCGCTGCCACAGATGAAGGAGAACAGATGATCCATGCAGCAGATGGTGGCGACTCCTCGGAGCCCAATTATCACAGCACACATTGCTGCGCCACTGACCCTGTTCTCACCTGCCTGCGCCAACAACCTTCACTACAACAAGGTTCAGCCTCCTCAGATACCTTGGAAGGGCTGTACATGAGCAGCGGTGGGGCACCATTGTGAATATAAGCCAAGGTCCTGGAGTGTCACTTTCAGGTGCTTAACTTGCAGTTTCCCCTTAACATAGCACAGGGACCCCAATATACACCACAGCGCTCCTACCCTACAGCACAGCGCCCTCTCCATACAGTGAGGTGCCACAGTACAGCACAAGCCCCCAACCGGTCAGCTTTCATCCTACAGCACAGTGACCCCCTACATATAGTGTACAAGGTCCTCTCTGTAAAGGACCCCCTCAGTACAGCACCCCTTCATACAGCACAGCGCGAACACCATACGCAGCGCCCCTTCCATACCGCTCTCTCAGAGCGCAGCTCCCCCTACGTACAGTTCAGCAACCCATATATATAGTTTACAACACCCTCTCTGTATAGAACCCCCTCTGTACAGCACAGCATGTACACATACCCTGTGTGCAGTACAGCGCCCCCTCCGTACAGTGCAGTGCTCCCACCCTACAGTACAGCACCCCCCCCCCCCCTGTGCAGCACAGCGCCCCCTCTGTACCTCCGTACAGCACAGTGCCACGACATCCTTCCATACAGTCTTTTCCGCATGGCACAGCACCATTTTTGTACAGTGCAGCATTACATTACAGTGCACTACCGAGGTTTAGTAGTGTGTGGCCTCCACATGCCTGTATGTCCTCCCTACAATGCCTGGGAATGCCCCTGATGGGGCTCAGTAGTGTATGTGGCCTCCACATGCCTGTATGTCCTCCCTACAATGCCTGTATGTCCTCCCTACAATGCCTGTATGTCCTCCCTACAATGCCTGTATGTCCTCCCTACAATGCCTGTATGTCCTCCCTACAATGCCTGTATGTCCTCCCTACAATACCTGTATGTCCTCCCTACAATACCTGTATGTCCTCCCTACAATACCTGTATGTCCTCCCTACAATGCCTGTATGTCCTCCCTACAATGCCTGGGAATGCCCCTGATGGGGCTCAGTAGTGTATGTGGCCTCCACATGCCTGTATGACCTCCCTACAATGCCTGTATGTCCTCCCTACAATGCCTGTATGTCCTCCCTACAATGCCTGTATGTCCTCCCTACAATACCTGTATGTCCTCTCTACAATGCCTGTATGTCCTCCCTACAATGCCTGGGAATGCCCCTGATGGGGCTCAGTAGTGTATGTGGCCTCCACATGCCTGTATGTCCTCCCTACAATGCCTGTATGTCCTCCCTACAATGCCTGTATGTCCTCCCTACAATGCCTGTATGTCCTCCCTACAATGCCTGTATGTCCTTCCGACAATGCCTGTATGTCCTCCCTACAATACCTGTATGTCCTCCCTACAATGCCTGTATGTCCTCCCTACAATGCCTGTATGTCCTCCCTACAATGCCTGGGAATGCCCCTGATGGGGCTCAGTAGTGTATGTGGCCTTCACATGCCTGTATGACCTCCCTACAATTCCTCGGCAATCTCCTGATGAGAAAGGAGGAAAGACTATATTCTTAATGGATATATAAAAGTTGAAACTTTATTAATACAATATAGATAAAACATAATACAACAAAATGTATATAGTACAGAGAAAGGACACCAAGGGTAAGATGTCCAGAAGATACAGGATGCAAATGCGGTGAATCACAGATAAATTGTAGTCCAAACCCAGGACAATTTTAGGAACATTATCATAAAAGGTTTTTGCAAGGACAATGAATCAAAGTATATAGTGCAGGAGGACGACCTCTGAAATGTCTCATGCATAGTGCATGTCATGCCGAGTTTCCTAAAAGATCATATATTAAAGTCCTTACCAAGTAATAAGGGTCTGAGGTTCCTCTGCCCGGGATGACCGCACCCCCAGACGAAGGCTGATTTGGACCCGAAACGCGCGCCTGGGGGTGCGGTCAAACCCTTATTACTTGGTAAGGACTTTAATATATGATCTTTTAGGAAACTCAGCATGACATGCACTATGCATGAGACATTTCAGAGGTCTTCCTCCTGCACTATATACTTTGATTCATTGTCCTTGCAAAAACCTTTTATGATAATGTTCCTCATATTGTCCTGGGTTTGGACTACAATTTATCTGTGATTCACCGCATTTGCATCCTGTATCTTCTGGACATCTTACCCTTGGTGTCCTTTCTCTGTACTATATACATTTTGTTGTATTATGTTTTATCTATATCGTATTAATAAAGTTTCAACTTTTATATATCCATTAAGAGTATAGTCTTTCCTCCTTTCACCACAATTATTGGGGTGATATCATTGATTCTGTCCCGTTTTTTTGAGGTATTAGACTAGATGCGCATATCATAGGTGGGGTGCCATTTTAGCACAAAGGTGGGGATCCCACATCACATTCATGGCATTCTTTGTTGTTTTCCCCTTTCCCTCCCCTTGTTCTGCGGTCCTTATTGTTTGTTTCAAACTCCTGATGAGGCTCAGTAATGTTTTTGGCCTACACATGCCTGTATGGCCTCCCTACAACGCCTGAGCTATCTTCTGATGAGGCTCAGTACTGTTTTTGGCCTACACATGCCTGTATGACCTATGTACAATGCCTAGCTGGCACAGGGTAGGATGAGTGTCCCCCAAACCATTACTGACCCAATGCCTGACCAGTAATACTGGAAGATGTTGCAGGCAGCAGAACGCAATGGACCGTCTCCAGATTCTGTCACGTCTGTCACATGTGCTCAGTGTGAACCTGCACTCCATAGATCCCTATATACAGGGACATATAGATACAATATGGAGCCCCGTACCCCCCCCCCCCCTCCTCCCTGTGCAGAATACCTATATACAGGGACATATAGATACAATGTGGAACATGCCAATAATATGGAGCCCTGTACACCCCTCTTCCATGTGCAGAGTATGGCAGCACCTATAGACAGAGACATACAGATACAACATGGAAGCTGCGGATCATATAGAGCCCCGTACCCCCCCTCCTCCCTGTGCAGAATACCTATATACAGGGACATATAGATACAATATGGAACATGCCAATAATATGGAGCCCTGTACACCCCTCTTCCATGTGCAGAGTATGGCAGCACCTATAGACAGAGACATACAGATACAGCATGGAAGCTGCGGATCATATAGAGCCCTGTACCACCCCACCTCCCTGTAAAAGCTGAACCTATATAGAGGAATATGCAGAAGCATCTTGAGACCTGCTGATATTTCGGGGGGCTCTGTTATATATGTTGTACTGGTTTTGGCAGGGTTGCGGTACAGTTTGGGTTAAGTCCTGTGCGTAGTCAGTGAGTCACATCACACAGACGAAAGCAGTGATCCCTGACGTCCAAGGAGACCCACCATCCTTAATTAGACACAATCCCATTAATAAACCAGCAGAGGGCAGCAGTCACTTATCCCTAGGATGATACACTGGAACAACACCACCCATAAGCTAATAATCCAAAAAAACAACACGACCATCACCTGTAGAGCCGACCACAACTAATGAGGGTGATGTACCTTTAAAAGATGTTCTATAGTCAATAACAACACCAAGGACCAAAAATGTGTCTCATGTAACCTTCTGGTGGCACAAAATGAGCAACATGATATGAAAAAACAAAAAACAATTCAGCAACATAACAATATAATAATGTCAGCAGTAACGTAACATAATAACAGTCTCATAATCCATCAGGTGACAGAAGGGTCGGGGATTGGCGCCGTGCCCCTCTGCTGGCATTTTGTGGCCTCATCAGTCCCCAGGATTAGAACAATGAAGCGTAGGGAAAAATTATAGAGCAGGATACAGAGCTGCGACATAACTAGCAGGGTGAGTAATGCTGCGGACGCCGGGCCAACGGTTAGTCATGTGGAAGAGATGCTCTGCAGGAATCCTCAACCGGAGCAGAAATCCTGCAGCTTCTGGGCTCCTGGGGGCCCAAGCTATAATACTTAGCTGGAGTAAAGATCTAAGAGTCTAGAAACGTAAAATTCTCAGTATAGGTGGTCCACCAGACTTACAGACAACCCCTAGTTACAAACGGACCTCTGGATGTTGGTAAGTTACCGTACTTTATCCTTAGGCTACAATAATCAGCTATAACAGTTATCACCGGTGTCTGTAATGAAATGTAATTATTAATCCTGGTTCTTATGACAACCCAACATTTTGTAAAATCCAAAAGTCATGGAGACCAAAAAAATTTTGACTAGGGTTACAATTATTAAGTATACAGTTCTGACTTGCATACAAATTCAACTTAAGAACAAAACTACAGAACGTAAATCTTGTATGTAATCCGGGGACTGCCTATACTCAGATGACACCCTGTCTGTAGACCGTTTTCATGAAGTAAGAAGTAACTGAAAACCACAGAAATGCAATAAACACAAAGTACACAGAGGAGGGAAGATATCAGCAGCGATGGGGACTCGTCTACACGCCGAGGATCCGATGCAAAAAGTTCTGTAACTGGAAAAAGTTACACAACACTGACACTTGGGGACAGGACACACTCGCTTGGGGGACAGGACAGGGACACGCTGACACTTGGGGGGACAGGAAAAGGATACGCTGACACTTGTGGGGGACAGGACAAGGACACGCTGACACTTGTGGGGGACAGGACAAGGACACGCTGACACTTGTGGGGGACAGGACAGGGACACGCTGACACTTGGGGGGGACAGGACAAGGACACGCTGACACTTGGGGGGGACAGGACAAGGACACGCTGACACTTGGGGGGGGAAAGGACAGGGACACGCTGACACTTGGGGGGGACAGGACAGGGACACGCTGACACTTGGGGGGGACAGGACAGGGACACGGAGACACTTGGGGGGGGACAGGACAGGGACACGGCGACACTTGGGGGGGCAGGACAGGGACACGCTGACACTTGGGGGACAGGACACGCTGACACTTGGGGGACAGGACAGGGACACGCTGACACTTGGGGGGGACAGGACAGGGACACGCTGACACTTGGGGGGGACAGGACAGGGACACGCTGACACTTGGGGGGGGGACAGGACAGGGACACGCTGACACTTGGGGGGGACAGGACAGGGACACGCTGACACTTGGGGGGACAGGACAGGGACACGCTGACACTTGGGGGACAGGACGGGGACACGCTGACACTTGGGCGGACAGGACAGGGACACGGCGACACTTGGGGGGGGGGGACAGGGACACGGCGACACTTGGGGGGGGGGGGGACAGGGACACGCCGACACTTGGGGGGGGGGGGACAGGGACACGCTGACACTTGGGGGGGGGGGACAGGGACACGCCGACACTTGGGGGGGGGTCAGGACAGGTACACACCGACACTTGGGGGGGGGACAGGACAGGGACACGCCGACACTTGGGGGGGGGACAGGACAGGGATACGCGGACACTTGGGGGGGGGGACAGGACAGAGACACGCTGACACTTGGGGGACAGGACAGGGACACGCCGACACTTGGGGGGGGGGCAGGACAGGGACACGCCGACACTTGGGGGACAGGACAGGGACACGCTGACACTT
This sequence comes from Engystomops pustulosus, assembly GCF_040894005.1. Classification (NCBI taxonomy): domain Eukaryota; kingdom Metazoa; phylum Chordata; class Amphibia; order Anura; family Leptodactylidae; genus Engystomops; species Engystomops pustulosus. The sequence goes on from NC_092421.1 coordinate 73,157,615, forward strand.
GGGGGGACAGGACAGGGACACGCTGACACTTGGGGGGACAGGACAGGGACACGCTGACACTTGGGGGGACAGGACAGGGACACGCTGACACTTGGGGGGACAGGAGAGGGACACGCTGACACTTGGGGGACAGGACAGGGACACGCTGACACTTGGGCGGACAGGACAGGGACACGCTGACACTTGGGGGGACAGGACAGACATGCTGACACTTGGGCGGACAGGACAGGGACACGCTGACACTTGGGCGGACAGGACAGGGACACGCTGACACTTGGGCGGACAGGACAGGGACACGCCGACACTTGGGGGACAGGACAGGGACACGCCGACACTTGGGGGGGACAGGACAGGGACACGCCGACACTTGGGAGGGGACAGGACAGGGACACGCCGACACTTGGGAGGGGACAGGACAGGGACACGCCAACACTTGGGGGGGGACAGGACAGGGACACGCTGACACTAGGGGGGGGCAGGACAGGGACACGCTGACACTAGGGGGGGGCAGGACAGGGACACGCTGACACTTGGGGGACAGGACAGGGACACGCTGACACTTGGGGGACAGGACGGGGACACGCTGACACTTGGGGGGACAGGACGGGGACACGCTGACACTTGGGGGGACAGGACGGGGACACGCTGACACTTGGGGGGACAGGACGGGGACACGCTGACACTTGGGGGACAGGACGGGGACACGCTGACATTTGGGGGACAGGACAGGGACACGCTGACACTTGGGGGACAGGGACACGCTGACACTTGGGGGGACAGGACAGGGACATGCTGACACTTGGGGGGACAGGACAGGGACACGCTGACACTTGGGGGGACAGGACAGGGACACGCCGACACTTGGGGGGGACAGGACAGGGACACGCTGACACTTGGGGGACAGGACAGGGACACACTGACACTTGGGGGGGGGGGCAGGACAGGGACACGCCGACACTTGGGGGGACAGGACAGGGACACGCTGACACTTGGGGGACAGGACAGGGACACACTGACACTTGGGGGGGGGCAGGACAGGGACACACTGACACTTGGGGGACAGGACAGGGACACACTGACACTTGGGGGGGAGGACAGGACAGGGACACGCTGACACTTGGGGGGGGGGGACAGGACAGGGACACGCCGACACTTGGGGGGGGGGGGCAGGACAGGGACACGCTGACACGGGGGGACAGGACAGGGACACGCCGACACTTGGGGGGACAGGACAGGGACACGCTGACACTTGGGGGGACAGGACAGGGACACACTGACACTTGGGGGACAGGACAGGGACACACTGACACTTGGGGTCAGGACAGGGACACACTGACACTTGGGGGGGGGGACAGGACAGGGACACGCTGACACTTGGGGGGGGGGACAGGACAGGGACACGCTGACACGGGGGGACAGGACAGGGACACGCTGACACTTGGGGGACAGGACAGGGACACACTGACACTTGGGGGGGGGCAGGACAGGGACACACTGACACTTGGGGGACAGGACAGGGACACACTGACACTTGGGGGGGGGGACAGGACAGGGACACGCTGACACTTGGGGGGGGGGGACAGGACAGGGACACGCCGACACTTGGGGGGGGGGGCAGGACAGGGACACGCTGACACGGGGGGACAGGACAGGGACACGCCGACACTTGGGGGGACAGGACAGGGACACGCTGACACTTGGGGGGACAGGACAGGGACACACTGACACTTGGGGGACAGGACAGGGACACACTGACACTTGGGGTCAGGACAGGGACACACTGACACTTGGGGGGGGGGACAGGACAGGGACACGCTGACACTTGGGGGGGGGGACAGGACAGGGACACGCTGACACGGGGGGACAGGACAGGGACACGCTGACACTTGGGGGGGGACAGGACAGGGACACGCTGACACTTGGGGGGGGGACAGGACAGGGACACGCTGACACTTGGGGGGGGGACAGGACAGGGACACGCTGACACTTGGGGGGGGGACAGGACAGGGACACGCTGACACTTGGGGGGGGGACAGGACAGGGACACGCTGACACTTGGGGGGGGGACAGGACAGGGACACGCCGACACTTGGGGGGGGGACAGGAACACGCCGACACTTGGGGGGGGGACAGGACAGGGACACGCCGACACTTGGGGGGGGACAGGAACACGCCGACACTTGGGGGGGGGGGCAGGACAGGGACACGCCGACACTTGGGGGGGGGGAATGGACAGGGACACGCTGACACGGGGGGACAGGACAGGGACACGCCCACACTTGGGGGGACAGGACAGGGACACGCTGACACTTGGGGGACAGGACAGGGACACGCTGACACTTGGGGGACAGGACAGGGACACGCTGACACTTGGGGGACAGGACTGGGACACGCCGACACTTGGGGAGGGGGGCAGGACAGGGACACGCCGACACTTGGGGGGGGGGGCAGGACAGGGACACGCCGACATTTGGGGGGGGGGGCAGGACAGGGACACGCTGACACTTGGGGGGGGGACAGGACAGGGACACGCTGACACTTGGGGGGGACAGGACAGGGACACGCTGACACTTGGGGGACAGGACAGGGACACGCTGACACTTGGGGGACAGGACAGGGACACGCTGACACTTGGGCGGACAGGACAGGGACACGCTGACACTTGGGGGGACAGGACAGGGACACGCTGACACTTGAGGGACAGGACAGGGACACGCTGACACTTGGGGGACAGGACAGGGACACGCTGACACTTGGGGGACAGGACAGGGACACGCTGACACTTGGGGAATAGGACAGGGACACGCCGACACTTGGGGGGGGGGCAGGACAGGGACACGCCGACACTTGGGGGGGGGGGCAGGACAGGGACACGCCGACACTTGGGGGGGGGGGGCAGGACAGGGACACGCTGACACTTGGGGGGGGGGGGGGGACAGGACAGGGACACGCTGACACTTGGGGGACAGGACAGGGACACGCTGACACTTGGGGGACAGGACAGGGACACGCTGACACTTGGGGGACAGGACAGGGACACGCTGACACTTGGGGGACAGGACAGGGACACGCTGACACTTGGGGGGGGGCAGGACAGGGACACGCCGACACTTGGGGGGGGGGGCAGGACAGGGACACGCCGACACTTGGGGGGGGGCAGGACAGGGACACGCTGACACTTGGGGGGGGGACAGGACAGGGACACGCTGACACTTGGGGGACAGGACAGGGACACGCTGACACTTGGGGGACAGGACAGGGACACGCTGACACTTGGGGGACAGGACAGGGACACGCTGACACTTGGGGGACAGGGCAGGGACACGCTGACACTTGGGGGACAGGGCAGGGACACGCTGACACTTGGGGGGACAGGGCAGGGACACGCTGACACTTGGGGGGACAGGGCAGGGACACGCTGACACTTGGGGGACAGGGCAGGGACACGCTGACACTTGGGGGACAGGACAGGGACACGCTGACACTTGGGGGACAGGACAGGGACACGCTGACACTTGGGGGACAGGACAGGGACACGCTGACACTTGGGGGGACAGGGCAGGGACACGCTGACACTTGGGGGACAGGACAGGGACACGCTGACACTTGGGGGGACAGGGCAGGGACACGCTGACACTTGGGGTGCAGGGATACGCTGTCACTTGGGGAATAGGACAGGGACACGCTGACACTTGTGAGGGACAGGACAGGGACACGCCGATACTTGGGGTACAGGACAGGGACACGCTGACACTTGGGGTGCAGGGACACGCTGTCACTTGGGGAATAGGACAGGAACACGCTGACACTTGTGAGGGACAGGACAGGGACACGCCGATACTTGGGGTACAGGACACTGAGACCTCCTGTTCTGTATTAGTCTGGTCTCTGCTGCTATCATTTGTGATACTGTCTGCTTTCTGCTTAGTTACTGGGGCAGATTTATCAAGCTGTCTAAATGTCAGACTATTCTAAAAAAGCCAATCACAGCTCCCTTTATTTCATGTGAAACTAAGAATATTCTGACTTTTAGACAGCTTGATAAATCTGCCCCACTGTATCTGATCCTATCATACGTGATACTACCTATTAAACTGCAGTGATACAGTCTTCTGTTATGTATCTAAGCCTTTGTTACTAATATCACCTGATCTCTTTATGAAGGTCATGGCTCCAGGTCTGTAGCGCCCCCTCCCTTACTGCAGCTGAACAGCAGGCACACACTGAGAATTTAACCAGATTCTCCAGTCGTCATCTTCTATGCACTGGAGGAAAATGTGAGCTATTTATCAAGAGGCACAAACCTAAGTTACTCCTGACCACAGATGCATTTCGGGAACAAGCACCTTGTGTTGGCTGCGCCATATTATTTAATAGTGTCGCTCTTATTAAATCTGGTTTGTTTTCAGGATGTGACACAATTGCACCTTTTTCTAGGTGCACTTTCAATCTACACCGTACAACACAATGGGGCATATTTACTTACCCGATCCATTTGCGATCCCGCAGTGTGTTGTCCGACGTTGATTCGGGTCTGCCGGGATTCACTAAAGCAGTGGTTCTCAACCTTTCTAATGCTGTGACCCCGCAATACAGTTCCTCATGCTGTGGTGACCCCAAACCATGCAACTCGCAGTAAAAACACAGTAAAATTTCGGCTCCGATGGCTTTAGGCGACCCCCGGGTTTGGTCGTTCGACCCCCGCTGGGGTCCCGACCCACAGGTTGAGAACCACTGCACTAAAGTCATGCGCCCGATATCCAGCCCCACTGAGGCAGATTCTGGACATAAATGTGTTGCAAACTACGACTAAGCACCACCACGCCCCCTTTGGGTGCACTGTTTTCTAAATTGTCGGACAAAATGCAACTGAGACACAAAAGTGGTGCAAATACACAAAAATTACATATGCAGAGACTTTTTTTTTACGGCACACTTAGACAAAAAACTGGCGCAGACACAATAATATATCTGGGCCATTGTATCCGTATTTCAGGATGTTTAGCACACAGAACATAGGGGACTGGATACAATTGTAACCAAACATCGTTGATACGAGATAACTGATTGGAGATATTGGAGGCCAGTGAGGGGTTGGTAAGTAATAAATAATACTGGCCCTCTGAATCCTGAGCAGCAGTGAGGGGGTTAATCCCGGGATCCATACATGTAATAATAGAGGGTGCAGGTAGGATAATGACAGGCTGCAGTGTGGCGGAGCAGGATGCGGCCTGTCCTCTGGGTGTTTTTCCATAGCCAATCCCTTTATTGCCGTCTCCGGGCGTGTGCAGAGGCGGGATACGAATAAAACACAGGATCCTGCCAATCCCTTTAAGGAACGTGGGCCAAAGGGCCGACACCCCCAACAGCAGGAGATGAGGGCAAAAGGCAAGGAACTGCCTTTATGTCACCTGATAATTTACAGCTAATTTGTATACATATACAGCTGTGCCACAATATATACTATATACCACCCCTATACTATACACTCCTGTAGTATATACCACCCCTATACTATATACTCCTGTACTATATACCACCCCTATACTATATACTCTTCTACTATATACCACCCCTATACTATATACTCCAGTACTATATACAACCCTTTATACTATATACTCCAGTACTATATACCTCCCTTTATACTATATACTCCAGTACTATATACCACCCCTATACTATATACTCCAGTACTATATACCTCCCTTTATACTATATACTCCAGAACTATAAACATCCCCTATACTATATACTCCAGTACTATATACCTCAGTGTATACTATATACAGGCAGTCCCCGGGTTACGTACAAGACAGGCTCCATTGGTTTGTTCTTAAGTTGAATTTGTATGTAAGTCGAAACTGTATATTATATAATTGTAGTTCTAGACAATTTTTTGTCCCAGTGACAATTGTAGTTTCAAAATTTTATGCTGTAATGGGACCAAGGATTATCAATAAAGGACAATACAGCTGATTATTGCAGCCTGGGACTATAGTAACATCCAAAGAGGTCACAAGGGGGCAGAGGGGGTCCTTCTTTAACTAGGGGTCATCTGCAAGTTGGGTGTCCTTAATTAGGGGACCACCTGTACTCCAGTACTATATACCTCCCCTATACTATATACTCCAATACTATATACCTACCCCTATATACTATATACTCCAGTACTCTATATTTCCATCTATACTATATACTTCATTACTATATACCTCCTCCTGTACTATATAATCCAGTACCATATATCTCTCCCTATACTATATACTCCAGTACTAAATAGTGTACCTCCCCCTATACAATATACTCCATTACTATATTCCCCTATTTACACTATACTCCAGTGCACAGTGCCCCCCTCCTCTTCTATCAGGGGGTCCCATCGCCCACTCCTGGGCACTTCCTCTGAAGTCTCTGATATGAGCAGAGATCCTGCTATCAGCTGTCAGAGTTCCTGGTATTGTTCATAAAGCTGAGATTTCTGCGGCGCCAACATTCACCAGGAGGAGTGACGACAATTCGGGGAAATGCTGGGGGCTGCAGATTGGATCTCTAACATTTCAAATGGAGTCTTCTAGCATAGAGAGGATTAATATTTTGGGGTTTATCTTTCACCCTCAAGGCAAAGTAGATTAATAATTAATTACAAAACACAAAAGCTTCAGAATGTAACTTTCAGTGTTTTCCTGTCTGACACATTGAGGCGTCACAATGTCACAAGGTGACCACTAAACAGAAACCAAATGTCACCCTTGAAGCAAGTAACAGTATGAGACTCCAGGTCCTGCAGCTGGCGCTCACCCTCTGGAGGACCCGCCACATAATCCATCAACACTCCTGCGGGGGCGCTGCAGGGAAGACAGCACATACTGTACATAGTACAGCTGAAAGAGATACCTGTCCATCAACCAAAAGATGAGCGAGGATGATGTATGTCTGCCCATTTATAAAGATAAGAGAAAGAGAAAACCTAACAAAAAAATCCCTTCTCATAGGCTGCAAACTTGTAGAACCCTCACTCCTATCGTTTTATATTATTACTTTATAATGACTTATTTCACAGCTCTTACAGTAAAGAACCAGCTCCTGTGGCATCTCTACTATGGATTCCCAGCTCTTACAGGAAAGAACCATCTCCTGAGGCATCTATACTATGGATTCTCAGCTCTTACAGGAAAGAACCAGCTCCTGAGGCGTCTATACTATGGATTCCCAGCTCTTACAGGAAAGAACCATCTCCTGAGGCATCTATACTATGGATTCCCAGCTCTTACAGGAAAGAACCATCTCCTGAGGCATTTATACTATGGATTCTCAGCTCTTACAGGAAAGAACCAGCTCCTGCGGCGTCTATACTATGGATTCTCAGCTCTTACAGTAAAGAACCAGCTCCTGAGACATCTATACTATGGATTCCCAGCTCTTACAGCAAAGAACCAGCTCATGAGGCATCTATACTATGGATTCCCAACTCTTACAGCAAAGAACCAGCTCCTGAGGCGTCTATACTATGGATTCCCAGCTCTTACAGCAAAGAACCAGCTACTGAGGAGACTATACTATGGATTCCCAGCTCTTACAGGAAAGAACCAGCTCATGAGGCAAATATACTATGGATTCTCAGCTCTTACAGTAAAGAACCAGCTCCTGAGGCAAATATACTATGGATTCTCAGCTCTTACAGGAAAGAACCAACTCCCGAGGCGTCTATACTATGGATTCCCAGCTCTTACAGCAAAGAACCAGCTCCTGAGGCATCTATACTATGGATTCTCAGCTCTTACAGTAAAGAACCAGCTCCTGAGGCATCTATACTATGGATTCCCAGCTCTTACAGGAAAGAACCAACTCCTGTGGCATTTACACTATGGATTCCCAGCTCTTACAGTAAAGAACCAGCTCCTGAGACATCTATATTATGGATTCCCAGCTCTTACAGGAAAGAACCAGCTCCTGAGACATCCATACTATGGATTTTCAGCTCTTACAGTAAAGAACCAGCTCCTGGGGCATCTATACTATGGATTCCCAGCTCTTACAGCAAAGAACCAGCTACTGAGGAGACTATACTATGGATTCCCAGCTCTTACAGGAAAGAACCAGCTCATGAGGCAAATATACTATGGATTCCCAGCTCTTACAGGAAAGAACCAGCTCATGAGGCAAATATACTATGGGTTCCCAGCTCTTACAGGAAAGAACCAGTTCCTGAGGCATCTATACTATGGATTCCCAGCTCTTACAGGAAAGAACCAGCTCCTGTGGCATTTACACTATGGATTCCCAGCTCTTACAGTAAAGAACCAGCTCCTGAGGCATCTATACTATGGATTCTCAGCTCTTACAGGAAAGAACCATCTCCTGAGGCATTTATACTATGGATTCTCAGCTCTTACAGGAAAGAACCAGCTCCTGCGGCGTCTATACTATGGATTCTCAGCTCTTACAGTAAAGAACCAGCTCCTGAGGCGTCTATACTATGGATTCCCAGCTCTTACAGCAAAGAACCAGCTCCTGAGGCATCTATACTATGGATTCTCAGCTCTTACAGTAAAGAACCAGCTCATGAGGCATCTATACTATGGATTCCCAACTCTTACAGCAAAGAACCAACTCCTGAGGCATCTATACTATGGATTCTCAGCTCTTACAGTAAAGAACCATCTCCTGAGGCATTTATACTATGGATTCCCAGCTCTTACAGTAAAGAACCAGCTCCTGTGGCATCTATACTATGGATTTTCAGCTCTTACAGCAAAGAACCAACTCCTGGGGCATCTATACTATGGATTCCCAGCTCTTACAGTAAAGAACCAACTCCTGAGGCGTCTATACTATGGATTCCCAGCTCTTACAGCAAAGAACCAGCTACTGAGGAGACTATACTATGGATTCCCAACTCTTACAGCAAAGAACCAGCTCCTGAGACATCTATACTATGGATTCCCAGCTCTTACAGGAAAGAACCAGCTACTGAGGAGACTATACTATGGATTCCCAGCTCTTACAGGAAAGAACCAGCTCATGAGGCAAATATACTATGGATTCTCAGCTCTTACAGGAAAGAACCAGCTCATGAGGCGTCTATACTATGGATTCTCAGCTCTTACAGTAAAGAACCAGCTCCTGAGGCAAATATACTATGGATTCTCAGCTCTTACAGGAAAGAACCAACTCCCGAGGCGTCTATACTATGGATTCCCAGCTCTTACAGCAAAGAACCAGCTCCTGAGGCATCTATACTATGGATTCTCAGCTCTTACAGTAAAGAACCAGCTCCTGAGGCATCTATACTATGGGTTCCCAGCTCTTACAGGAAAGAACCAACTCCTGTGGCATTTACACTATGGATTCCCAGCTCTTACAGGAAAGAACCAGCTCCTGAGACATCTATACTATGGATTTTCAGCTCTTACAGTAAAGAACCAGCTCCTGGGGCATCTATACTATGGATTCCTAGCTCTTACAGGAAAGAACCAGCTACTGTGGTGTCTATACTGTTGTTTGTTTCAGTGTATTATTAAAGAGTGTGCAGCACTGATCTCTCCAGACCTGCAGGGTTTGTTACAGTGTTTCAGTGCAGGTAGGAGCTCTGAGACAGAAAAACAAAGGTCACACAATTCTGTGTAGTATGATAAATTCTAGTTATTGTTCATTTCTTGCATCTATCAATGAGGACAGAATTATCATTCTCGGTCGCCCCCCTCGAGTCTCCACCCGGACGCCCCAGGAATGCAGAATTTCCACAAAAACCTCTACAAACACAAGGAGGCTAAGTACACATCCTATATAAGCGAGGACCGAGCCGCCATTCACCCTCCTTATACACGTCAGTAGAAGGATTCTTCATTAACCAACACAGATCCCCGGCCTCCAGGTGACCTCCTCTGTCACTATTCAGCTTATACATTGTAGAAAAGCTAGGTGAAGCCAATATGGTTGCCCCAGATCTTAAAGTGCCCGCCACCCAATGTTCCCATATTCCTGAAAAGTGACTAACCCGCACATTCACAGCTCTTACAGCAGAGAATCAGCTCCTGACACCAACTACTCAGCACATTCACAGCTGTAACAGTAGAGAAGGAGATCCTGACATCAGCCACTCCACACATTCACAGCTCTTACAGTAGAGAATCAGCTCCTGACATATGCTACTCCACACATTCACAGCTCTTACAGTAGAGAATCAGCTCCTGACATATATTACTCCACACATTCACAGCTCTTACAGTAGAGAATCAGCTCCTGACATATGCTACTCCACACATTCACAGCTCTTACAGTAGAGAATCAGCTCCTGACATAGACTAATGCACACATCCACAGCTCTTACAATAGAGAATCAGCTCCTTACATAGACTAATGCACACATCCACAGCTCATACAGTAGAGAATCAGCTCCTGACATATACTACTCCACACATCCACAGCTCTTACAGTAGAGAATCAGCTCCTGACATATACTACTCCACACATCCACAGCTCTTACAGTAGAGAATCAGCTCCTGACATAGACTAATGCACACATTCACAGCTCTTACAGTAGAGAATCAGCTCCTGACATAGACTAATGCACACATCCACAGCTCTTACAGTAGAGAATCAGCTCCTGACATATACTACTCCTCACATTCACAGCTCTTACAGTAGAGAATCAGCTCCTGACATATGCTACTCCACACATTCACAGCTCTTACAGTAGAGAATCAGCTCCTGACATAGACTAATGCACACATCCACAGCTCTTACAATAGAGAATCAGCTCCTGACATAGACTAATGCACACATCCACAGCTCTTACAGTAGAGAATCAGCTCCTTACATAGACTAATGCACACATCCACAGCTCTTACAGTAGAGAATCAGCTCCTGACATATACTACTCCTCACATTCACAGCTCTTACAGTAGAGAATCAGCTCCTGACATATGCTACTCCACACATTCACAGCTCTTACAGTAGAGAATCAGCTCCTGACATATGCTACTCCACACATTCACAGCTCTTACAGTAGAGAATCAGCTCCTGACATAGACTAATGCACACATCCACAGCTCTTACAGTAGAGAATCAGCTCCTGACATATACTACTCCACACATCCACAGCTCTTACAGTAGAGAATCAGCTCCTGATATAGACTAATGCACACATTCACAGCTCTTACAGTAGAGAATCAGCTCCTGATATAGACTAATGCACACATCCACAGCTCTTACAGTAGAGAATCAGCTCCTGACATATACTACTCCTCACATTCACAGCTCTTACAGTAAAGAATCAGCTCCTGAAATATGCACTTCAGGTGACCAGTCCAAAGATTCACAGCTCTTAGAGTACTAGCCCCTGGCCGGCCGCACCAGGAATGCAGAATCTCTACCACAACATCTACAAACAAGCGCAAATACAAGGAGCCTAAAGTACACATCCTACAGGAAGGAGGTGCGAGGCAAGGTAACACCTGGTGGAAGACAAGACGTTACCGAAAAGGTTTATATAAGTTTTAAAAAAAAACACTCCAGTAATATCACTGCAGCTTCTTTACACTGGTGGAGGGTCTGCTTCCTGGGACCCCGACATATCAGTGCATCACCTGGGAACCTGTCAGCAGGTGTGACCGTGCAGACTGTAGCCAGTTTTAGGCATTATCCCAGGAGAGTTGTGTAGTCATACTGTTCTGTTATACATTCCCTTTGTTAGTAGCAGCAGGACTGTGATAGATCAATGTATATTCCAGGATTGTAACTTCTAATTGCACTGTCCTCACACTGCTGTGCTCTGTGCTCGGCAGCCAGTGTATTGTATTGTAACTGGAGAGGTGTGTGTAATCACACTTTTGTGTCATGTGGTATACTCGGGAACGGTTAGTGTGAACCAGTATACACGTGGCCGGTTATGGTGGCGCCGAGTTACGTGGTGGTGTTTGTGTTCCAGCAGCCGTTCGTGGAGGTGATTACAGACATCCTCCTTCCTTCCTGTGTGGTATCACATTCTACGATGTGTTAATGTTGCGTCTGGCGCTGCGGCAGGTGTTGGGGGGTAATTAACCAACAAGTGACGAGACGCCTCATCCTTAATGACCTGACTTGATAATCGCTCCTCTGGCATTACAGCCGCCAGGAGGGAACATGGGGGAAAGCGTAAGTTCCTGGGCCAAGACTGAGCTGAGCTGCACTACTGCCTTTAACCACCAGGTGAGGGGCACTTTTTTTTTTTTAATGTCCCACAAAAGTGCAAATTTTGGGCAAACCCTCATAAACATTTTCCCGCACCAGCTGGGGAGCAGAATTTTTTATTTTGTTGTAAAAATAAGAAAACTCAGAGGATGCTTTGCTGAGTGGGTGAAAAAGTAAAACATTTTTGCAGAAATCTACTAATTTACTAAGGGTCCTGCCGATCGCACTTTCGTTGGATTTTAGAAATTGTCGGGATTTGCACCGCTATGACAGCTATTTAGAAGGGGACTATGTCACACGCGATTGGATTTTGGCGCAATCACAGCGACTTTCATGCAACAGAAATCGGGGGGCGTGCCGTAGGACGATCCGACTGATTCGGACTGAGCGCAGGATTTATGTTTAAAATTGTGTCGCAAGCCCCAGCACTTACATGCACCAGGAAGAAGATGGTGAACTCCGGTGGACCTGAGCGGGGAAGCGGCACATGCAGGATATCAGGTGCACGATCTTAGTGAATCGCCGCACAGTGGATTGTCGTTGGAAGAATGCACTTCGGATGAACTCCTCGGACAGGTAAGTAAATGTGCCACATTATGTATTAGAAAACTTTTTTGAGCAGTAGTATCATACACCGGGCTGAAAAGCTAACAATCACAAGACGCACTGCAGACCGTGACACAACAAATAAGTAATGCGTTACCCCGCCCCTTTAATATGATGGCCACACCCCAACACCAACATTAATCACAACCTGAGCCGGAAGTGGATAGAAGACTGCTGCCTAGAGGGTGCTAAACTTGTGCCCATACAGAGGTGCCGCCCTGTGCACCCACAATACACCACCCAGGACCCTGCACAGCAAACAAGAATTTAGGTGGAATTTAGAAAGGCACGTCCAGATCCCTGTAGACAGTAGGAAGAGCCCCAGTACAGCAGTATCCCTGATCCAATATCACAAATACAGGACAGACATTGTCATTTCATGTGAACTCAATGACCTCTCTGTGCAACAAAACCGCAGCAGAAACCGCCATAAGTGATACACTGTAACAGATCTCATACAAGACTCCCATCACATCATGATAAACCAGGGACATTACTCACAGGTCCAGGTCCCCCCCGACTGTGGTATCTTCTTATATTTGTTATCTATGGCATCCTTCCTTCCAAAATCAACTTTTATCATCATTCTAATGAGCCTGAAGGGTTCTGGGGTGTGTTACCAGATTCATAGATTGTTACACTGCTCCGTATCAGCCGGTTATAATCTTAATCAGTGGGGAGTGTTCCTGTTCAGTGTAACAGCCTGTAAAGCTACAGCAGGGAGGGGCTCTGGTTATGCCCCCAAGGGACCCTTCAGGCTCATTAGCATAATAAAATGAATTTAGAAGGAAGGAGGCCATGGATAACAAATATAAGAAAATTATCAGTAATATAAGAAGATTTATCAGCGTGTCTGGTATCCTGATGGATTTTGCTCTTCAGGATAGTAGAATATCACACTGCGCTGCATCCACGCGACTATGGAAAGTTTCCCCAAGTGATCCCCCGGACAGATGAGCCTGCAGCGTGTCCGATATTTCCAGTCTGCTGAGTTACACAGATGCCCCATCCTCCACCCCACGCTGTATGACCGCACAGGGTCTATAGGGGCGCACACCCCCCAATGGCGACCATGACGGTTGTCACTTTCCATCACTGGATATAAATAAAAAGTGTTTAAGACTGAAAGATTGAAGTTTACTGACCATATGAACAAAGGGGCCCCCGGTCCAATCTACCTCCGGTAATCTCCACCACCCCCAGTACAATGAGGCTGAACATTCTACAGGGCATCCAGGGCCAATTCCCAGATATCTGGAGATTATAACAGCCCCAGAGCGTTATAAGAGTGATAACTGCAAAATCACAGCAACGGCAAAAAGTGTGAATACAACCCAAACAGTTCTGAGCACTGAGGATACATTACATAAAACAGCGACCCCCTCCCCCCCCCCCCCCAGGGGCTCCTGAACTTACAGTCACTCATCCCATTAAAGAACACTGCAGTCACCGCTTCTCAGGATGAAATGGCTGATAACAGAGAGTAATATATTGTATCCACTGTACAGTTACCTCTCCCCAGGATGAAATGCCTGATAACAGAGAGTAATAGATTGTATCGCCCCTGTACAGTCACCTCTCCCCGGGATGTATTGGCTGATAACAGAGAGTAATAGATTGTATCCCCCTTGTACAGTCACATCTACCCGGGATGAAATGGCTGATAACAGAGAATAATAGATTGTATCCCCCCCGGTACAGTCTCCTCTCCCCGGGATGAAATGGCTGATAACAGAGAGTAATAGATTGTATCCCCCCTGTGCTGTCTCTTCTCCCAGGAATGAAATGGCTGATAACAGAGAGTAATAGATTGTATCCCCCCTGTGCTGTCTCTTCTCCCAGGAATGAAATGGCTGATAACAGAGAGTAATAGATTGTATCCCCCTGTACAGTCACCTCTCCCCAGGATGAAATGGCTGATAACAGAGAGTAATAGATTGTATCCCCCTGTACAGTCACCTCTCCCCGGGATGAAATGGCTGATAACAGAGAGTAATGGAGTACATTATATAAATAGATTGGATTCTATGTCTTGCAATGGCTGATAACAGAAAACAATAGATGGATTCCAAGTAGAGTCTGCACGTGTACTGCCCCTTTAAGTGGTGCCTCTGTGCAGTCTTCTTCACCTGTAGACTCTGGAGCTGTCAATCAGGAGGAGCAGAGTCTGCAGGGGGTCAGGAGCTGGACAGAGCCCGGGTTGCAATGGTCTGCAGCCCCTCATCACATGCACAGTACTGCAGCAGTACGGCACAGCACTGGGCACGGTGCGATCATCTGCAGAGCCCAGCGCCCAGGCTGCAGAATGCTCTGCACCAGTGTCATCAGCCGCAGCAGCACAAGGTGAAGGCCACTTACCTCTCGCAGACATGATGGGGGAGGGGGCGATGGTGGATGTGAGGAGGATGGAGGGAGCGCACAGGGATCCCCGGCTATGGAGGGAGGGTCCGGGAGCTGCCCCTCCTGTGCCGGGAGAAGGAGGAGGAGACACAATGTATCAGTGCGCGCACCTGCACAGGGCACAGCACCCAGCACCCATCACACATGTCATGTACCCAGACACTGCACCCAACACACATACGCCGCACCTATCACACATGACATGTACCCAGACACTGCGCCCATCATGTACCCAGACTCTGCACCCATCACACATGTCATGTATCCAGACACTGCACCCAACACACATACCCCGCACCTATCACACATGTCATGTAAACAGACACTGCACCCATCACACATGTCATGTATCCAGACACTGCACCCATCACACATGTCATGTACCCAGACACTGCACTCATCACACATGTCATGTGCCCAGACACTACACCCATCACACATGTCATGTGCCCAGACACTACACCCATCACACATGTCATGTATCCAGACACTGCACCCATCACACATGTCATGTATCCAGACACTGCACCCATCACACATGTCATGTATCCAGACACTGCACCCATCACACATGTCATGTATCCAGACACTGCACCCATCACACATGTCATGTGCCCAGACACTACACCCATCACACATGTCATGTATCCAGACACTACACCCATCACACATGTCATGTGCCCAGACACTACACCCATCACACATGTCATGTATCCAGACACTGCACCCATCACACATGTCATGTATCCAGACACTGCACCCATCACACATGTCATGTATCCAGACACTGCACCCATCACACATGTCATGTATCCAGACACTGCACCCATCACACATGTCATGTACCCAGACACTGCACCCATCACACATGTCATGTATCCAGACACTGCACCCATCACACATGTCATGTATCCAGACACTGCACCCATCACACATGTCATGTGCCAAGACACTACACCCATCACACATGTCATGTGCCCAGACACTGCACCCATCACACATGTCATGTACCCAGACACTGCACCCATCACACATGTCATGTATCCAGACACTGCACCCATCACACATGTCATGTATCCAGACACTGCACCCAACACACATGTCATGTACCCAGACACTGCACCCATCACACGTCATGTACCCAGACACTGCACCCATCACACGTCATGTACCCAGACACTGCACCCATCACACATGTCATGTACCCAGACACTGCACCCATCACACATGTCATGTACCCAGACACTGCACCCATCACACATGTCATGTACCCAGACACTGCACCCATCACACATGTCATGTGCCCAGACACTACACCCATCACACATGTCATGTATCCAGACACTGCACCCATCACACATGTCATGTGCCCAGACACTACACCCATCACACATGTCATGTGCCCAGACACTACACCCATCACACATGGATATACAGGCAGGGGGCGGTGCTGTGACTACCTCTCACACAGGATATACACAGAGGCTCAGGCTAGTTGATAGCAGTTATAGATGATGTTCCTTGCAGTGATTCATCCTCTTGGATTATGTATTATACTCCAGCAGGTTATGTCCTGCCCCCCAATGCTGAGAGGTGAAGACCTGAACCTGCACCAATCAGGCGGCAGTGTGGTGACACAAGGCAGTAATAAGTAGCTTCACTTTCATCGCCCTTGGAGTGGCGGAGCCGGTTTGATCACTTCCCTCTAATATTTTCATTCTTTTATATGATTGACAGTTTCTACCAATAATAAGGAAATTGCTTTGGATTGTGGGGATTAAAAGGCACATTGTGTGCCGGAGCGGTGAGACCATGGCGTCATCCATCCCTCCAACATAGAAGAGGTGCCTCACCCCAAATAGTCCTCATTAGTGGTGTCATGTATGGAAGGTCTGGGGGGCAGCTGCCACATCACAGAGCTCAGTCCCGTGAACATGCTGCCCCCTACAGGCTGAGGCAAGTGTGGTCTCATGCACGCTGTGACTAGTTTGTAGCATAGGGCTAGACTTTTATTAGAAGTATAAAATTATTATCCACAACTCCCTATAAGTCTGTCCACCGCCCGTTAATCATAGAGCCCACATCACTGTGACTGTACCCATGAGCCCAAAATTATTCCTTTCTAATACAGAGCTATAGACATAGGGGCACGTTTACTTACCCGCCCGCGGAGTTCACTGATTCATTGTCCGGCAACAATGCACATCTGCCACAATTCACTAAGATCGCCCGCCCGATATCCTGCATGTGTCGCTTCCCCGCTCAGGTCCCCGGAGTTCATAATTTTTTTTAGTGGTGCAAGTAAGTGCTTGGGCTTGCGACACAATTTGAAAGTTAAATCTGGCGCTCAGTCCGAATCAGTCGGATTGTCCAACGGCACACTGCCTAAATTGTGTGGTATGGAAATCAGCGCAGCTGCGCCAATAAATGATCGCGTGCGCCAGTGCAGAAACATGATAAAGACCTGTGCAAGCCGTGTATTCCCGAAAATTATGCACAGTCCAACAAAAGTGAGCAGCGCGACCCTTGGTAAATGAGCCCCATAGAATACAATATATAATTCTGGCTGCAATCAGCCACCACTAGGGGGAGCTCAGCAGGGCACTGCATTATTCTAGTTCATCGCATAGAACATATTCTGTAAACCTCTAAGACTATGAGCTCCACTCATCTGCCTCTCCAGAACATTTTCTGTGGCCAGTTCTTTTACACCTTACAAACCATCTTTGTACCATTTCCTCTCCCTCTCTTCAGACCATTGTTATCTATTCTTATCTCTGTCTCAGAAAACCATTAGTCTGTTGCTGCAGCTGCTATTCTTCATCTCTTCAGCTCATGTTATCTATTCTCTGTTGCAGGTCATCTCCTCCATCTCTCCAGACTACTGCTGTATCTCTTCGCCTCCATCTATCCAGAGCACTTCTGTGTTCTTCTTCTCCATCTCTCCAGAGCACTTCTGTGTTCTTCTTCTCCATCTCTCCAGAGCACTTCTGTTTTCTTCTTCTCCATATCTTCAGAGCACTTCTGTTTTCTTCTTCTCCATATCTTCAGACCACTGCTGTGTCACCTGTCCTCCATCTCTCCAGATCACTACTGAAGCTCTTCTTCTCCATTTCTCCAAAGCACTGCTGTATCTCTTCTTCTCCATCTCTCCAAAGCACTGCTGCAGCTCCTTTCCTCCATTTCTCCAGACCATTGCTGTAACACCTCTCCTCCATCTCTCAAGGGGAATGCTGCAGCACCTCTCCTCCATCAATCGAGACCACTGCTGTGGCCCCTCTTCCCCATCTCTCCAGACCACTGCTGTAGCTCCTTTCCTCCATCTCTCCAGACCACTGCTGCAGCTCCTATCCTCCATCTCTCCAGACCACTGCTGCAGCTCCTTTCCTCCATCTCTCAAGGGGAATGCTGCAGCACCTATCCTTCATCAGTCAAGACCACTGCTGTAGCTCCTGTTCTCCATCTCTCCAGACCACTGCTATAGCTCCTCTTCTCCATCTCTCCAGACCACTGCTGTAGCTCCTCTTCTCCATCTCTCCAGACCACTGCTGTAGCTCCTCTTCTCCACCTCTCCAGACCACTGCTGCAGCTCCTTTCCTCCATCTCTCAAGGCCACTGCTGTAGCTCCTCTCCTCCATCAACCTAGACCACTGCGGTAGATCCTCTTCTCCTTCTCTCCTGACCGCTGTTGCAGCTCCTCTTCTACACCTCTCCAGACCACTGCTGCAGCTCCTCTTCTCCTTCTCTCCGGACCGCTGTTGCAGCTCCTCTTCTCCACCTCTCCAGACAACTGCTGCAGCTCCTCTTCTCCTTCTCTCCGGACCGCTGTTGCAGCTCCTCTTCTCCACCACTCCAGACCACTGCTGTAGCTCCTCTTCTTCTTCTCTCTGGACCGCTGTTGCAGCTCCTCTACTCCACCTCTCCAGACAACTGCTGCAGCTCCTTTCCTCCATCTCTCAAGGCCACTGCTGTAGCTCCTCTTCTCCACCTCTCCAGACCATTGCTGCAGCTCCTTTCCTCCATCTCTCAAGGCCACCGCTGTAGTTCCTCTCCTCCATCAACCTAGACCACTACTGTAGATCCTCTTCTCCTCTCTTGTGATGCCAGAAGCATTGTGTTTGGCATTGCAGCACCTCTTCCTCTGCCTTCCGTTATGTGACTATAAAATTAAGCCTTGGACCCGTGTCTGTGTCCTCCCCCAATCTGATGAAGATGAAATAATGTTTGACAGAAATGATTTAATCTGGTGTAAGTGCCGGATGCCACAACACTATGCTGGAGAATTCCACAATGTCCAAGGTGAATGATGCAGAACGGAATGCTGTGCGCTCCTAGGACGCTGGTATAATGAGCGTCACATGATATCTGTCAGCAAGAGTCGGGCCCTTTAAGAGATTCCACTTTAGTACCAGCGATAAAGCTGTATAACGGAAGTGACCTGGATTTATGCAACAAATGCGCCAGTGGATTCAGACATGGATTCACATCAAAGTCGTTTATGACAAGGGACTTTGGAGGTGAAGGTGGATAGTGCCAGGTGTCATCAGCCTAAAGCTGCCCTGGGAACAACCTGGGGTCTTAGTCTGGGTCAGAAGTTTAGGACCATGGATGGGAGATTAGGACCCAGTGCAACATCCTCCACCAAGACCTGACCTTTTGGACCTGGGTGCAGCTGGATTCCTTTGGTACCTAAGTGGTCATGGTCACTAGATACAGATGGAACAGGGCTTGTCCACACCGTGCAGGTGTCCAACAGGTGAACTGCAAGAAAACGATAAATGTCGCTGGTGGATGGAAACAGTTCTCCCTGGAGCACTTCCAATGTATGTGTGAGGATCCCGGATAGATGGTAGTGGGAAGGCACTTGATGCGGCTTCCCGGGATCACCCTGAGACAAGAGATGTGAAACATCAACTCACGGTTCCTTTATTCCAGAACACCAACTCGACAAAGGCAACACGTCATGGTAAAAGTCTAACTGGTCCCAGGTCACTGGTTGGATTGTGTTCAGCAGAAGGTGCTCACAGCCTGCTTAAAGTATCTTTAGGCTGGAGAGATAAGGAGGTGCTTTAGCAATGCTCCAAAGCTCTTGAAGGTAGAATCCTGCACCAGACCATGTGTCTAGATTACATCCACATCCTCTTATGCGGAATCAATCTAAGAACTAGTAATGGGTCGACACAAAGAGCCGCCTCTTTCGCCCGAACAACGCGAGTCGGCTCTCTTCAGTGAGCCAATAGCTAACTTAACCCCTAATCAGCTCACCATGCCCCCTTTACCCAATAAAATCTGGTTAAAAGTTGAGAGGGGTGACTGGCTGGACTGAGGTACCCGATCATATATTAAATAGGGATCCGTTCAGTAGCCAGCTAAGCCGGCTCTACTTAGAGAGCATGATCCAGCTTACTAAAAAGAGCCGGACTTTCCTTCACTTCTAAAAACTCCCCTGGAACTTTCCAGCTACAGGGGGTTTTATGAATTTCCCTTTGGGGTGACAAGTTCCATTATCCAAACAGGGACCTTCTTACAATATGGAAATAACAAATAATAAACATCCTAATGTAAAGATTTTTCTTCCCAGGCAGAATACAGCTGCAATACCGAATATAGAAAGTAGATGGCACCGTTACTAAGGAATGAGTGTATCATGTTGAGGGCAAAGGTCTTGTTCTAAAAAAGGAAACTTTCTATGGAACTATACAGATTGTAGGATTAGCTGGCCATACTTCACCTACATATACAGGGCATTGAAAGCGTATAGACCCGTCCGGCGAGCCATTACACCAGTACCAATGTCATGGTTGTGATGGACCTCAAAGGTATCTAACACCTGATCCACAGAGGTCCACGTCCACAGAGAGCAGTACCATTCCCACACCGAGCGGTCTCTGGAGGTGGTCGCGGACCTTTGATGGGTAGTTGGATGGTCATCTTGCTCAACTGTCTACATGAACTGGGAAACATCAAAGTGCCACAGCAAAT
The DNA here is from genome assembly GCF_040894005.1 of Engystomops pustulosus. Classification (NCBI taxonomy): domain Eukaryota; kingdom Metazoa; phylum Chordata; class Amphibia; order Anura; family Leptodactylidae; genus Engystomops; species Engystomops pustulosus. The sequence goes on from NC_092421.1 coordinate 73,178,777, forward strand.
AGAACAAAGTCCCAATCCCTATACTGTGGGCTATCAGAACCCTGGTCCAACTCTGACTAGATGTAAGGGCTGACTATAGGTTGGAGACAACAAGGAGTGAGCACAGTCACAATGGGGCAGATTTACTTACCCGGCCCATTCGCGATCCAGCGGCGCGTTCTCTGCTCTGGATTCGGGTCCGGCCGGGATTCATGAAGGCAGTTCCTCCGCCGTCCACCAGGTGGCGCTGCTGCGCTGAAAATCATCTCCACGCGCCGGAATGCACCACCTCGGACCAGGTGAAGGTAAGCGGTCCCCAAGCGACACTTTTTCGGTTTTTAAATGCGGCGGTTTTTCCGAATACGTCGGGTTTTCGTTCGGCCACGCCCCCCGATTTTCGTCGCGCGCATGCCGGCGCCGATGCGCCACAATCCGATCGCGTGCGACACAATCCCGGGGCAATTCAGGTACAATCGGCGCAAATCGGAAATATTCGGGTAACACGTCGGGAAAACGCGAATCGGGCCCTTAGTAAATGACCCCCAATATATCAGGGCATTTTCTACTAGGAACAGATATATTTGGACCAAATCAAATTTCATAGATGATCTTAATGAAACTGACCTGATGATGGAGCAGATTCTGCGTTCCTTCAGGAGAAGCCGGTATTAGGTAACTGCAGGTGTAATTGTGTTGAAAATTATCATTTTACTATTCTGATTTTCCAGAAGCAAAGAGTTAGGATTTCATTTTTTATGCTGCAGATGGGACATGAAATATCAGCATTGTGTATGTAGGAATAGCACATCCCACATGAAGCCTGAATTCTTACAACATACACTGTAGCAATGTTTATCTGTGATTTATTATGAGGGAAAATCTAGAATCCACAGACAATACATCACCTTCTCCAGCACTTACACTGATCACTGCTATTCACATAGACAACACTGACACCTGCAGGCAGAACGGAGAATCACACATCTGCACCACAACTCAAAAATGATATATGTACAGCTGGTATAACCTGGGGATCTCCTGTATATAATGATATATGTACAGCTGGTATAACCTGGGGATCTCCTGTATATAATGATATATGTACAGCTGGTATAACCTGGGGATCTCCTGTATATAATGATATATGTACAGCCGGTATAACCTGGGGATCTCCAGTATATAATGATATATGTACAGCTGGTATAACCTGGGGATCTCCTGTATATAATGATATTTGTACAGCTGGTATAACCTGGGGATCTCCTGTATATAATGATATATGTACAGCCGGTATAACCTGGGGATCTCCTGTATATAATGATATATGTACAGCCGGTGTAACCTGGAGATCTCCTGTATATAATGATATATGTACAGCCGGTATAACCTGGTGATCTCCTGTATATAATGATATATGTACAGCCGGTATAACCTGGGGATCTCCTGTATATAATGATATATGTACAGCCGGTATAACCTGGGGATCTCCTGTATATAATGATATATGTACAGCTGGTATAACCTGGGGATCTCCTGTATATAGTGATATATGTACAGCCGGTATAACCTGGGGATCTCCTGTATATAATGATATATGTACAGCTGGTATAACCTGGGGATCTCCTGTATATAATGATATATGTACAGCTGGTATAACCTGGGGATCTCCTGTATATAATGATATATGTACAGCCGGTATAACCTGGGGATCTCCTGTATATAATGATATATGTACAGCTGGTATAACCTGGGGATCTCCTGTATATAGTGATATATGTACAGCCGGTATAACCTGGGGATCTCCTGTATATAATGATATATGTACAGCTGGTATAACCCGGGGATCTCCTGTATATAATGATATATGTACAGCTGGTATAACCTGGGGATCTCCTGTATATAATGATATATGTACAGCCGGTATAACCTGGGGATCTCCTGTATATAATGATATATGTACAGCCGGTATAACCCGGGGATCTCCTGTATATAATGATATATGTACAGCTGGTATAACCTGGGGATCTCCTGTATATAATGATATATGTACAGCCGGTATAACCTGGGGATCTCCTGTATATAATGATATATGTACAGCAGGTATAACCTGGGGATCTCCTGTATATAATGATATATGTACAGCCGGTATAACCTGGGGATCTCCTGTATATAATGATATATGTACAGCAGGTATAACCTGGGGATCAGTGTAGGGGCAGCAGTGTGTTGTGTGTAGTTGTGTGTGTGTCCTGTAGGGGCAGCAGTGTGTTGTGTGTAGTTGTGTGTGTGACATGTAGGGGCAGCAGTGTGTTGTGTGTAATTGTGTGTGTGTCTTGTAGGGACAGCAGTGTGTTGTGTGTAGTTGTGTGTGTGTCCTGTAGGGGCAGCAGTGTGTTGTGTGTAGTTGTGTGTGTGACATGTAGGGGCAGCAGTGTGTTGTGTGTAATTGTGTGTGTGTCTTGTAGGGGCAGCAGTGTGTTGTGTGTAGTTGTGTGTGTGTCCTGTAGGGGCAGCAGTGTGTTGTGTGTAGTTGTGTGTGTGTGTCCTGTAGGGGCAGCAGTGTGTTGTGTGTAGTTGTGTGTGTGTGACCTGTAGGGGCAGCAGTGTGTTGTGTGTAATTGTGTGTGTGTCTTGTAGGGGCAGCAGTGTGTTGTGTGTAGTTGTGTGTGTGTCCTGTAGGGGCAGCAGTGTGTTGTGTGTAGCTGTGTGTGTGTGACCTGTAGGGGCAGCAGTGTGTTGTGTGTAGTTGTGTGTGTGTGACCTGTAGGGGCAGCAGTGTGTTGTGTGTAATTGTGTGTGTATCCTGTAGGGGCAGCAGTGTGTTGTGTGTAGTTGTCTGTGTATCCTGTAGGGGCAGCGGTGTCTTGTGTGTAGTTGTGTGTGTGTCCTGTAGGGGCAGCAGTGTGTTGTGTGTAGTTGTGTGTGTGACCTGTAGGGGCAGCAGTGTGTTGTGTGTAGTTGTGTGTGTATCCTGTAGGGGCAGAGGTGTGTTGTGTGTAGTTGTGTGTGTGTCCTGTAGGGGCAGCAGTGTGTTGTGTGTAGTTGTGTGTGTGTCCTGTAGGGGCAGCGGTGTGTTGTGTGTAGCTGTGTGTGTGTCCTGTAGGGGCAGCAGTGTGTTGTGTGTAGTTGTGTGTGTGTCCTGTAGGGGCAGCAGTGTGTTGTGTGTAGTTGTGTGTGTGACCTGTAGGGGCAGCAGTGTGTTGTGTCTAGTTGTGTGTGTATCCTGTAGGGGCAGAGGTGTGTTGTGTGTAGTTGTGTGTGTATCCTATAGGGGCAGCAGTGTGCTGTGTGTAGTTGTGTCTGTGTCCTGTAGGGGCAGCAGTGTGTTGTGTGTAGTTGGTTGTGTGTCCTGTAGGGGCAGCAGTGTGTTGTGTGTAGTTGTGTGTGTGTCCTGTAGGGGCAGCAGTGTGTTGTGTGTGTCCTGTAGGGGCAGCAGTGTGTTGTGTGTAGTTGTGTGTGTGACCTGTAGGGGCAGCAGTGTGTTGTGTGTAGTTGTGTGTGTGTCCTGTAGGGGCAGCAGTGTGTTGTGTGTAGTTGTGTGTGTGACCTGTAGGGGCAGCAGTGTGTTGTGTGTAGTTGTGTGTGTATCCTGTAGGGACAGCAGTGTGTTGTGTGTAGTTGTGTCTGTGTCCTGTAGGGGCAGCGGTGTGTTGTGTGTAGTTGTGTGTGTGTCCTGTAGGGGCAGCAGTGTGTTGTGTGTAGTTGTGTGTGTGACCTGTAGGGGCAGCAGTGTGTTGTGTGTAGTTGTGTGTGTGACCTGTAGGGGCAGCAGTGTGTTGTGTGTAGTTGTGTGTGTGTCCTGTAGGGGCAGCAGTGTGTTGTGTGTAGTTCTGTGTGTGTCCTGTAGAGGCAGCAGTGTGTTGTGTGTAGTTGTGTGTGTGTAGTTGTGTGTGTGTCCTGTAGGGGCAGCAGTGTGTTGTGTGTAGTTGTGTGTGTGACATGTAGGGGCAGCAGTGTGTTGTGTGTAATTGTGTGTGTGTCCTGTAGGGGCAGCAGTGTGTTGTGTGTAGTTGTGTGTGTGTCCTGTAGGGGCAGCAGTGTGTTGTGTGTAGTTGTGTGTATAACCTGTAGGGGCAGCAGTGTGTTGTGTGTAGTTGTGTGTGTGTCCTGTAGGGGCAGCAGTGTGTTGTGTGTAATTGTTTGTGTGACCTGTAGGGGCAGCAGTGTGTTGTGTCTAGTTGTGTGTGTATCCTGTAGGGGCAGCAGTATGTTGTGTGTAGTTGTGTGTGTATCCTATAGGGGCAGCAGTGTGCTGTGTGTAGTTGTGTCTGTGTCCTGTAGGGGCAGCAGTGTGTTGTGTGTAGTTGGTTGTGTGTCCTGTAGGGGCAGCAGTGTGTTGTGTGTAGTTGTGTGTGTGACCTGTAGGGGCAGCAGTGTGTTGTGTGTAGTTGTGTGTGTGACCTGTAGGGGCAGCAGTGTGTTGTGTGTAATTGTGTGTGTGACCTGTAGGGGCAGCAGTGTGTTGTGTGTCTCCCGGTGTCGGCTGTGTTGTGTGTCGGTGCTGTGTGTCAGTGTGTGTAGTTGTTGTTGTGTAGTAGTGTAGAGGTTTCGGTGCAGTGTTGCACCCTGGAGCGGCGGAGGCAGCAGATCTCGCATTTCTCCAGGTCTTCCCGGGAGAAGCTGCAGCAGAAGAAGGACAAGATGTTCTCCAAGTTCACGTCCATCCTGCAGCAGGCGGTGGAGGCGGTGAGTGACCGGGGGGGACTACTACTGCAGCCCGGGGATCCAGGCGCGGCCTAATTACTGCTAGGCCTCAGGCCGGGGTCTTTCCTGGAGGAAGGCCCGGGAGCAGAGCCGGGCCCCCGCACAAAGGAGACGCCCAGGGGGCGACACTGAGAGATGATGTGGCCGGAACTGAGACCGGGGCCAATGGCAGCTGCTTCCTACTCACTGACTGAACGAAGGACAACAAGACACTGCAAATAGGGGAAACACAATACAGCAGTGTATACAGGGGGACACAACACAATACAGCAGTGTATACAGGGGGACACAATACAGCAGTGTATACAGGGGGACACAACACAATACAGCAGTGTATACAGGGGGACACAACACAATACAGCATTGTATACAGGGGGACCCAACACAATACAGCAGTGTATACAGGGGGACACAACACAATACAGCAGTGTATACAGGGGGACACAATACAGCAGTGTATACAGGGGGACACGACACAATACAGCAGTGTATACAGGGGGACACAACACAATACAGCAGTGTATACAGGGGGACACAGCACAGTATACAGGGGGACACGACACAATACAGCAGTGTATACAGGGGGACACGACACAATACAGCAGTGTATACAGGGGGACACGACACAATACAGCAGTGTATACAGGGGGACACGACACAATACAGCAGTGTATACAGGGGGATACAGCACAATACAGCAGTGTATACAGGGGGACACAATACAGCAGTGTATACAGGGGATACAACACAATACAGCAGTGTATACAGGGGATACAACACAATACAGCAGTGTATACAGGGGGACACCACACAATACAGCAGTGTATACAGGGGGACACAACACAATACAGCAGTGTATACAGGGGGACACAACACAATACATCAGTGTATACAGGGGGACACAACACAATACAGCAGTGTATACAGGGGATACAACACAATACAGCAGTGTATACAGGGGGACACAATACAGCAGTGTATACAGGGGGACACAACACAATACAGCAGTGTATACAGGGGGATACAACACAATACAGCAGTGTATACAGGGGGACACAACACAATACAGCAGTGTATACAGGGGGACCCAACACAATACAGCAGTGTATACAGGGGGACACAACACAATACATCAGTGTGTACAGGGGGACACAACACAATACATCAGTGTGTACAGGGGGACACAACACAATACAGAAGTGTATACAGGGGGACGCGACACAATACAGCAGTGTATACAGGGGGACGCAACACAATACAGCAGTGTATACAGGGGGACGCGACACAATACAGCAGTGTATACAGGGGGACGCGACACAATACAGCAGTGTATACAGGGGGACACGACACAATACAGCAGTGTATACAGGGGGACACGACACAATACAGCAGTGTATACAGGGGGACGCGACACAATACAGAAGTGTATACAGGGGGACGCGACACAATACAGCAGTGTATACAGGGGGACACAACACAATACAGCAGTGTATACAGGGGGACGCGACACAATACAGCAGTGTATACAGGGGGACACGACACAATACAGCAGTGTATACAGGGGGATACGACACAATACAGCAGTGTATACAGGGGGATACGACACAATACAGCAGTGTATACAGGGGGACACAACACAATACAGCAGTGTATACAGGGGGACACAACACAATACAGCAGTGTATACAGGGGGACACAACACAATACAGCAGTGTATACAGGGGGACACAACACAATACAGCAGTGTATACAGGGGGACACAACACAATACAGCAGTGTATACAGGGGACACAATACAGCAGTGTATACAGGGGACACAATACAGCAGTGTATACAGGGGACACAATACAGCAGTGTATACAGGGGACACAATACAGCAGTGTATACAGGGGACACAATACAGCAGTGTATACAGGGGACACAATACAGCAGTGTATACAGGGGACACAATACAGCAGTGTATACAGGGGACACAATACAGCAGTGTATACAGGGGGATACAATACAGCAGTGTATACAGGGGGATACAACACAATACAGCAGTGTATACAGGGGGATACAGCACAATACAGCAGTGAATACAGGGGGATACAGCACAATACTGCAGTGTATACAGGGGATACAGCACAATACTGCAGTGTATACAGGGGGATACAGCACAATACAGTGTAACTTGTAAGTTTGTTAGTAGCGCCGGGTAATGGGTTATTTTTGCTCAGTTCTTTGCTCCTCTTCTTGCAGCTCGCTCCTTCTCTGCCATTACAAGAAGACTTTGTGTATCACTGGAAGGCTGTCACCCATTATTACATAGAGACATCTGGTAAGTGCAGGAACCTTTACTGTCATCATAAAGTGTGGGACCCCCTGTTATCATTGAGGGGATGTGGTGCTTGTTGTATTAAAGCTACTCTCTGGCCATGTGATGAGGGTCTAAACAGATAACCTTACCCATTTACTCCTTTACTGGGGAATACTCGTACTTTAAAAGGAAGTGTTTTCTAAAATGAAGAACACTTTCAATACTGTTTATATCCTGCAATTCTCTTCGGTATCAGATGACAAGGCTCCTGTGACCGACACCAACATCCCGTCCCATCTGGAGCAGATGCTGGATATTCTGGTGCAAGAAGAAAGTGAGCGTGAGTCTGGAGAGACGGGTCCCTGCATGGAGTATCTCCTGCACCATAAAGTCCTGGAGACACTCTACACCCTGGGAAAAGCTGATGTGAGTCCACCATGAGCCCAACACTGGGGGAGATAGTGTCCTGCTGGGAGATATTACTTGTCAACATCCTAAAATACTGGATGATTGGCTCCTCCAGACACATTGTATGTATGGAGTCATTGGGATATGTCTTGTGCTTCTTCTCAGTGTCCTCCAGGTATGAAGCAGCAGGTGCTCGTCTTCTACACTAAGCTATTGGGAAGGATTAAACAGCCTCTGCTCCCCCACATCAACGTCCACCGCCCGGTCCAGGTGAGAAGCATCATGATGGATTGTATCGCCTTTACCTGCAACCAGACTTCATCCTGTCTCCCGACGCCTTTCTAGCAGAGGACTATTTTTACGTCTGTTTTGCTGAGGGCAAAGAGAAGATCAAACTGATGTAAATGTCACATTTTCTTTGCGACAGAAACTTGTCCGTTTGTGTGGAGAAGTGCTAGCGAACCCGACAGAGAATGAAGAGATCCAGTTCTTGTGTATTGTGTGTGCTAAGTTGAAGCAAGATCCGTACCTTGTCAACTTCTTTCTAGAGGTCAGTTCTGGAGCAGAGGTAGTGTTATCAGTAGCTTAGTGCTACACACTGTTTGGTCCCTGCTACAGGTCCCCAGCAGATTTACACCATAACTGATCGCAGCAGCTAAGGAGCCAGACAGGGGGGATAGAGTTACCTCTGTCACTCCCCTGGTTCTTTACAATGGGATAATGGGGCACCACAGGGGGTTACCTGAATATAAAACATGCTAAAATAAAATTTTTAAAAATGTGAAATTAACCCCCCACAAAAAAGTCCATAAGGCCTTTTCTGTTTTTCGACTTTTTTCTTTTTTTCTTGGCTTTCCTGCTGGTCAGATATATCTCAGTGTTTCTTCATTATTGATACATGTGGCGTTTGGTTTGTAGTGAATTTGCTACTTTTTACAACAAAAGACACAAAAAGTCTCCAAAAGTGGTAAACAGTTCCCCAGCTAATTTCTACGCCTAGTCAAGGGCAGCCGTAGATTTGTGCAAAAATTTGCGACTTTTTAAAAAACTTTCACAACTGGATTCAGGTGATAACTCAGGAAACACTGCAGGAAACTAGACAATGGTGAGCTTTGAAAAGAGACTGTTTTAGGTGCAAAAAAAGTTGCAAATGAGCACAAGAACCATGAAAAGTCTGAAAACTTAAAGAAAAGGGTAAGCCAAAAGTTTGATACATGTGCCCCATCGCTGTTTAAAACACTTTTTAAACTTTATAGCCGGCGCAGGCAGGTACGCACTCGGTGCTTACCATGCGCACGGCTCTCCTTCACTTCCTATGTAGCCGCGCGCACGGTAAGCGTCGAGCGCGTACCTCCCTGCGCCGGCTATAAAGTTTAAAAAGTGTTTTAAACCGCGATACTGCAGCTTAAAACACTAACAAAAATAAGCTCAGGCACCAGCTCACCCTGAGCTGGTGCCCGGTATTTCCATCTGAAACCTGCCACTTCAAGTGGTAGGTTTCCTTTAATAGCCTAAATAACTCATCTAGGTCTCCACAGAGATCAGTGACTCCCATCATCCAGTGTGACAGCGGGGTCTTCGTGGATATTGATTGCTTTTGCTGTGTGCAGATTAAGAGATGTCCTTGTTTTATCTCTAACTTTCCCCTCTGTTTATCTTCCCAGAGCAAAGTGAAGACATGTGACAGTGTTGGATCGACCAGTCACTCGGGGGCATTGGCTGGGGGCAGCAAAGAGGAGGTTGTAGCTAATGACACAGGGCAGGCTCAGCCTCCAGGGGCAGGGAGCACGGTGGTAGACGGGGCAGTACATGTCAGCCCTGCTATCCCCAGTGCTGCCCCCACAGACACACTGGGAGCCTGTGCTGCCCCTGGGCCGTCATCTAATAACATCCTGCAAGATTATAATCTTGTCAATTCCTTATTAAACCTGACAAAGAGCCCGGTGAGTGCATCTGTGCTACCTGCAGGTATGGCTGTTTTGCGTGACTGAGGATATAACCCACTTGTGTAATCTATTCTAGGATGGACGGATAGCTGTCAAAGCCTGTGAAGGGTTAATGTTGCTGGTGAGTTTGCCGGAGCTGGGGGCTGCCAAGTGCCTTACGCAGAACACCGCTCTGTGCGAGCTGCTGACCGACCGGCTGACCTCCCTATACAGAGCTCTTCCACAGTCCATCGACCCCCTGGACATTGAAACTGTGGAGGGGATAAACTGGGGGTAAGAACTTTCCTTTACTGACCTTTTAACTGGCCATATACATTAGAATATATGGAGGGGCAGAGCATCTAATTTGTGGGGAGGCCTCACAACACGTCCCTGAGATGTAAGGACACTTGTACTAACAGCCCAACGCTTTGGGAGAGGAGAGGGATAGAGGAAGCTGTAGGCCAGGCTATGTTAAAGGGGTTTTCACATGAACAGAAGTTAGACCCTATCCATAGGGCCTTGCTTGCTGATCAGGGGGGGTCTCGGTGATGAGACCCCCCACAGATCACGAAAACGAAGGGCCTGCGCAGCAATTTCCATCCTGTGGATAGGACCTAACTTTTCTTTGTGGGAAAATCCATTTAACTGGACATCTAGAAGGGACTAGAAGGATAGATGGATCTGGGTGAGAAGACATGGATGTGGAGATTTCTTTTTCTTTTTTTTTTTTTTTTTTTACACGCGCATGTTTTTTTTAAATGCGTGAAACACATGTTCCGCCTCGTTCCTGGATGGGAACAAGCCTAAACATTTCATAATCCTTTGCCTTAGAACCAGCGACTTGGCAGGGCTGCACCCTGTCCCCTCTTTTATTTGTTTTGGCGATTGAATCACTTGCTTTGGCTATTTGGGAGTCCACCATGATTAAAGGCATTGATAAGCGCTCCATCTCTGAAAAAGTGTCCTAATACGATGATGACACCCAATTGTACCTTGCTGATGACTGTTCCTCCCCATCTTCTCTTTTAGACCTGATTCAGAGGTTTGGATCTTTCTCTGGGTTACGGGTTATTTGGCGTAAATCTGTTTTGTTCCCCTTGTCTCAGATAAAGTTTTCCCTGTTCCACTCCTCGTGGCATCTCAATTCAAGTCTAACTTAATCCTCAAGACTTCAAAGCTTTAAATTTAGATCCACTAATTGCCAAAACTGAAAAACAACTTAGTTCATGGCTGCCCTTACCTTTGTCCATCTATGGTAGGATTAATTTATTTAAAATTTCTTTACCTATTTTATGTATGGCCAATTATTTTCCAGCAAAGTATGTTCCAGTTGTTGGATAGCACTGTGTCACTTCTACTGGCAGGGTGGGATACCTCCTTGCCTTGATTCAGACTCCAAAGGTGCATATTGGTATGGCCGCTCCTAATCTATACCTTTACTTCTTGGCCTTTCAGCTCGTGCTTGCTCACTGGTGGCTGGACCTATTGCAGCTACAGCACTGGCAGGAGCTCTCATGGGTTCCTAGGAAAGTCTTACAAGTCTTAAAAGTTTTTATTTGTACGGTGCCCAGGGTTTGGATGCCTGTGCATGTGATTCTGGCTCAGGGACAGGTACCCGCATATACTCCCCAGGCTACTCTTTGGCTGAACCCCACTTTCCACATTTGTAGTCCTTTCCTTGTTCTAGTATGTGGGCAAGGGCTGGGGTTAAAGGACACCTGTCATCAGGTCTGTGTCACTTGTCCTGTCACCTCTACCTGTTGGAGCAGCTCACAAGGATCCCATCCCAGCCTTTATCTAGTTATTTCATACATCATTGTAAAATCATCTATTCTTTATTATGTAAATGAGGCTGGTCACATGGTCAGAGGCAGTGATGTCACCCCTGTTCCCCCTCCCCTCTCCTCCCCCTGCTCATGTCTGTGTATAATGTATAGTAAAGCATGGCTAGTGTGTGTGTATGTCATCTGCTGACATGCTGCATCCTCCTAATATACAGGTGAGAGACACAGACATCAGCTACACATGAATCTGACATGTTCTGCTATAACATGGCTGCAGCCTGGAGCTGCTGTATCTCTCCTATACACACACACAGGCAGCAGGGGGCGTGGCCACCAGCACCAGGAAGCACATCATTATACAGCCTCACATCATTATACAGGCTGTCAGTCATGCACTGGGGGTGTGGCTGTGCCTCCCACTCATGAATAGAGTGGACAGCTTGAATATGCTAATGCTTCTTTGGACATTTCACAGGTCATTTGCATACAGCTTTAGGACCTCATTGCTTAGGTTTACAGGCATGTAGAGGGACAATGAAGGGATGGAGGCAATGCTCTCTAATGGCAGTTTATGAAAATATATTTAGTTTAGGGGGGTTATTTTGCATGACGGGTTCTCTTTAAGTTCTTGGGTGAATTATGTGTAGCGGACGATGTCTGATCTTGGTCAGCGGTTTGAGGTCCCGAGGAGTGCGCAGTTTTCCTTTTAACATTGTGTACATGCGCAATTAAACACCCTGTCTCCCTCACTGGAATTCCCCACCTGGACCACACCTTCCCTAGCCCCCACACGCAGGCCTATGCCTTACTCTAATCTACTACCTTCAGGACATTGTATAGAGCCCGCAGCAGGTGGTGTACTGATCTCCCTGAGGACTGAAAGTGGAATATTCTTTCTCCGATTCCGTGGACAGACGTCCTAATTCAATCACAATTTTTGCACTGTATATATTTTACGCCTGTTCGATTGTGTAGGATGGAGGGTATCTGTGTCAGATCTATGTTTTTGTTGTGAGGCTGCAGTAGGAACATTTCTTCATTGTGTGTGAGATTGCCCGAAATATTTCTGATTTGGTCTGAGGTTCACTCACTTTGAATTTCCCATACTTCTTACCCATGAATTGTTGTGTCTTGCAGGCTGGACTCCTACAATGTTAAGGAGGATGCGTCGGCCTTCCCCGGGAAGAGGGCTCTCATCTCCTTCCTGTCTTGGTTTGATTATTGTGATCAGCTTATTAAAGAGGCGCACAGGGTGAGTGCTGGGTTATAGCCCACAGTTCTGGGGGTGAGTGAATGGGTCATGATGCAAGGAATAAAAGTTCCCACATTAATACTATATAATAAATCTGTCATCAGTTGTGATCATATAGACTGCAGCCACTGTTCTGTATTGTCCCTGGTGAGATATGTTATCATATCACTGTGTATGTTGTTAGTAGCAGCAGGACTGTGATATATGGATTATAATCCAGGATTGTACAGTCTTCAAGTGCACTGGGGGGTTGCTCTCACACTGCTGTGCTCCAATTTCTGTCCTTCAGCCCTATAGACTGGTTTTTGTAGAAGCTGTGTAAGGCTTCTGGTAGTAACTCCAACTGCTGCCCTGTGCAGAGGGGGGAGGTAGTTTACTGCAGAGATTACAGAGGTGTGAGGATAGTCTCTGGTGCACTTGGAGAACCAAAGACTTGCTGCAGCCTGTGTGGGCACACCTGCTGACAGGTTCCTTTTATGGACAGTTCCACCATGTACTTTTTGCTATTTTGTAATTTAAGACTTGAGATTGAATGAGATGCAAAGTCTTCTATGTCCCTTACATGCGTCTGTTTACCCCTATATAGATGGCAGCCACCACTATGGCGCAGTCGGTGCGGGAGAGATTCCTGGTTGCTGTATTGGAGCCGCAGCTCATGCAGACGTAAGTATCTGTGGTAAATTATACATACTGTGGCCTATCCTCAGAACAGTTCATACGTATCAGATCTGTGGGGCCTGACATCCAGTCCTGCCACTATAAAGATGATGGAGGCTTCTGATTTGGGGGCAGGATGTCTAACCGAAACTGATCCCATAATGACGACTTGTCCTGAAAATACATATGAAACCGCTCACAACCTAGAAAAAACTTTTTCAAAATGACTCCTCTTTTAACCTGGTATATATATATATATATATATATATATATGTGTTCCCAGACCCCATCTTTTTCTTAACCCCTTGAGGACGCAGGGTTTTTCGGCTCATTTCTCGCTCTCCAACTTCAAAAATCCATAACTTTTTCATTTTTACGTGTACAGACCTGTGTGAGGGCTTATTTTGTGCGTAACAAATGTTACTTTCCTGTGATGTTATTTATTTTAACATGCCGTGTACTGGGAAGCAGAAAAAAAATTCCAAATGTGGAAAAATTGAAAAAAAACGCACGTGCGTCACGTTCTTGTGGGCTCAGTTTTTACGACTTTCACTCTTCGCTCCAAATAACACGCCTACATTCGGGGGCGCGGCGATCGTAATAAAGATGGCGGCGCCCGCGCGCCGCCGTCTTTTAACCGCCGCCGGCAAAGGGGTTGAATAGCCGCTGCGTTGAAAGGGTTAATAGCCGCGATCGGTGCAAGCACCGACCGCGGTTATTAGCGGTGGGGGTTTGCTGCAATATGCAAGAACCCACACCTCTGTATGAAGAGGACTCAGCCCGTGAGCCCTCTTCACACATCCCTTATACCTCTGCGCCGTAGAGCTACGGCGCAGAGCGTTAAGGGGTTAATATAGCTTCCTCTTTTACCCTGGTTATAGGATTTTTCAGAGTCTATAAACAATAGACTTACTTTCTGCATATTAATCATTGTATATCTGGTTTCTTCCAATAAATGGAAACATTCCCAATTAGAGCCAAATTCTGAAACCCATCCCTGGCCTAGTCTTGTTTTCACAGCCGAAACTTTGCTACAATTGTAAATGCAGTAGTATCAGAAACACTGGAGTCTAGGATTGCCTAGGCTGGATGCATTGTAACCATCATGACAGAGCAGTAGTAGAAACCTCTTGTAATACTCCTATATTTTGTGAATAGGTTTAGGGGATGCCTCTATTGTTATTGATTTATTCTCCTATCCTCCTTTTGGTTTCTCAGGTCGGAGATCGGGATCCTTACGGCCACCTCCCTCCTCCATAGAATTGTGCGGCAGGTCACGTCTGAGGCTCTGCTGGAAGAGATTGTGTATTTCCTCCTGGGGGAGCAGCGAGAACCAGAGACCCTGAGCTGCATCCAGAGGTTCCCATTACGCCATCGCCTCATAGAACATTGCAACCACATATCAGACGAGGTGAGGCCTATAAATCCGGAATATGGACTCTCTGACCCCGGCCTCACAGGATCCAAACCAAGAGGAGGCTGTGCTTGTGTACTGCTTCCTCCATTGTTTTATGTCAAAGTTATGAAAGTTTCCTACTTTTTATATTTCGCTACAGTGTACCAGTGCAGATAAAATGTGTGGGCCTGTATACAATCAATACAGACTGTATACAATCCTATGATTCATGAGTAGTATGGCAGCCAAAACAGGCCCTGTATCTCCATGTTTATCACCGGGTGCTGTGAGCATCTCCTTATAATAATTTCTGTGTCCACAGATCAGTATTATGACACTGCGGCTCTTTGAGCACCTACTACAGAAACCTAATGAGCACATCCTGTATAACCTGATACTGCGTAATCTAGAGGAGAGGAACTACACCGAGTACAAGCCCCCGTGCCCAGAGGACAAGGACATAGTGGAGAACGGGCAGATCCCAGGAGCAGTGTAAGTATAATGAGTGCCCCTGCTCCTGTCTACATTATCACTTATATACAGCTTTTGGCTTGTTTTAATTTACTATTGACTCTGCCAACAGAGATCTTGAAGAAGATCCAATATTTACAGACATTTCTCCAGACAACGCATTGACTAAGGAGTGGTTGAGCGCGTCTCCCCCCATCACCCCTGATCATCAGAGGACCGATGGCAAAACTGAAGTGCACAAAATCGTCAACAGGTGAGTCCAGGAAGGAACCCCTGACATGTCACCTACTTAAGAACACCTGACTTACAGACAACCCCTAGTTACAAACGGACCTCTGGTTGTTGGTAATTTACTGTACTTTAGCCCTAGGCTACAATGATCAGCTGTAACAGTTATCGCAGGTGTCTGCAATTAAGCTTCATGGTTAATCCTGGTTCCTATGACAATCTTACATTTTTAAAATCTAATTGTCACAGAGACCAAAAAATTTTTGTCTGGGGTTACAATGATAAAGTATACAGTTCCAACTTACATACAGATTCAACTTCAGAACAAACCTCCAGAACCTATCTTCTATATAACCCGGGGGCTATATATGTATTTTGAGATGGTGTCTCTTTCTCTTTAGTTTTTTATGTCTGGTTCCTGATGAAGCCAAATCCTCATATCAAGTAGAAGGCACCGGCTATGACACCTACCTCAGAGACGCCCATCGACAGGTAACTAGAAATAGTGTCTGTGCGGCAGGATTTACCATCTCTGTGATCCGCCTACTCTCTATTGGACTAATGCAGATATGATGATGATAATGCAGCACCAAAGGGAACCTATTTTGGATACTTTTGGTTAAGTGTTCCAAATTCCCACACATCTCCCCAGTGTTCGTCTGCAATAAAAACAAAACAAATCTGCTTCTACCTTACCTTGCTCTGCTGCTCCCTGTGCCATAGAAGCCATTCAGTGAAGCTATCATCGTATATTCCAACTTCACTGTGTATGTGCCATAGGTCCGGCAGATGTTCTCAAAAGCCAGAAGTCAATTTCTCCCCAGTAAAGTAGAAGCGTTTTTTTTTTTTTTGTTAATTCCACAGACAGAGGTGATATTAGACCTGTGGGTTGTTTAGTATCTTAATTGGCCCTAAATAATATCTCCATCAGTCCTATAAACTTAAAGCAAACCTGTCACCCGGAATGTCATTTTTAGCTGTTGACAGGTTCCAATAGCATATGCTCTGCTGAGTTTAAAAATACCTTTGTCAGCAATCATTTCAGTACTTTATAAAACTTTATTTCACCATACCTGGCTCCATGTCAGCAGAGTATAATGAGTGGCAGCTAAAGCCTGTGTGTGTCTGTGTCAGTCTCCTTTACTCCACACTCATCCAGCTCCCTCCCCGATCCCCACTTCCTATCATGTGCATTGAGTAGGAAGGGGGATGGTGGGGAGTAAAGGAAGAATGTGTGAGGGGACACAGGCTGCAGCTGTAACACTCCCTACACACCCCTGGGAATCGCCACATGCTGCTGGCTGGGAGCCAAGTAATTATATTAATCTTTTATAAAGTCCTGAAATAATTATGAATGCTGACAAAGTCATTTTTAAAATCGGCATAACAGAAGCTATCGGCCAGCTAAAAATCACATTCCTGGGGACAGCTTTGCTTTAAATGGGAAGGCAGTATGGATGACCACTGCTCCTTACCCTAGTAGGTTTGGTCAGAGATGTGTCTCTTACTTTCATCATTTTTAACACCCACCATTTGCATTTCTATGCTGGATGAGAATCTGCCACAAGCAGAGAGCCCTGCACATGAATTGTCATGAAAATCTTGCAAATAGGTTAGGTAAAGCAGATGAGGGTGCTGGAAAATGTAATGCAAAGTGAATTAGAAACATGTGACACTTGTTTCTTATCTAAACAGGCAGTTCCTATACCAAGATTTATCCTCAGTATATGTAGTCAGTATGGCCTTGGTAGGGGTCCAACACTTGGATCCCAAACTGATAAAATTGTTCTGGCTGCAGAGCTGTAATTCCCACCACAGGCACTATGTACTGTATGCAACATACTCATACTAACTGTATAGTCTGCGATGCTCAGAGAGATTCCACACAGCTGATCAGTGCACAGTCCAGGGTGTTGGACCCTATTGAGGATGCAACATCAATATGAAAATTGGATTACTTCCGCTGTTCCATAGAATTATTCCTATAACTCTGGACACAAGTAAATGACGTCTCTCAATCTCTTGTCATTCTCCAGTTTCGGGATTACTGTGCAATCTGCCTCCGCTGGGATTGGCCCGGCACAGCAAAACCCATTGAAAAGTGCAATTTAGAGGCTCCTTTCTTCGAGGGACATTTCCTGAAAGTTCTGTTTGACAGAATGGGCCGAATACTCGATCAGGTACCTGCCAAGCTCCGTTCACCCCCAAAGTGCTATTTGTAGTGAGATGTGACTACACAGCCTTTCTATGGGGGCCTCCTGCTATAAGGGCTATAATACTGAGGCGTCAGACTTAGGAGGATGGTGTCAGTCGCGGCTTGTTGTGGGAGTGGTCTTGGTAATAAGGGGAGGGTTCAGGGCTCTGATGTATGTGCTGTCTCATCGGATGCTCATTGTATGTTAATAGTTGATGAATTTCTTCCGCAGCCGTATGACGTGAACCTACAGGTGACGTCTGTGCTCTCCAAGCTTTCTCTCTTCCCTCACCCTCATATACATGAATTTCTTCTGGACCCCTATGTCAACCTGGCCCCCGGGTGCCGCTCCCTCTTCTCAGTCATCGTCAGGGTGAGTGCTTTGCTGCGATTAATGTTGTGATGTTGTAGTCCATTGTAAGTCAAGGCTTTTTACGGGATTCCTGGCAGGCTCCCTTAATAAGGAGGCATCCACCTAATCACCCTGTAGTGACTCGCCCCGTATAACGCTAGTGTCTCTTCTATCCAGGTGGTGGGAGATCTCATGGTGAGAATTCAGCGGATCCTAGACTTCACCCCTAAACTCCTGCTTGTAAGGAAGAGGCTGCTGGGACTGGAGCCCGATGGTCCAATGTGAGTTTACACTGTAGTATTGTCACATTCACCCTTACTCATGTATTACACAACCTTTTCCAGATTACAGAAGGGATCTAGTTATTATAGGGGGTGTCTCATAGGCTAGGGGATCAGTTGCAGACCTGAAGTGGTTGATCGGAGAATAAAGGATGGATGTTTATGTGTAACCAGAGCTCCATTCACTATTATGGAGAAGTATACGATGAATGTCTATCCTAGAAGTGAATAGAGCCCCAATCACACATGTGCAGGGATTCTCCATTTAGGTTTTCCATCTTCCAGATTAATGGATTTTATGGAACAACCCCTTTAGGTGATATATAACCAGGCAGGAAAACGGCTGAGTGATAACCATTCCTGTGGAGAGTAACCAGTATGGCCGGCAGTACTGAGTGTCCGTTCTGCTATTCAGGATTCTCGCATAATTCTATTCTGTTGTTACTCCTCCTGCATCTCCTCTCTCCACAGCGTTGACCACATGACGTTGCTGGAAGGGGTCATCGTACTTGAGGAATTCTGCAAAGAACTAGCTGCCATCGCCTTTGTAAAATACCACAGCACCTCCACGCCGTGACTCCGCCCCCAGGACTCTCACCGCTGCATCTACGAGACCAAATTTTAATTATTTAATTTGTTTTTATTTTTTGGCAAAGACTTTTTTTCTGGAAAAAGAAGGGAAATTGGGCAGAGAGCTTAGAAGCGACTTCTCCAGGCGTAAGCCGCACGCACAGGAGATGTTAGTCGCGGATTTTCTTTCCGTTCTGCGTTACCTTATGTGTTCTATAGAACTTTTTAATCGTCTGGGACTTTCCTGTTTTTGGTTTCGCATGGATTTTATTTAAAGAAAAAAAATATATATAGACTCCGCGCCGCCACCAATCAGGAACAGAGGTGACTGCGGTTGGGTGGAGTCTGCTCATCTGGATGTTTACATAAAAAATGCATCAAGTATTTTACCACAAAAACATTTCACTGATGACATCATGGGCGTTCAGCAGCACGCAGTGGACATCGCAGCTACCCTAGCAATTGCGTTCTATTTTCGGATCACAACCGGATGTCCCTTTAATACTGGGCTCAAAAAGGAAGAACTCCCTTCCTCCATTTCGTAACCTAAAACACTTCAGAGATTTTTCTTTGAGAAGACCCCGATGCTTCAGTACTATTATCATTACTTTATGCCGTATAGTTGCGTCATGTGACACTGTGTCTGGTCCTTGCATGTCACATCATCACCCACCATCGCCAGGTGGTTTCACCGCTTCTTCATGTGCTGCTATGTGCACCCCATTTATTTTTTTTAATGTTGGAGCAAATGTTAGTGTTGGAGCTGAGGCTTGTAAGGAAATAATATATTTCATGGCAGGATGTCACTTTGCTTTCTGTGTATATGTAATGTATAGATTGTATTATACATGCATATAAAGTCATTGCCGGGACGCTATCTGTAGTTCTGCCGCATCTTGTCTCTTCCTCCAGGGCATCTATCAGCTGCCACCAGTATTTTCAGATTTATCATCAGTTGTGCTGATCTTAGATTGAAATAAAGAAAATACTGGTGACAAGTGATCGGTCACACACCACAGCGGGAACCGCTTTTTTTTTAATATCGGGCATTTTGTTACACACTGCAATGTCAGCAATAGGGATACGAACTAATTTATTCTGCATTCAGATCCTGTGCAGAGCTATGCGTCTCTTTGGTTACAAGCCACATGGTTTAGAGATGAACCAACATGAGGAGAGAAAAAGAACTGGACCGCACATCCACACATGACACAATGATCTACAGCCGCTAGGCTACATTATATAACCAACTCAAGGTTCTTAGTTACATTTTGATCAAGTTGTATAAAGCCACTAACCACTTCACGGTGACCTCTTTTTGGTGGGTCCCTACACTATTGTGTGCAGCATCACATGGCGTCCACCACCGCTGCAGCACAGCCCCGGCAGGGACCAAGACCTGGTTGCCCCCCAGTACCCATACTGGCAGGCATAGCCCCCATGGCTCCGGGCCCCCACCGCACCACAGAAGCGGCGGACGCCATGCAATACCGCACCATGTGAACAGGAATAAGGCTCACCATGTGTGAACAGGTGTTGAATACTCACTGTTCCATGTGGTCTCAGACACTGCTGAGAGGAAGTAGGCGGACCCTATATACAGTCTCCTGCTAATTTAAAAGCACTTGGGTCAATGGGGCGGAGTGCTGGTACCAGGCACAAAACAAAATAAATGAAGGGATAGAATATACTAAACCAACATGAGGAGAGAAAAAGAACTGGACGGCATATCCACACATGATACAATGATCTACTGCCGGGAGGCTACATTATATAACCAACTCGAGGGTCTTGGTTACATTTTGGTCAAATTGTATAAAGCCACCAACCACTTAACGGTGACCTCTTTTTGGTGGGTCACCTTGAAGTGGTTGGTGGGCTTATACAATTTGATCAAAATGTAACTAAGAACCTCGAGTTGGTTATATAATGTAGCCTCCCGGCAGTAGATCATTGTGTGATGTGTGGATGTGCGGTCCTCATGTTGGTTTAGAGATGAATCCTGGACCCTTCTCCGCCTTTATGACTCCTTAGATTTTTTTTTTGTTTTGTTTTTATTCTACTTGATGCTGAATCTCCCAGAATATAGAAGGACGTTGCACTGATCCTGTCGCTGTTCTGGATAACAGGTTGGTAGTAACTTGTGCTCTCAAAGTGAATGTCAATTTTAGCTGGGGTCTGGTTCCAATAGCCTATGCTATGCTCCGTTCTATAACGCTGTTGTCAACATTCTGAATAATTCCAGTAGTTTATAAAACTTGATTTCACATTCCCTGGCTGGCACTTTTCCAGCAGCATGTTGTGAGTCCCGAAAAGAGGGGGCATCTGCAACTTTGCATTCTTCCTCTACTCCACACCAGGGGCATAATAGCAGAGGGGGGCTGGGATGTTTGGTGGAACCTAAAGTTATTAATACCATTCTCCTGGGCCTGTCCCTCCCTGTTGAGAGAGGTGCTTGTTTGTAGGAACAGCACAACGGTAACGGACCCTCTGCTCGCAATGCAATTGCGATGCTGACCAGGCCTGTCTGTACATCGTTTGGGGCCCACTCACACGGCCGCCCACCTGCCGGCAAAGGCACCTGCACAACCGTCCCACCTGCTGTACATGCTGTATGTGTAGTTATTTATATGCTGTATATGGTGTGTGCATATATCCTGTACATATAAGTATAGGATGCATTAATACTATATGTATATGTGTGTAATATACAGTATGCTTTTTGATGTATACTAATGTGTGTATAAAAGTATGGTTGTGTACATAAGATTGTATGTAATGTATGTGTAAGTGTATAAATGTATATATGAGTACATAAATGTGTATATGTATGTGGTTGAGTAAATAATAGGGAGTGTATGACTATAGAACTTAATGTGTGTATATAAACGTCCATAGAAATCTGCTCTGGGGCCCTGCCTCTTCTAGTTTTCCTCCTTCTCCACGCCATCCCTCTGCCTGCTTGATGCACATGACATGACATGACAGGGAGAGGAGACTGACACAGGTACAGGCAGGCTGCAAATTCACATACACATTTTAAGCCCTTTACTGTCAAATGGGTGGAGCCTGCCCACCTCATTGACAGTAGAGAAACTAATTAGCATAGTTTAGGGGCAGTTCAGTTGCCATTATTCTTATTGGGCTGTGATGTCATATAGAGAAACACGGTGGCTGATCCTCCTGTGACTCCCATACAAAGGTAACGTAGTGGCACACCACACCACTTGTATGTCCTGCTGAGGTGTGCTGGGACTCGTAGTGCTCCAGTCACCATGCCTGTGGTCCCCAGCACTCACCATGGAGCAGTCAGGTAAGTGTCCATTCTCGATTATTTCATCATTATGTTGAAACCCGGGCTTCAAATACCAGGACTATGATATCTAGGATGTAACTATGTCCTTGTCACCCGCAACAACCAAAGACCGGCTCTCAATTCCTGAACTTTGATAAGAAAATTAAATTAGTTAAGTGATTGGTTGTTATGGAGAATAGCTGTACTTATTTTGTCATTGTTATCCCTATAGCGTGTTCTGCACTGTCCCCCAGGCCGGGCGCCAGCACCACCCCGAACCCCCCAGATATGTGTGCACCAGTGGAGCCCAGGACACAGCTGTGATCTCAACATCCCTATCAGATACTTGTCATGTATAAGGCAGGAGAGTTCCGTTCGGGCTCCGTCACCCCATCTTATACTCCTACCACAATAACACTGCAGAACACCCATAGGTAGAGGATTCTGACTTCTGTTCATCTTAGGTTCCAGTAGCACAAATGCTCTCTTTGTTGCTGTGGGTTC
This sequence comes from Engystomops pustulosus, assembly GCF_040894005.1. Taxonomy (NCBI): domain Eukaryota; kingdom Metazoa; phylum Chordata; class Amphibia; order Anura; family Leptodactylidae; genus Engystomops; species Engystomops pustulosus. Next base: position 73,201,079 of record NC_092421.1, read on the forward strand.
AGTCTCTACAATGTCTCCATGTATTCCTCACCGATGGGCCCTGCTGCTCCATTCAATTGTATGTGAGCGACAGAAGGGGGCGAGCACAGTGCCCAAGTATCTCTGAAACTTTCATAGTACTAAATGGACCTGCAGGACATGCTCCCCGTCGGACCCCGTTCTGTAGATGTTTGAAGGTCCCAGCACCGATGGCCTTGTTATCCAGAATCCTGTGGATAGGGGATAACTTACATACATGGTACAACCACTTGCGGGTTGCAGTTTTGCAGATTTTTTCCTTTAGTGTTTTATTTTTCACTTCAGCAATATAAAAGTATCCCAATTAATCAGATTCTGTGCCGAAACAGTGTCATTAAGAGGATTGTTCCTTCTCAAGCCTTCGACATGACAAAACGGACTGCGTGGTGGTTTAGTAGTTAGCATTACAGCCTTGCAGTGCTGAGGACCTGGGTTCAAGTTCCAGGGTCAACATCTGCAAAGATTTTGTATGTTCTCACTGTTTTTGCGTAGGTTTCCTCCCAGACTCCAAACCATACAGGTAGGTGAATTAGATTGTGATCCCCATGGGGACAGGGACTGATTTGGCAAACTCTGCGCAGCGCTGTGTGCGCTATATAAATAAAGGAATTGTTATTATTAAAACGGATACAATTTAGATACGGATGTACCGTATATATGAGTCTGTATTATGTGCTCATGCCCAGTTGGATTTGACCCGCACCCCTGAGGACTTCGGTATATGGAGTATAGAGGGGTATTGTTACTGTACTGTATAGTAATGCGTGTATTAGTAATGGACACTAGAATGTGGGCGCATCACCCCATAGGCGCTCAATATATGGAGTATATAGGGTGATTGCTATGTTACTGTATAGTTCTAGGCCTGATTGGAATAGAATACGCTGGGACTTGTGGTGCCGCAGTAGCTCCGTGGGTCACACGTCACGTGACTCAGGTCAGCAGCGTCAGAACTACATCTCCCAGAATCCCCCGCGCTACGCGGCGCCCGGTGATGACCTCAGAGCAGGAGCCGGCATGGCGGCGGAAAAGGCTTCTAGGCTGCTGGCACTGAGCGGTCTGTTCCCGGTGTACAAACCCCCGGGGGTCACGTCCGCCCAGGCCCTGAACGAGCTCAAGGGCCGCTTGCTGACAGGTCAGAGCCGCAGAAGCCAATTACACCTGTGTTGTCATATTCTAGCCTGTGTGGGGAGAATGAAAGCCACCATCTGATTGGTTGATGTAGGCTATAATGGCTTTATACAGAGTCCCCTATAGAAAGATGTCAGCCACTCTGCAGATTATCCGGAATATATCAATTATTTCTTTACAAGTGACTTTTGCTGCAGTAAATGCGACCAATGTGGATAACTGTTGCCCCTCCGCGGGGGGGATTCTCCGTCCACACATTGTAGTCGCATTTTATGTTGTAAACATTTAAAAACTTTTTTTTTTTACTTATTTTTTTCTGTTCTGTCTATTAACACTGTGCTGCCCAGTGCGGGGCCTCCGCATGTCTTGTCTTATTCTCCACTTTCTCCTCCTAGAAGCCGGACTGAAAGAATTTACGAAGAGGAAGAAGCAGACGCTGAAGATCGGCCACGGAGGAACCCTGGACAGCTCCGCCTCAGGACTGCTGGGTAATGGCCGACAGTCTATTGAGAGGGAAGGGGTGCCGATGTCTGGAAGTAATAGGCTGTGGTCTCGGGGTAATAGCCGACAGCCTATGGAGAGGGAAGGGGCTGTCGATGTGTGGAAGTCATAGGCTGTGGTCTCTGGGTAATAGCCGACAGCCTATGGAGAGGGAAGGGGCTGACGATGTGTGGAAGTCATAGGCTGTGGTCTCTGGGTTATGGCCGACAGTCTATGGAGAGGGAGGGGGGTGCTGATTTAAGAAGTCATAGGCTGTGGTCTCTGGGTAATGGCCGACATTCTGTGGAAATGGGAAGGGGGTGCTGATGTGGGGAAGTCATAGGCTATGGTCTCTGGCTAATGACCAACAGTTTATGGAGAGGGAAGGGGGTACTAATGTGTGAAATTCATAGGCTATCATCTCTAGGTAATGGCCGACAGTCTATGTACAGGGAAGAGGGTGCTGATGTGGGGAAGTCATAGGCTGTGGTCTCTGGGAAATGGCTGACAGTCTATGGAGAGTGAAGGGCTGCTGATGTGTGGAAGTCGTAGGCTGTGGTCTCTGGGTAATGGCCGACATTCTGTGTAAAGGGAAGGGGGTGCTGATGTGGGGAAGTCGTAGGCTGTGGTCTCTGGGTAATGGCCGACATTCTGTGTAAAGGGAAGGGGGTGCTGATGTGGGGAAGTCATAGGCTATGGTCTCTGGGTTATAGCTGAAAGTCTATGGGGAGGGGGTGCCGATATAAGGAGTCATATAGACTATGGACACTACATGATGGATCCATCGCCCTGATGTGTTTCTGGTACATGACTAAGGCTGATCCATGTCTGTAGGATACACATCGTGGCTGGGGTCCCTGGGTCTCACTATATATACAGAAAGCGGTGCCTTTTTTCAAGGGGAAGGAATTATAGGGTCATGTGACTGACGCTTTCTTTTTCTCTCCCTCCATGACTTCTGCTGATTTCCATCCAGTGGTTGGTATTGGAGATGGGACCAAGATGTTGGGGGCGATGCTGAGCGGCAGTAAGGTAATCACACCAGACGTCATTCCCCACCCAATAACATACCGACCACAGAACTTACCTGCCCACATTCCTCTCATGAAAATCAGTCATTGTATTGCATTTTTGTCTGTTGGTAACTTTTCCTGGGTAAACTGGATTATGATACCCAGCTTTCCTACAGCTCTGAGAGGCAGGTACAGTAATGGCTTGTATTCTCTCCGGCAGAAATACACCACAACTGCGCAGCTGGGAAAAGCAACTGACACCTTGGATGAATCGGGCACCGTGACCGAAGAGAAACCGTATGGTAAATCCTGCACCAACCTCAACACATTATAGTAACGCGGGAGGGGGACAGACAGGACTGAGTTATATACAGGAACCCCATCATCTGGGATAGATTATATCTATTATATTAGTAATAGATTGTATCCCCCCTGTAAGGTCTCCTCTCCCCGGGATGTAATGGCTGATAACAGAGAGTAATAGATTGTATCCCCCCTGTACAGTCTCCTCTCCCCAGGATGAAATGGCTGATAACAGAGAGTAATAGATTGTATCCCCCCCCCTGTACAGTCTCCTCTCCCCAGGATGAAATGGCTGATAACAGAGAGTAATAGATTGTATACCCCCTGTACAGTCTCCTCTCCCCGGGATGTAATGGCTGATAACAGAGAGTAATAGATTGTATCCCCCCTGTACAGTCTCCTCTCCCCAGGATGAAATGGCTGATAACAGAGAGTAATAGATTGTATCCCCCCCCCTGTACAGTCTCCTCTCCCCAGGATGAAATGGCTGATAACAGAGAGTAATAGATTGTATCCCCCCCCTGTACAGTCTCCTCTCCCCAGGATGTAATGGCTGATAACAGAGAGTAATAGATTGTATCCCCCTGTACAGTCTCCTCTCCCCAGGATGAAATGGCTGATAACAGAGAGTAATAGATTGTATCCCCCTGTACAGTCTCCTCTCCCCAGGATGAAATGGCTGATAACAGAGAGTAATAGATTGTATCCCCCTGTACAGTCTCCTCTCCCCATGATGTAATGGCTGATAACAGAGAGTAATAGATTGTATCCCCCCCTGTACAGTCTCCTCTCCCCAGGATGAAATGGCTGATAACAGAGAGTAATAGATTGTATCCCCCCTGTACAGTCTCCTCTCCCCAGGATGAAATGGCTGATAACAGAGAGTAATAGATTGTATACCCCCTGTACAGTCTCCTCTCCCCGGGATGAAATGGCTGATAACAGAGAGTAATAGATTGTATCTCCCCCCCCCCCCTGTACAGTCTCCTCTCCCCAGGATGAAATGGCTGATAACAGAGAGTAATAGATTGTATCCCCCCCCTGTACAGTCTCCTCTCCCCAGGATCTAATGGCTGATAACAGAGAGTAATAGATTGTATCCCCCCTGTACAGTCTCCTCTCCCCAGGATGAAATGGCTGATAACAGAGAGTAATAGATTGTATCCCCCCCCTGTACAGTCTCCTCTCCCCAGGATGTAATGGCTGATAACAGAGAGTAATAGATTGTATCCCCCTGTACAGTCTCCTCTCCCCAGGATGAAATGGCTGATAACAGAGAGTAATAGATTGTATCCCCCTGTACAGTCTCCTCTCCCCGGGATGTAATGGCTGATAACAGAGAGTAATAGATTGTATCCCCCATGTACAGTCTCCTCTCCCCGGGATGTAATGGCTGATAACAGAGAGTAATAGATTGTATCCCCCCCCCCCCCCCTGTACAGTCTCCTCTCCCCGGGATGTAATGGCTGATAACAGAGAGTAATAGATTGTATCCCCCCCCCCCCCCCTGTACAGTCTCCTCTCCCCAGGATGAAATGGCTGATAACAGAGAGTAATAGATTGTATCCCCCCTGTACAGTCTCCTCTCCCCGGGATGTAATGGCTGATAACAGAGAGTAATAGATTGTATTCCCCCTGTACAGTCTCCTCTCCCCGGGATGTAATGGCTGATAACAGAGAGTAATAGGTTGTATCCCCCCTGTACAGTCTCCTCTCCCCAGGATGTAATGGCTGATAACAGAGAGTAATAGATTGTATCCCCCTGTACAGTCTCCTCTCCCCGGGATGTAATGGCTGATAACAGAGAGTAATAGATTGTATCCCCCCCCCCCTGTACAGTCTCCTCTCCCCAGGATGAAATGGCTGATAACAGAGAGTAATAGATTGTATCCCCCCTGTACAGTCTCCTCTCCCCAGGATGTAATGGCTGATAACAGAGAGTAATAGATTGTATCCCCCTGTACAGTCTCCTCTCCCCAGGATGAATTGGCTGATAACAGAGAGTAATAGATTGTATCCCCCTGTACAGTCTCCTCTCCCCCGGGATGTAATGGCTGATAACAGAGAGTAATAGATTGTATCCCCCTGTACAGTCTCCTCTCCCCGGGGTGTAATGGCTGATAACAGAGAGTAATAGATTGAATCCCCCCTGTACAGTCTCCTCTCCCCAGGATGTAATGGCTGATAACAGAGAGTAATAGATTGTATCCCCCTGTACAGTCTCCTCTCCCCAGGATGAATTGGCTGATAACAGAGAGTAATAGATTGTATCCCCCTGTACAGTCTCCTCTCCCCCGGGATGTAATGGCTGATAACAGAGAGTAATAGATTGTATCCCCCTGTACAGTCTCCTCTCCCCGGGGTGTAATGGCTGATAACAGAGAGTAATAGATTGTATCCCCCCTGTACAGTCACCTCTCCCCGGGATGTAATTGCTGATAACAGAGAGTAATAGATTGTATCCCCCTGTACAGTCTCCTCTCCCCGGGATGTAATGGCTGATAACAGAGATTAATAGATTGTATCCCCCTGTACAGTCTCCTCTCCCCGGGATGTAATGGCTGATAACAGAGAGTAATAGATTGTATCCCCCTGTACAGTCTCCTCTCCCCGGGATGTAATGGCTGATAACAGAGAGTAATAGATTGTATCCCCCCTGTACAGTCTCCTCTCCCCGGGGTGTAATGGCTGATAACAGAGAGTAATAGATTGTATCCCCCCTGTACAGTCTCCTCTCCCCGGGATGTAATGGCTGATAACAGAGAGTAATAGATTGTATCCCCCTGTACAGTCTCCTCTCCCCGGGATGTAATGGCTGATAACAGAGAGTAATAGATTGTATCCCCCCTGTACAGTCTCCTCTCCCCGGGATGAAATGGCTGATAACAGAGAGTAATAGATTGTATCCCCCCCTGTACAGTCTCCTCTCCCCGGGATGCAATGGCTGATAACAGAGAGTAATAGCTTGTATACCCCCCTGCACAGTCTCCTCTACCCGGGATGTAATGGCTGATAACAGAGAGTAATAGATTGTATCCCCCTGTACAGTCTCCTCTCCCCGGGGTGTAATGGCTGATAACAGAGAGTAATAGATTGTATCCCCCTGTACAGTCTCTTCTCCCCCGGGATGAAATGGCTGATAACAGAGAGTAATAGCTTGTATACCCCCCTGCACAGTCTCCTCTACCCGGGATGTAATGGCTGATAACAGAGAGTAATAGATTGTATCCCCCCTGTACAGTCTCCTCTCCCCGGGATGAAATGGCTGATAACAGAGAGTAATAGATTGTATCCCCCTGTACAGTCTCCTCTCCCCGGGATGCAATGGCTGATAACAGAGAGTAATAGATTGTATCCCCCCCTGTACAGTCTCCTCTCCCCGGGGTGTAATGGCTGATAACAGAGAGAGATATTAGACAGCTGAGCACACCCAGTGGTACCAGGCAGTAGGGTTTGGGGTCTGGTCCATGTTGGTGTCTGATTGGTTCCTCTCGCCCTCAGATCATATCACTAGAGAGGATTTGGAGAAGGTGCTGGAGAAGTTCTCTGGGAATATCCTGCAGGTTCCTCCTCTGTAAGTGTCTCCGTCCTGTATGATCACATTACACTATGATGTCACTATTGAGTGAGTGTGTGTGGGGGGCACTGATGATATCAGTATACAGGGGGTTAAATTACAGGACAAAAATGTCATGCTTTTATACAGCGCCGTATCAGAAGAAGATTGCAGGACATTGGGTCTAGGACAAACGTGGAAGCAGGTGCAGAGGCAGTGAGCACCCATTGGCACCCTGCAACAGTAATCACTGGGTGCTGATGATGTCACAGGCAGCCTGGGGGCCTCTGAGGGATTGAGGTAGGGCCTAATAGAAAGCCACATGAAGCGCTAGTACAGCGTGCAACGGCCTTCTCATGTCAGCGTACAGCCTTTCCCTCCCCAACTACTTTGTGCTTTTAGCATGAAATAAAGATGGACTTGGACGAACCTCAATGATGGTGGCGGCCGTTCTGGTTTCTCACATGACTATGTCGTTGACTGCTTAGATTTTTATTTGGATCGCCCGTCAACTATCCATCAAACAAAAAATTATTTTATATGTCATCAAAAAATTTTATGAAAACTAAATGTGACCAAATAAAAACTACATTTTTTTTGCACTCCAAAGGATTTCATTATACAAATGAGGGTCATTTAAAAAAAAAAGAAAAAAGAAAACCTATTAATTTTAATATCACTGTGTGCATATAGGCCAAGAGTATTGGGTTCCACAATACAGTTCCATAATTTTTTTTTGCTTTGCACAGAAAGGGTTAATAAGTTCAGCAGTAGAACAGATGAACTTACCCAAAACTTACCCCATACAGGTATATTGACCAGAAAATAAAAAAAAGTTATAGCTTTGAGATGGAAAATAGCCTGAGTATTGCCATAGAAAATGGCTGCGGAGATGAGCGGTTAATTATCTGCTGATCTTTTTATTGCTTTATATACAATGAAATATTAAATTATAATATTGTGTCGGCCGGAATAGATGTACGATGTTTGTCTACAGAGAAAAAGCCCGTTAATAGAGTAGGCGGGAGTTCCGCAGAGGATCGGTGGTGACATCACGATGGGGAGGAGCCTGGGTCCTCCTCTGGTCCAGGCGGCTCCTCATACACTGCCCTGTTACAGAGATCTGTATGATCTACGCTTTCAAATAACAAAACTAAACAATGGATAAAAAAAAAAATCCTAATAATTTGGTGACATCAGTGCGGGGGCTCAATTATCAGGTTGATGGCTGGGGAGGGTTGCTGTAATGCCGCTGCTGCTTCCCTCCTCAGGATTTCCTCGTCTTCAGGGTTTCATGCTGGAACAACTTCTCTTTTCAGGTTTTCGGCATTAAAAAAGAATGGGAAGCGGCTGTCGTGTCTGGTCCGGGAGGGGGCGCAGGTGGAGGCCAAGCCGGCGCGGCCAGTGGTGGTCTACAAGCTGGCGCTGACCGATTTCCAGCCTCCGCTGTTCACTCTCGGTGGGTGTATGGAAACCCCCCAAAACAAGGGACTGCTAACCCCCACCTCTCTGATCAGAATGAGGAGAGGTGCCTGGTGATGTCATCATCCTCCTAGTGACATCATTATCCGCCTCACTGACCAATTCTTAGATAATTGATGACATGTGACCTACCCCTCCGCCATATGTCGTGTGCTGGTATCGGATATTGTGTTTCCTGTGGTTCTGCTCATCTTCTCTTTATCTTCTCTTACAGAGGTGGAGTGCGGAGGCGGCTTCTATGTGCGCAGTCTCATCCGAGATATCGGAGAAGGTAACGTCCGTGGCACATTCCTCTCTGTATGCGATCTCCTTCTCCTCCTGCTCGTGTCTCGGCCTGTGTGGTCTCTCATCTCGTGGGGGGAGGGGGGGGCGGCTTGTTTCTCAACCTATGGGTTCTTCTTAACAGTCTCTTCCTTGTCTCTTGGTTCCAGCTTTGTCCAGTTGTGCCAGTGTGACCGGGCTCATCCGCACCAAGCAGGGACCTTTCACCCTGGACGATGAAACCTTACGGAAGGAGCACTGGGACATTGAGCATGTGGCGCAGGCCCTGCAGACATACAACCCCCCAGAGGACCAAGCGTCGAAACGTCTGAAGACCGGGGGGGACGGGGGGCTGCAGTCCTGAGGTCAGAGGCCCCGGGGCTGGCAGAGACTGAGTGTCGCATCCATACAATCCAGGACAGAAAACAGAGACTGTAGGCAAACAGCTGAGCCGTGGAGATCGCCCCCTACAGGAGGAATGAATTTCTATTTTATTGAATCCTGAAGATCCAAGGAGAGAAGATCGATAAAATATGTATATAGTGTACAGGAATCTACTAATAAAGAAAATAATGACTTTATAATAATGCTCTACAAAAATAATAATAATCTTTATTTATATAGCGCCATCAAATTCCGTAGCGCTTTACAAATCAAATAAGCCCTGTAACAGTATCCTCCACACATCTATCCTCTAAGCTCCCCCTACACGTCTTCCGCCATAATGAACTCATCCCCCCCCCCTATAACGGTCTCATCTACACCCCTCATACCCCCCCATAACAGTGTCATCTACACATCCCCCTATAACAGCCACTAGGTGGCAGCACAGCAGCTCCTCTCTGCAGAAGTGAATGACCTGGAATTTATTGATGACTATTCCGGTAGTTGGGGTCAGAGTCTTCCAGCTTCTCGTTTTATCAGATATGACAATGACAGAGGCTCTTAAAGGGAATGATGGAGGGGTCATGAAGGGGTAGAGAAGTTCCTAATATTTTTTAGGCTTTATTCAGACGGGTGTTACTGTTGCGTTTCTGCAAAAAAACGTGGTCGTGTTATATATGTGTTCATTCCGTATTGTATCTACATCCATTTTTAAAAAGCCATATGTCATCTGTCTTTTTCACATCCGCAAAAAAATAATGGTTTTTTAATGTATTTTTTGCCCAGCCCAGCTGGTTGCCTTGTGGCTTTTACGAAAAAATGGACTGCATACAGATTGCACATTCATTGACTATGGAACATACTAATATAAAAGACTGGCTGTCTGAATAAGCAGTCTGTGTATTAGACTGTATTCTATATGATACGATAAGATACACAGCTCAGCAGACTGTATCACAGAGTATAGGATTAGATACACAGCTCAGCAGTCAGTATCACACAGGATGGGATTAGATACACAGCTCAGCAGACAGTATCACACATGATAGGATTTGATACACAGCTCTGAAGGCAGTACCCCACATGATAGCTGGGGCTTAACAGCCATAGCAGCTGATACTGCTACGGGCCCCACATTCCTCAGGGGTCCGGGATGGGTGGCAGAACCAAAATGTATCAATGCCATTCTCCAGGGCCCTTTTCTCCTTGCTGACAGCAACAGCACAACTATGCTGACCGGGCCCACATCACTATATTATGTAGAGGGTTCTTCTCACTCTCTGCCTTCTGGACCTCTCCTGGTATCAGGTGGTTTTCTAGACAATTAGATACAATCCCAATGGATGTGCACACAAAGAGGTTTCCCATTTTCTATCTTATCAATGGCCTTTTTCGCCTCCCCAACCAGTATTTTTGCTGTCAAAGGAGAGAAATCTAAATCTTTAGTGTCAGGGATCAGGGGCCCCTAAGGTCCCATAACCCTGCTCGACAAACAGGAACGTGTACCGGCTGTACTGATACTGCCTTATTTGAGATTTTAGTTTGTTTTCCCCACTTTCTGAATACAGTGACTTTAGTTTTGAGATACTGGCTGTACTTACTGTTATCCTTTTTAACTGAAAATCTCTTTAAGAAGGACCTGATCTTTTCCTTGATGCCCTCTCATCAGTCAGATATGAGGCTATAGAAATCCACTCTCTCAAGTTCACACTGCAGAACAGAATTCCTGGACAAATGTTTCTTTCAATAGACTCGAGTTTAGTCTCCATAATTCCCTGCCGATATCGGGCCGCTCACTAGGACCTAGGCAAAGGTATAAGACCCGATGATCTGAGTTAGGAACAGTTTTCTCGCTTTTATCCACAATGACCTCCATAGGACTCGTCAATGCCACCTCTATTCTGCTAGATCTTCCAGCACAGGAGTATCCTACCCCCCTGTACAAACACAACCAATAAACCAGACTGTGTTATGATAGCATACAAGACCTTAGAGTCCCTTGTGAGCAGTCTACCAGTCGGTCTATCACTGGTTGCTCTAGTGGAATTAAAGTCACCCATCGTGATCACAGGAACATAAGTGAAGAGATAGGGTATGCCCCATTCCTCCACACAGGTTGCACTGGATGTTCTGGTAGTTCGCACTCACATGACCATGTGACCGGCCCTACCACACATGAAACCATCTGCAGGGTTGACCTGCATAGAAGCACACCACCTGCAGGGTTATGTTATGTTATGGTACTGGTATAACTTGACCAGGGCCTTCCACCCTGCTGTCCAGATCCCATCATATCCCTGGTCTTAGTGAGTTTGTACATGAGGTCACAGTTTCTCCTGAGCAAGAGCACAATATCCTGCCCAGCTTCATTCCAGAAGATGATGGTAACAGTAACCGTTTAGAGATGGGGATGAAACTGAATTTATTTCACCCCTCGGCATCTCTGAACCTGGAGAAATGTGCTCAAAACTGGTCCAGGTTACACATCAACTTGAAACTAATGTTGTAACCCTGGCGGTCCGAGATGTTTATCCTTGCCAGGGTGTAATTTGGCTAGAAGCCCATCTAGTCATATAGCAGCGAACAGACTACAAACCTCGGTCAGGTAGGTCTTACTTGGCCCCTCGTATTATAGTATATATATTATACAGGGGGCAGTATTATAGTAGTTATATTCCTGTACATAGGGGGCAGTATTATAGTAGTTATATTCTTGTACATAGGGGGCGGTATTATAGTAGTTATATTCTTGTACATAGGAGGCAGTATTATAGTAGTTATATTCCTGTACATAGGGGGCAGTATTATAGTAGTTATATTCTTGTACATAGGGGGCAGTATTATAGTAGTTATATTCTTGTACATAGGGGGCAGTATTATAGTAGTTATATTCTTGTACATAGGGGGCAGTATTATAGTAGTAATATTCTTGTACATAGGGGGCAGTATTATAGTAGTTATATTCTTGTACATAGGGGGCAGGATTATAGTAGTTATATTCCTGTACATAGGGGACAGTATTACAGTAGTTATATTCCTGTACATAGGGGGCAGTATTATAGTAGTTATATTCTTGTACATAGGGGGCAGTATTATAGTAGTTATATTCCTGTACATAGGGGGCAGTATTATAGTAGTTATATTCTTGTACATAGGGGGCAGTATTATAGTATTTATGTTCTTGTACATAGGGGACAGTATTATAGTAGTTATATTCCTGTACATAGGGGACAGTATTACAGTAGTTATATTCCTGTACATAGGGGGCAGTATTATAGTAGTTATATTCTTGTACATAGGGGGCAGTATTATAGTAGTAATATTCTTGTACATAGGGGACAGTATTATAGTAGTTATATTCCTGTACATAGGGGACAGTATTACAGTAGTTATATTCCTGTACATAGGGGGCAGTATTATAGTAGTTATATTCTTGTATATAGGGGGCAGTATTATAGTAGTTATATTCCTGTACATAGGGGGCAGTATTATAGTAGTTATATTCTTGTACATAGGGGACAGTATTATAGTAGTTATATTCCTGTACATAGGGGACAGTATTACAGTAGTTATATTCCTGTACATAGGGGGCAGTATTATAGTAGTTATATTCTTGTACATAGGGGACAGTATTATAGTAGTTATATTCCTGTACATAGGGGACAGTATTACAGTAGTTATATTCCTGTACATAGGGGGCAGTATTATAGTAGTTATATTCTTGTACATAGGGGGCAGTATTATAGTAGTTATATTCTTGTACATAGGGGGCAGTATTATAGTAGTTATATTCTTGTACATAGGGGGCAGTATTATAGTAGTTATATTCCTGTACATAGGGGCAGTATTATAGTAGTTATATTCTTGTATATAGGGGGCAGTATTATAGTAGTTATATTCCTGTACATAGGGGGCAGTATTATAGTAGTTATATTCTTGTACATAGGGGGCAGTATTATAGTAGTTATATTCTTGTACATAGGGGACAGTATTATAGTAGTTATATTCCTGTACATAGGGGACAGTATTACAGTAGTTATATTCCTGTACATAGGGGGCAGTATTATAGTAGTTATATTCTTGTACATAGGGGGCAGTATTATAGTAGTTATATTCTTGTACATAGGGGGCAGTATTATAGTAGTAATATTCTTGTACATAAGGGGCAGTATTATAGTAGTTATATTCTTGTACATAGGGGCAGTATTATAGTAGTTATATTCTTGTACATAGGGGGCAGTATTATAGTAGTTATATTCTTGTACATAGGAGGCAGTAGTATAGTAGTTATATTCTTGTACATAGGGGGCAGTATTATAGTAGTTATATTCTTGTACATAGGAGGCAGTAGTATAGTAGTTATATTCCTGTACATAGGGGGCAGTATTATAGTAGTTCTATTCCTGTACATAGGGGCAGTATTATAGTAGTTATATTCTTGTACATAGGGGGCAGTATTATAGTAGTTATATTCTTGTACATAGGGGGCAGTATTATAGTAGTTATATTCTTGTACATAGGGAGCAGTATTATAGTAGTTCTATTCTTGTACATAGGGGGCAGTATTATAGTAGTTATATTCTTGTACATAGGGGGCAGTATTATAGTAGTTATATTCTTGTACGTAGGGGGCAGTATTATAGTAGATATATTCTTGTACGTAGGGGGCGGTATTATAGTAGTTATATTCTTGTACATAGGGGCAGTATTATAGTAGTTATATTCGTGTACATAGGGGGCAGTATTATAGCAGTTATATTCTTGTACATAGGTGCAGTATTATAGTAGTTATATTCTTGTACATAGGGGGCAGTATTATAGTAGTTCTATTCCTGTACATAGTGGGCAGTATTATAGTAGTTATATTCTTGTACATAGAGGGCAGTATTATAGTAGATATATTCTTGTACGTAGGGGGCAGTATTATAGTAGATATATCTCTGTTATAACCATATATTGTTATAAGTGATATTATTATATTTTCCCCACTATTATATGAGGCTTATAATTATGAAGGGATAGGGGTGTGTGAACGGCAGTGTGGAGGACTTGGATGTTTTGTTAGGCCTCATGATTTGTTATAACCTCTTTATTTTTATAATTCTTTTCTTGGTTTTAGGAGCGCTTTTAACTGCATCGGACCAGAGCGCCTAGTGGAGAAACTAAAAAGGTATCCGTAGATTAGAGATCTAGGTGCTGGATTTTGAATTATTCAAAAAACAGACCTTAAAGTAAACCTACCACTTCCTATAGGGCTTCTAAGCAGCAAATGCCGTGCACCAGCTCACGGTGAGCTGGTGCCGACGCTTATCCTGGTTATGTTTTAAGGCATTTAAACACTTTATTAATCTTTATACCTGAAGTATCTTCCCCGCACCGTGGTCCACGCTCGGCACACCATGCGCCAAATGCGGACCTCGGTGCGGGGAAGATACATCGGATATAAAGATTAATAAAGTGTTTAAATGCCTTAAAACTGTTTAAGAACATAACGAAGATAAGCATCGGCACCAGCTCACCCTGAGGTGGTGCATGCCATTTGCTGCTTAGAAGCTCTATCGGAAGTGGTAGGTTTACTTTAAAAAGTTTAAATCGGGGCCAGTGTTCAGTGGAAGTTTTGTCCAGCGTCGGACTAGTACCGGGGACAGTTCTTTCACCGTTTTTGTTTTCTGTAAACACAGCAGATTTCCGCAGAAATGATAACATGTGTTTTGTACAAAAATACTCTGACGCCACGATTCTGGTGGGTCTGATAAAAGATGGTAAAGATATGGGGTACAGGACGTCTGTGGCAGAATTTTGTGACTGGTGCGCAATAAACAGTGGAAATTAAATTGGTCAAAAACCAAAGAAATTGTCTATTTTGCGAGAAATAAGAGGGACCTTTTTCTGTTAATATTAGTCTAATGATTGCTTTCTACTAGTCGGTATCATTGAGTTCCATATGTACGAGGTGTGTGCCTGGGGCCCCTGCCTGTCTGTCTGCCCGAGACCAATGTAAATGCAGAAAGATTCTAAAAAAGACCGAGAACATAACTGGTGCAAAAATGGAACAGTGGGAGAGTGTGCTTCACCGTCGTGTACTTAAAGAGGACCTGTCACCCAGAAATTGGGCACTTGGAGCTGCTTACTAAAGTTATCAGCTCCTAGTGCTAAAACAAACGCGGCAGTGTTAGAATGATAGCGTTACCGGAAACCTCCGATAACGCTATCAAACACTGCGGCAGAGTACAATGTAAACGCTGGATCGCTCTCAAAGCTGTCCGGTGTATTCATTAGGGGGAGTGATTGTGGGAAGGTTTAGGGGCGGTGATTTCCGCATGACATGTGTCAGTCACCGCTGGACTATGGAGTGAGAGGGACGGTCCAGGGAAGAGGCAGCGCCTCGGACTGCCCCCTCATGAACACACCGGACCGCTTTGAGAGTGGTCCGGCATTCACATTGTACTCCACCACAGGTTTCCGATAACGCTATCATTCTAAGGCTGCATTCACACGATGTATGCCCGGTGTATCGTAGTACGGCTGGCATACATCGGCACTGGGGAGCGGAAGAGCGCTGCTCAGCCCCCAACCCTCTCCATAGCTTATCATAGAGCCTGGCGCCGTATTCCGTCAAATTCTACGAGCTACAGAACGGTAGCTAAGCAGCTCCTAGTGCCGAATTTCTTGGTGACAGGTCCTCTTTAAGAGATTCCTTTGCCTGATGATCAACCAATCTCACCCATTGTACAACCAACTACAATTGCAGCGAAACAGTTTTCGTGGAAGACTAAAAGATATTAGATGCAGGACAGAGAGATACAAAAAATCATTTATGCCATGTTCTATCCTTTTGTCAAATAGTAAAAAATGTGCCTTAATATAAGAACTGAAAATCGGTGGCCTTGGATCTAGCTTTTATGTGCTGTATAAGAGCATAGGTGTTGGATCATGATTGTAGTGAATGGTATTCGACAGGGTGACCAGCGATTGTATGAGTATGTAAGGTCATTTTTCATGTTTTTTATTTATCAAACTGGATGTGACACCTTCTTTTCCCCCTTTCGCGGACAATAAATGTATTTATTATTTATATATTGTGGTCTATAATCAGAGACATTCCCTGCTTGGGGGTAGATAACAGAGGGTCAGCAATCTCAGGAGACATCAGTCCATATGTTGCTCGTTGTCATCACCTGCCCCTGCCCCTCAGGCTTGTTTTGTCACTGGGGTCCATGCCCGTGTCATCAATGCTCTGGATACAGATATCCCTGCACACTGTGAGAATTGGAGGTAACAGTTAGTTGCCTGTGACTTGTCTTATGTAGATGTGCTGTATGGCGCCATACGTCTCTGCATCCTATGTCCGTGCGTAGAGGGTGTTTCTGCGTATTACAACCAGTTTCTAATTCTAATTAGGACTCATCTTTCATATCTTAAACTGCTCTGTGATTGGTGGCTTTGGACAAGGGCAGAGTATAGTCAGGGACCGGCTGATCCCTACATAACACTTGCTGTTCAGGGGCCTAGGAAAGCTGTGACCCCAGTGTGGGAGGATCTGTGCTGTCCAGGATTTGCATATTTTTGCCCTTCTGGGTTATAATAGCAGTGACTGGGGGGAAGGGTGTGTGTAATATTTCATCGATTGTTTGGATCAATTTAGGGAAAGAACATTCCAGATACCACAGAACTGAAGGGTAATTATTTCAAGATGATAATTAGAGAATAGCTGTATTTAATTCTTCAACTACAGAATCAGAATATTAAGGAGGCCCCCACTGTATGTACCTGCTGTCATCTATAGGGAACTCCACAAATCATGAGCCGACATTGCTGAATATAATGGGATCGTGTGGAAATATTTGCTTCAATGGATGGAAAATGTCTCAAGGGTTGTATATTTAATATAGGTATAACACATACTGGGACCCCGCTACCACATCCCTTGTGTCTGTATATAAATCTATACACATATGTGCCTATATACATACTGCTCAGAGTCACATGGCTTTTCAGTGTTTTTTTTTTTTTTTTAAATAAATGGTGAGATTTCACATAAAAGAAGACATTCTAGAAAGGACATTACTTCTCCTACTGGAGGGGGTTGGGAGCTTTAAGGAAATCTTCCATTTGTTTTATGCATTGTGAACCAACATACCTTGAGAATGCTGTAGCTACACTGATGCAGAAACATATCTTGTTTAATCCCTGTACCGAGTGGTTTTGCTCAAAAAACAATTATAAAATTCAGGAACTTGGGAAAGCTGGATGAAGAGTGTCTTCCGTGCATAAAAGAGCTACCTGAACTGTCCAGACAGGACTAATCAACCTGAGTTGGATAACTCATACACACCAGCTGGAGGGTGGTACAGTGATTGATTACTTCTGCCTGTCAGGGACAACACAGTGATTACAGCATTCTCTGGAGCAGCGCATAATTAGGGTGAGGAGAAGCGCTGGAGCAGCCACAGGAGCAACAGAGCTTCATTACCTTAATTTTATTATAGTTTTTTCAGCAAAACAACTCAGTTCAAGGAATAAAACAAGATATGTTTCTGAATCGGTGTAGTTACAGCATTCTCAAGGTTTGTTTGGTTCACAATGCACAAAAGCAAATGGTATATTTTTTTAAATGGGTAAAATCTGGTGACAGCGTCTATTTAATAATCAAAACTTAGCTCTGCCTATGATTTGCTGCACACTGACACCCTGTGGCCATAGGTTCATCTGGCCTCATGGTAGTTTCAGCACTGCCTGCAAACGGTTCCCCATATCCGGACATGGACATTAAAGGACTGGGGTTATCTCATGTATAGGATCCACACAGCGACAAGAAGGTTGCGTTAGCATCTCCTATATTTATCCAGGAAATGACAAAAATCTTAAGACATAAAATTGTCAGCAGACGTCTTAGCTGTTCCTCCATTCTTCACCTGTAACACACACAAGGGATGTGAACCTTACTGGTTGAGCTCCCAGGCCACATGAATGACTCCAGTGTTGGCCAGGTAGGTGATAGTCTGCCCAGAGGCCTTATAGATTGTCACTGGGGTAAGTAGCATTGCCTCGGCAATGGGATGATACATTTCTTCAATGGCTGATGTGCCATCCAAAGGAGGGAAGGAGCGGCCAAGGAAGGGACAATAAAAAGGTTGGTCGTCATCCTCTCACATACAACCTCATGAGGCTACAAAGACTTGAGGTAAATAAAGATCTTCTTAGAAGAGGGGAATTGTTTAAATCATGAACCTTGGGATCGCAAGATGTCACATAACTTTTACGTCCTTTGACGACACTAGAGGTCATCAATTTTCCTGACCTGGCTTAATGGGAACCTGTTACCAGGGACCTCATTTTCACTAAAGACAGGTTGCATAAGTCCATAACACCTGCAGTACACATCTGCCTTTCTGCTTTGTCTAAGCATTTGCATTAAAATATAAATGTGTGTTATAACTTACCTCGAACCCTGACAGAATCCTCTGTGTAGTCCCAGGGGTTGGGCTTTGGTTTGGATGCATTTCAAAAAACAACATGTGACTTGTCTGTGCTGCAGACTCCTCAGCTCTTGGCTCCCACCTTTGTGCTCCTGCACAGCTCCTCCCTCCTGCTCCTTCATAGAGCTCACAGCCTGGAGAGCTGACATCAGTGTGAAAGGGAGGAGCTTTACAGGAGCACAAAGGTAGGGGCTGAGAGCTGAGGAGTCTGCAGCACAGACGAGTCACATGTTGTTTTTTGAAATGCATCCAAACCAAAGCCCAACCCCTGGGACTACACAGAGGATTCTGTCGGTGCAAGGTAAGTTATAACACACAATTATATTGTAATGAAAATACAATAATGAGAATGCAGAAAGGCAGATGTGCAATGCAGCTGTGATGGGCTTCTGTAACCTGTCTTTAGTGAAAATGAGGTCCCTGCTGACAGGTTCCCTTTAAAACTAGTTATGGGCTGGATGTCATTCCAAACAAAAGCTATCTCCTGTTTATAGGAAAAGCTTATGATATCTCCACAACCCAACGACATGTACTGAGCGTGTCTGCCAAGCCATCCCACCTGCAGATAAGGTCCTAGGGCAGGGAAGGCGAACCTTTTGGAGACAGAGTGCCCAAACTACAACCAATATCCAATTATTTACTGTGAAGTGCCAACATGCCATTTTAAGCAGTAACTTATTGCTACCTGTTATTTCACATTTTTTTATCATATTCGCCACCTGAGGCCACCAATTCAGGTGAAAGAAGGAGGGCAAATTAGAGTCTCGTTGTAGCCTCTCTCCAGGGTCTCTCTGTAGAGAAAGAATGGTGGGTCCAGCAGGATGAGCTTCAAAGATAATGCAGTTTTGTCATCACCTTCTCACTTTTCCCGCAGTTCCAAACAGCCAATTAAGTGCCGCTTAGGTTGCCTTGGATTGCAGTAAGATTTGGTCCTATTTGGTGAACTCTGTCCTGGGGCGATGGTCTGAGTGCCCACAAAAATTGCTTTGGCACCCGTGCCATAGGTTTGCCACCACTGTCCTAGGGGCTACGCAGGGGGATCTCTGTATTAGATCTACTCACTCCTTGTGTATTGTACATGTCTCTCCTGTACACAGTATCATGTATCAGCAGCCATGATTTGCCTCCTCTAGGGTCCGGTGTCATTCAGGGGTCCCAATGTCCCTGGTGACAGCTGCTGGCAGGACCCTACAGGACGCTATGTATCAAGTTTTATCTTCCCCAGAGAGGACTTTACCCTCCTAACTTTATTTTGAGCCAAGTCTTGTGGATGTATTGATGGAAAGTCGGTTTACGCTGCAGGTTATGGGGTCACATACGATGAGGTCACTGCTGCCAGTTGCTGGCAGCTGGACACAACCAGTGACTCTTCTAGGATTGCACCAGCTCTAAACCTTACCACAAGCACCATAAGTCCCAGCAGGTGCTGATGCCCGCTGTGACGGGTCACTGGGTTATCCTGGTAGCAGTATTGTGGGTCGGTTCTGGTGTAATAAATTATAGGGGATTATGACTTGTGTATTCTCCGGGTTAGTATTTGGGTTGATCTTGGGGAGGTTCTGGTGTCTTTCGACTCTGGTGTCTTTCGTCTTGATGCAGTAGATCCCTGTAGTTGGTCCCGATGTGGTAGGTCCCCCGGTCCCGGTGTGGTAGGTCCCTCAGTCGAACCCTGTAGTGAGTCCCAGTGTGGTAGTTCCCGGTCGGTAGGTCGCTGTCCGGCCTCCTCCTCCTTCTCCCCCGGCCTCTGCACATGCTCCTCGGCTCTTTGTGTCGGGAGGAGGAGGAGGCGGAGGCCCAGCAGCTTCTCTCCCCTCATCATCCTCAGCCGGTACCGGGGGCCGCCATTCTCCAGGCCCCACAGCTCCTCACCCCGGGGCCCCGCCGGATATTACCCGCTATCGCGACACCGACACAACGAGAACGTGAGCTCCGGAGATATCGCGACATAATTGGAGCCGCCACCCAGAGCCCGGACCCGGTCCTGACAGAAGCGGAGGCTGAGGAGGAGGAGGATGAAGCATCATGGAAAGCATCTGCGATACCTCAGCCCCATATACACCTTATAGAGGAGCCTATAGACAGAGGACCCGACATACACCATATAGAGGAGCCTGAGGGTCCCCATATACACCGTATAGAGGAGCCTCCCGGAGCCTATAGACAGAGGACCCGACATACACCATATAGAGGAGCCTGAGGGACCCCATATACACCGTATAGAGGAGCCTCCCGGAGCCTATAGATAGAGGACCCGACATACACCATATAGAGGAGCCTATAGACAGAGGACCCCCACATACACCATATAGAGGAGCCTATAGACAGAGGACCCCACATACACCATATAGAGGAGCCTCCCGGAGCCTATAGAAGAAAGCTGAGCTGTGTCCTCAGACACATACAGGAGCTGAACCCCAAGGAGGACCCCATTTGTATGTAAGGAGCTTATTAATTGCTGACCTATACCAGAGCGTTGTACTGTCCCTATGGATCTTATATATCATCCTTCAGTCCTGGTAACGCTGGATCCCTACAAACGGATTGTGTCCCCTCACAGTTGGAGCCTATAGAAGAAGCTTATATTCACATCCATCACCTCGGACATCTTCTGCCAGTCACCTATATACTGTACTAACACGAGAGCCTATAGACCCGTATCAGTGTGACCTGGACCCTATACTCTTCTATTCTAACCCTATAGGTCTGTCTCTCATCCATTTATAGCCAGGGCTTATAGAAGATGCCCGACAGCCTCCTCTATAGGGTGGTCATTGTATACATCACGTGACCCTGAACCCTAGGCCCTTACCCTATCCATATAGTGGGGTCCTTGGCTATATGGACGTATAGACGGTGGACCCTATATTGACCTGGTACAGGGGTGGTTGGGTGTAGGAGTCCTCAGGTAGAGTTGCTGGCTCCTGATAATCTTATACATGAGGTGCAGTGATTGCAGGTAGGTGCTCAGGGTGCCCGCCAGGTACAGAGGCAGTGGTACAGTGTATAGGTGCTGGCACACATGTCCTGGATGTAGCAGCCTTTGTACTTCTGGAGCTTATGGACTTGGCATGACCACTATGCTGTACAGCAGGACAGGGCTGGATGCCACCTTCATGTGCCCAGGCTGCCCGGGGGCATCTTTCCTGAGGTCCGGGCTCTTCTACCTTCTGCTATTTGCCCACAATTCCCAGGGACAAGCCTGCGAGAAGAGTCCATGCTTTTCCGGACGGTGCGTCAACTCCACCTGTGTGTGCGACCCAGGATGGGTAGGAGAACAGTGCCGCCACTGCCAGGGAAGATTCAAGTAAGTGCCACCTTATAATGTCACTGCCCACAAGGGACCTATTGACCCCAACCTTACCCTTACCCCGTTCCTGATATATACATACCACCTACACAAATCACAGAGACATTTCATAACATATCACTGTATTATACCCCAGAGCTGCACTCACTATTCTGCTGCTGGTGCAGTCACTGTGTACATACATGACATTACTTATCCTGTACTGATCCTGAGTTACATCCTGTATTATACTCCAGAGCTGCACTCACTATTCTGCTGCTGGTGCAGTCACTGTGTACATACATGACATTACTTATCCTGTACTGATCCTGAGTTACATCCTGTATTATACTCCAGAGCTGCACTCACTATTCTGCTGCTGGTGCAGTCACTGTGTACATACATGACATTACTTATCCTGTACTGATCCTAAGTTACATCCTGTATTATACTCCAGAGCTGCACTTACTGTCTGCTGCTGGAGCAGTCACTGTGTACATACATGACATTACTTATCTTGTACTGATCCTATACTGATATTATACTCCAGAGCTGCACTCACTATTCTGCTGCTGGTGCAGTCACTGTGTACATACATGACATTACTTATCCTGTACTGATTCTGAGTTACATCCTGTATTTTACTCCAGAGCTGCACTCACTATTCTGCTAGTGCAGTCCCTGTGTACATACATGACATTACTTATCCTGTACTGATACTGATTTACATCCTGTATTATACACCAGAGCTGCACTCACTATTCTGCTGCTGGTGCAGTCACTGTGTACATACATGACATTACTTATCCTGTACTGATCCTGAGTTACATCCTGTATTATACTCCAGAGCTGCACTCACTATTCTGCTGCTGGTGCAGTCACTGTGTACATACATGGCATTACTTATCCTGTACTGATCCTGAGTTACATGTTGTATTATACTCCAGAGCTGCACTCACTATTCTGCTGCTAGTGCAGTCACTGGGTACATACATGACATTACTTATCCTGTACTGATCCTATACTGATATTATACTCCAGAGCTGCACTCACTATTCTGTTGCTGGTGCAGTCACTGTGTACATACATGGCATTACTTATCCTGTACTGATCCTGAGTTACATGCTATACTATACCCCAGAGCTGCACTCACTATTCTGCTGTTGGTGTAATCACATTACATTACTTATCCTTATTATTTATAAACTGGGAGAATAGTGAGTGCAGCTCTTGAGTATAATACCGCCAAAGAATTACTGTTCCTGGCATTTATTATGATTTCTGAGTTTCCGTGTTGTGTGACTGCTCCTGATAGTATAACAATCTTTCCCTGTACTGGGCCTTGTAGCAGTTGGTTCTGTGCTACTGGACCTCTGACTGCAGCTCTGATTATCCTGAGACTCACAAACAAGATATTAGATTTCCCCCATGAAGTTAATTGAGGTGTTCCATGAAGTCCACTTCTCCGTACTTTATATTCCTCCCGGTGGTGCTTTCTGCTCCAGTACTCTTTATGATGTCCCGGGATCCTATGCCCCAGCATTGAAATCATCCGCAGCCATGAAACTGTTTCTCTGGGGTATCTGTTCTTAGTAAAGCTGTGTGTTGCCCTTGTTTTAGAGCCAGTGGATCCTCTAATCCAGCTTTGCCAGTGACAAACATGTTTACTCCCTCCCACATAAAGATTTATCTGATATAATGTGATTAAACATAGTGGCATCTTACAGGAGTTTTTTGGCTGGAAGCTTCTTTACCTAGGCACAGTCTCCTCTCAGCACTCTCGCACCGCTCTACTTTATGAACCCAGGAACAGTCTCCCTTTAGCACTGTTACACTGCTCCACCTTACCTTTTATATCCACAGACAGTCTCCTCTCTGCACCCTTGCACTACTTCCCCTCCCTTTTGTTACCAGGGACTGTTTGCTCTCGACACTCTCACACTGCTATACCTTACATTCTATATCAAGGGACAGTTTTGTGTCAGAACTCTCACAATACCCCCCCCCCCCCTCTTCTGTACGCTGTGATAGTGCTGAAAGGAGACTGTACCTGGATACAAAGGGAATGGGAGAAGTGTAAGAGTGCTGAGAGGAGACTGGCTGTGGGTACAGAAGAGAGGGGAGTAGTGTGATAGTGCTGAGAGGAGACTGGCTCTGGGTACAGAAGAGAGGGGAGTAGTGTGAGAGTGCTTAGAGGAGACTGTCCCTGGGTACAGAAGAGAGTTGGAGTGGTGTGAGTGTACTGAGAGGAGAATGTCCCTAGGTATAGAAGAGAGGAGCAGCAGTGTGATAGTGCTGAGAGGACACTGTACCTGGGTACAGAAGAGAGGAGCAGTGTGGTAGTGTGGAGAGGAGACTGTCCCTGGGTACAGAAGAGAGTTGGAGTGGTGTGAGTGTACTGAGAGGAGACTGTCCCTGGGTACAGAAGAGAGGAGCAGCAGTGTGATAGTGCTGAGAGAAGACTGTCCCTGGGTACAGAAGAGAGGAGCAGCAGTGTGATAGTGCTGAGAGGAGACTGTCCCTGAGTACAGAAGAGAGGAGCAGCAGTGTGATAGTGCTGAGAGAAGACTGTCCCTGGGTACAGAAGAGAGGAGCAGCAGTGTGATAGTGCTGAGAGGACACTGTACCTGGGTACAGAAGAGAGGAGCAGTGTGGTAGTGTGGAGAGGAGACTGTCCCTGGGTACAGAAGAGAGTTGAAGTGGTGTGAGTGTACTGAGAGGAGACTGTCCCTGGGTACAGAAGAGAGGAGCAGCAGTGTGATAGTGCTGAGAGAAGACTGTCCCTGGGTACAGAAGAGAGGAGCAGCAGTGTGATAGTGCTGAGAGGAGACTGTCCCTGAGTACAGAAGAGAGGAGCAGCAGTGTGATAGTGCTGAGAGAAGACTGTCCCTGGGTACAGAAGAGAGGAGCAGCAGTGTGATAGTGCTGAGAGGACACTGTACCTGGGTACAGAAGAGAGGAGCAGTGTGGTAGTGTGGAGAGGAGACTGTCCCTGGGTACAGAAGAGAGTTGGAGTGGTGTGAGTGTACTGAGAGGAGACTGTCCCTGGGTACAGAAGAGAGGAGCAGCAGTGTGATAGTGCTGAGAGGAGACTGTCCCTGGGTACAGAAGAGAGGAGCAGCAGTGTGATAGTGGTGAGAGGAGACTGTCCCTGGATACAGAAGAGAGGGGAGCAGTGTGAGAGTGCCGAGAGGAGAGGACACTGTACCTGGGTACAGAAGAGAGGGGAGCAGTGTTGTAGTGCTGAGAGGAGACTGTACCTGGATACAGAAGGGAATGGGAGCAATGTGAGACTGTCCCTGAATATTGAGGGGAGACTGTCCCCAGGTACAGAAGGGAGGAAGAGAGTGCTGGGAGGAGACTGTCCGCAGGGTAAAGAGGGGAGAGAGTTTCCCAATTATTGCTCCACTAGACGATTCTGGGAAATATGCAAATATGTTCTCGAAGGTGGGAAATGTAAAACAATGGCCCACATTTATCAAAAACAGTGCAGTCTGTGCTTTGTGCAGTTTACCTGTGTGTAGTGCAGAGGGCACCAGATTTAGGATTCGTGGCGCACATTCTTCATGAATCTGGCGCCCCCCACGTTTGTCCGACACCTTTAATAAATATGGGCCAATACCTCCTTTTGCTACAGAAGGAAGGGGGAGCATTGTGAGAGTGCTGAGAGGAGACTGTCCCTCGTACAATTGGAAAGGGAGGAGGGATTTCTTGCCATGTCAGTGACAAGTGTCTTATCAACAAAGAAGAAGCTGAAAAACTACTAATGTTTGATATTAAATGAGAAAAGTGTAGCAGGAGAATAACATTTGCAGGAATGTTTTAGTTTTTTGCTGAGCAACCCCTTTAAGAGTCTTTTTAAGACATTTACTGACATTAACATGACAGTAAGTGACTTTGTGGATGACTTTTAAGGACTCATAGTGGGTTAGTTATCATGGTAGCCTCTATGTGGGTTTCAGCCTCTTGTGGGTTTCCTCCGGGTCCTCCGCTTTTCTCCCACACTCCAAAACATACTGGTAGGTGATTAGATTGTGAGCCCCATTGGGGACAGGGACCGATCTGGGAGCTCTGTGCAGCCCTGCGGAATCTGTGTGCGCTATATAAATAAAGGAATTATTATTATTATGTGTCAGGCCTACAGAGCCCTATGGAAAACCCTGCACCAGACCACTCCCTCCGACCTGCACAGAGAGGTTGACCCCAGTATGTCTTGGGCACCTTTTTTCCATAATGGGGGTAGTTGGGTTCCCTCCAATTTTGCCTTGTTTTTAATGGGGACTTCGGCACCTGGGTCACAGTGTGACTCCACGATACTGCCAAAAATTCAGGATTTACTCAATTTTTTTACAGCTCAAAGTTATAGTCGCAGCATCTTGGGGTTGCACCGAACGCCTTGAGGCGGTGATCTGTGATGGCGCATTGTTTGGGGGTAAAAAGTCAGATCATTGCCCACCCCTCCTAAAAATCCTGAGCTCCCTTAACGAGGATGCGTTTGCCAACCTCACCCCCTCCTCCCTGGCATTTTCACTTGACCTTTTACAAGCATGCCTGTCAGCGGACAAATAAAAACAACGAGATTGCGGCGGCATCTACTGAATTTTATTAACTTTAGAAGAATCTCTTAACATTTCCAGTAAGCAGCAGAGCACAGCGGTGTGTGGAGACATCCCCAATACAATCCTGAAATATTAACCCATATTTCACAGTCCTGCTGCTACTAACAACATGCACAGAGGTCTGATTTCACAGTGGCTGCAGAGAGCACAGCAGTGTGAGGACACGGCCCAAGTGCAATTGAAGAAGCTACACAGTCCTGCTGCTACTAACAACAGGTTTTGTTACAGGGACAATACACAACACTGGTTGCAGAGAGCACAGAGCACAGCAGTGTGAGTCTGTAGTCTGTATCACACCTGCTGACTGGTCCGTTTAATGGTATCTTAGATCATTGAGCATTGTTGTGTAGCACATGGTGTTCTCTATTATATTTGCAGGTTATATAATGGATGGATCCCGGATAATGCCAGGGGGAGGGGGGCAATTCGTTTGCCCTGTGCCCTGTATGTTCTCTGGTTTTGTTTTACCGTATGTTGAGCTTTTTCATTATTGAAATTGTTACATAAATAACTTTAAGACCCGGCAGAGAAATCGGATTGTAAAACCTTTATCTCCTCTCCACTACTTATGAGGCCTTATAATGCAATTATGTACCATTCAGGGACCTGGAAAAGCTGTGTGAGGGCCACCTTGGGAAGCCCAAGCATGTTATAAGTGGTTCTCATTCATCTTTCCCAGATTCCTGACTGTGTTTAGTTATATCACATCTGGGCACTTGTGGGGGTGTAGCTATTAGAGGGTCCTGATGTGGGGAGCCCCGGTACAGACCCCTATAATTAGTCACCCAGCTTTCCCTGACTCCTGGCCTTGTCATACAGCAGCATCTCCATCTGCTGTACTAGCGCCCCCTGTGTTTGGGCCTGGAATAAGAATGATGAAGTCTGACCCCCTATCACAGTGTTGGCGAACCTATGCACTGGTGCCAGAGGTGGCACTCAGAGCCCTCTCTATGGGCACCCTCGCTGTCATCCCAGCGCAGACTTCGCCAGAGAGGACACAAGGCCTCTTGCAGTCCCAGGCAGCCCAGGACCCTAGAAGGAAGCTACAATGATAACCAAAGCTTTGTCTCCTTCTTTCTACTGTATTGGTGTCCTCAGGTGCCTATACAATCTAAACATGCGACAGAGCAGGGAGCTGTTTAAATTGTCGCATCGGCACTTTGCAAAAAATGTGGGTTTTGGATGTAGTTTGGGCACTCGGCATTGAAAAGGTTTGCCATCACTGCCCTATCACATTGAGCAGGAGGGAGGAGGGGCATCGTGATAATGTAACTGCGGTCTCCATGGAGATTGCTGATTTTGTATCTCTTGTATTGTGGGAAGATTCCTGCAGGAAGCGGATAATGAGCGTCTGGCGTGGAAGGGGGGGGGGGTTAGTTGTTTGCACTGTGTACGCACTGTATGGGTGATGTGTGGGTTGATATTACTGGGGGGTGCACTGTGTATATTGTATGGGTGATGTGCATGTGTGTTGGGGGGGTTAAATTACAGGGGGATGCACTGTGTACAGTGTTTGGGTTATGTGTGGGGTGATATTACTGGGGGGTGCACTGTGTATATTGTGTGTGGCAATATTGCTGTGAGGGTGCACATGTTGTATGAGTTATGTGTTTGGGGGTAGGGTAATATTACTGGGGGGTCCACTGTGTATATTGTATGGGTGATGTTTGGGGTGAAATTACTGGTGTGTGTGTGTGTACTGTGTATATTGTATGGGTGATATGTGTGGGGGTGATATTACTGGGGGGGGGGGGTGTACTGTGTATATTATATGGGGGATATGTGTGGGGTTGATATTTACTGGGGGTGTACCGTATATATTGCATGGGTTATGTGTTGGTTGATATTACAGGGGGGTGCACTGTGTATATTGTTTGGGTTATGTGTTTGGGGGGTGGGGAAAGGTTTCACCGTATGTTGTATGGGTGAAGTTTGGGGTAAAATTACTGGGGGGTGAACTGTATATTGTACGGATGATATGTGTGGGGGTGATATTACTGGGGGTGCACTGTGTATATTGTGTGGGTGATGTGTGTGTAGGGGTGATATTACTGGGGGGTGCACTGTGTATATTGTGTGTGGTGATATTACAGGAGGGGTGCACTGTGTATATTGTATGTGTGATGTGTGTGGTGATATTACTGGGGGTGCACTGTGCATATTGTATGGGTGATGTGTGTGTAGGGGTGTTATTACTGGGGGTGCACTGTGCATATTGTATGGGTGATGTGTGTGTAGGGGTGATATTACTGGGGGTGCACTGTGCATATTGTATGGGTGATGTGTGTAGGGGTGTTATTACTGGGGGGTGCACTTTGTATATTGAATGGGTGATATGTGTGGTGATATTACAGGGGGGGTGCACTGTGTATATTGTATGTGTGATGTGGGTGGTGATATTACTGGGGTTGCACTGTGTATATTGTAGGGGTGATATTACTGGGGAGAGCACTTTGTATATTGAATGGGTGATGTGCGTGGTGATATTACTGGCGGGTGCACTGTGCATATTGTATGGGTGATGTATGAGGGGGTGATATTATTGGGGGTGCATTGTGTATATTGTATCGGTCAATATTTTTTAGGGGGGCTGTTGTTTACCTCTAGGATACCATACAGCCCACCATCTGGGGATACCTCACACCTCCTCCTATCATCCTCGGTGTCAGTCTGTTGGCCTCTGCTGTACAATGCTTTACACTACGGCTCTGCTCTATTACCCAGTGACTCCAGCTGAGTGACATTGTCTTTTAGAGCCTGTGTTAGCATGATGATCCATCCTACTGCAGTGCTGCTCTCAGTGCCACGCTCTACTTGATTTAGTTGTCAATCCTTATCTGGTAATCATTGGGGTCCCTGCAGTCATATCCAAGTGATGAGACTCGTATGACTATACCTCCTGCTCCGGCAGAAGCTTCTTTTCTGCCTTTAGCCATTTTTTATACTTCAGCTCTGCTCCATGAAGCTAAGTTTACCTGCAAGGCTTAACGATATTGCAGTTTGTGGTAGAGGGATGTCGTGGAGGATGGTGGCGGGATACATTGGAGAATGGTGGCTGGAAGCAGTGGAGAAGGGATGGTGGCTGGATGCCGTGGCTGATGGTGGAGGGAGGTAGCGACGGTTAGTTGCGGGTGATGGTGGCGCGTGGTGGGATGCAGACTGCAGCAGATCGCCTCTGATCCCATTCTTAGCCACAAGACTGACACTTCACTCTTGGAAAAGTGAAATCCTTTAATGCGCAGAGGAGAGGATGCCCCCTGTCTATGGTGCTGGTAGAACCTCCTCTCCTCTAGGTGTAGAGGATGCCCCCTGTCTATGGTGATGGTAGAACCTCCTCTCCTCTAGGTGTAGAGGATGCCCCCTGTCTATGGTGATGGTAGAACCTCCTCTCCTCTAGGTGTAGAGGATGCCCCCTGTCTATGGTGATAGTAGAACCTCCTCTCCTCTAGGTGTAGAGGATGTCCCTGTCTATGGTGATGGTAGATCCTCCTCTCCTCTAGGCGTAGAGGATGCCCCCTGTTTATGGTGATGGTAGAACCTCCTCTCCTCTAGGTGTAGAAGATGTCCCATGTCTATGATGATGGTAGAACCTCCTCTCCTCTAGGTGTAGAGGATGTCCCTGTCTATGATGATGGTAGAACCTCCTCTCCTCTAGATGTAGAGGATGCTCCCTGTCTATGGTGATGGTAGAACCTCCTCTCCTCTAGGTGTAGAGGATGCCCCCTGTCTATGGTGATGGTAGAACCTCCTCTCCTCTAGATGTAGAGGATGCTCCCTGTCTATGGTGATGGTAGAACCTCCGCTCCTCTAGGTGTAGATGAAGCCCCTGTCTATGATGATGGTAGAACCTCCTCTCCTCTAGGTGTAGAGGATGCCCCTGTCTATGGTGATGGTAGAACCTCCTCTCCTCTAGGTGTAGAGGATGCCCCCTGTCTATGGTGATGGTAGAACCGCCTCTCCTCTAGGTGTAGAGGATGCCCCCTGTCTATGGTGATAGTAGAACCTCCTCTCCTCTAGGTGTAGAGGATGTCCCCTGTCTATGGTGATGGTAGAACCTCCGCTCCTCTAGGTGTAGAGGATACCCCCTGTCTATGGTGATGGTAGAACCTCCTCTCCTCTAGGTGTAGAGGATGCCCCCTGTCTATGGTGATGGTAGAACCTCCGCTCCTCTAGGTGTAGAGGATGTCCCCTGTCTATGGTGATGGTAGAACCTCCGCTCCTCTAGGTGTAGAGGATTCCCCCTGTCTATGGTGATGGTAAAACCTCCTCTCCTCTAGGTGTAGAGGATGCCCCTGTCTATGGTGATGGTAGAACCTCCGCTCCTCTAGGTGTAGATGAAGCCCCTGTCTATGATGATGGTAGAACCTCCTCTCCTCTAGGTGTAGAGGATGCCCCTGTCTATGGTGATGGTAGAACCTCCTCTCCTCTAGGTGTAGAGGATGCCCCCTGTCTATGGTGATGGTAGAACCGCCTCTCCTCTAGGTGTAGAGGATGCCCCCTGTCTATGGTGATAGTAGAACCTCCTCTCCTCTAGGTGTAGAGGATGCCCCCTGTCTATGGTGATGGTAGAACCTCCTCTCCTCTAGGTGTAGAGGATGTCCCCTGTCTATGGTGATGGTAGAACCTCCGCTCCTCTAGGTGTAGAGGATACCCCCTGTCTATGGTGATGGTAGAACCTCCTCTCCTCTAGGTGTAGAGGATGCCCCCTGTCTATGGTGATGGTAGAACCTCCGCTCCTCCAGGTGTAGAGGATGTCCCCTGTCTATGGTGATGGTAGAACCTCCGCTCCTCTAGGTGTAGAGGATTCCCCCTGTCTATGGTGATGGTAAAACCTCCTCTCCTCTAGGTGTAGATGATGCCCCTGTCTATGGTGATGGTAGATCCTCCTCTCCTCTAGGCGTAGAGGATGCCCCCTGTCTATGGTGATGGTAGATCCTCCTCTCCTCTAGGTGTAGATGAAGCCCCTGTCTATGATGATGGTAGAACCTCCTCTCCTCTAGGCGTAGAGGATGCCCCTGTCTATGGTGATGGTAGATCCTCCTCTCCTCTAGGCGTAGAGGATGCCCCCTGTTTATGGTGATGGTAGAACCTCCTCTCCTCTAGGTGTAGAAGATGTCCCATGTCTATGATGATGGTAGAACCTCCTCTCCTCTAGGTGTAGAGGATGTCCCTGTCTATGATGATGGTAGAACCTCCTCTCCTCTAGATGTAGAGGATGACCCCGTCTATGGTGATGGTAGAACCTCCACTCCTCTAGGTGTAGATGAAGCCCCTGTCTATGATGATGGTAGAACCTCCTCTCCTCTAGGTGTAGAGGATGCCCCTGTCTATGGTGATGGTAGAACCTCCTCTCCTCTAGGTGTAGAGGATGCCCCCTGTCTATGGTGATGGTAGAACCGCCTCTCCTCTAGGTGTAGAGGATGCCCCCTGTCTATGATGATGGTAGAACCTCCTCTCCTCTAGGTGTAGAGGATGCCCCTGTCTATGGTGATGGTAGATCCTCCTCTCCTCTAGGTGTAGAGGATGCCCCCTGTCTATGGTGATGGTAGAACCTCCTCTCCTCTAGGTGTAGAGGATGCCCCTGTCTATGGTGATGGTAGAACCTCCTCTCCTCTAGGTGTAGAGGATGCCCCCTGTCTATGGTGATGGTAGAACCGCCTCTCCTCTAGGTGTAGAGGATGCCCCCTGTCTATGGTGATAGTAGAACCTCCTCTCCTCTAGGTGTAGAGGATGCCCCCCTTCTATGGTGATAGTAGAACCTCCTCTCCTCTAGGTGTAGAGGATGCTCCCTGTCTATGGTGATGGTAGAACCTCCTCTCCTCTAGGTGTAGAGGATGTCCCCTGTCTATGGTGATGGTAGAACCACCTCTCCTCTAGGTGTAGAGGATACCCCCTGTCTATGGTGATGGTAGAACCTCCTCTCCTCTAGGTGTAGAGGATGCCCCCTGTCTATGGTGATGGTAGAACCTCCGCTCCTCTAGGTGTAGAGGATGTCCCCTGTCTATGGTGATGGTAGAACCTCCGCTCCTCTAGGTGTAGAGGATTCCCCCTGTCTATGGTGATGGTAGAACCTCCTCTCCTCTAGGTGTAGAGGATGCCCCCTGTCTATGGTGATGGTAGAACCTCCGCTCCTCTAGGTGTAGATGAAGCCCCTGTCTATGATGATGGTAGAACCTCCTCTCCTCTAGGTGTAGAGGATGCCCCTGTCTATGGTGATGGTAGAACCTCCTCTCCTCTAGGTGTAGAGGATGCCCCCTGTCTATGGTGATGGTAGAACCGCCTCTCCTCTAGGTGTAGAGGATGCCCCCTGTCTATGGTGATAGTAGAACCTCCTCTCCTCTAGGTGTAGAGGATGTCCCCTGTCTATGGTGATGGTAGAACCTCCTCTCCTCTAGGTGTAGAGGATGTCCCCTGTCTATGGTGATGGTAGAACCTCCGCTCCTCTAGGTGTAGAGGATACCCCCTGTCTATGGTGATGGTAGAACCTCCTCTCCTCTAGGTGTAGAGGATGCCCCCTGTCTATGGTGATGGTAGAACCTCCGCTCCTCTAGGTGTAGAGGATGTCCCCTGTCTATGGTGATGGTAGAACCTCCGCTCCTCTAGGTGTAGAGGATTCCCCCTGTCTATGGTGATGGTAAAACCTCCTCTCCTCTAGGTGTAGAGGATGCCCCTGTCTATGGTGATGGTAGAACCTCCGCTCCTCTAGGTGTAGATGAAGCCCCTGTCTATGATGATGGTAGAACCTCCTCTCCTCTAGGTGTAGAGGATGCCCCTGTCTATGGTGATGGTAGAACCTCCTCTCCTCTAGGTGTAGAGGATGCCCCCTGTCTATGGTGATGGTAGAACCGCCTCTCCTCTAGGTGTAGAGGATGCCCCCTGTCTATGGTGATAGTAGAACCTCCTCTCCTCTAGGTGTAGAGGATGCCCCCTGTCTATGGTGATGGTAGAACCTCCTCTCCTCTAGGTGTAGAGGATGTCCCCTGTCTATGGTGATGGTAGAACCTCCGCTCCTCTAGGTGTAGAGGATACCCCCTGTCTATGGTGATGGTAGAACCTCCTCTCCTCTAGGTGTAGAGGATGCCCCCTGTCTATGGTGATGGTAGAACCTCCGCTCCTCTAGGTGTAGAGGATGTCCCCTGTCTATGGTGATGGTAGAACCTCCGCTCCTCTAGGTGTAGAGGATTCCCCCTGTCTATGGTGATGGTAAAACCTCCTCTCCTCTAGGTGTAGATGATGCCCCTGTCTATGGTGATGGTAGATCCTCCTCTCCTCTAGGCGTAGAGGATGCCCCCTGTCTATGGTGATGGTAGATCCTCCTCTCCTCTAGGTGTAGATGAAGCCCCTGTCTATGATGATGGTAGAACCTCCTCTCCTCTAGGCGTAGAGGATGCCCCTGTCTATGGTGATGGTAGATCCTCCTCTCCTCTAGGCGTAGAGGATGCCCCTGTCTATGGTGATGGTAGATCCTCCTCTCCTCTAGGCGTAGAGGATGCCCCCTGTTTATGGTGATGGTAGAACCTCCTCTCCTCTAGGTGTAGAAGATGTCCCATGTCTATGATGATGGTAGAACCTCCTCTCCTCTAGGTGTAGAGGATGTCCCTGTCTATGATGATGGTAGAACCTCCTCTCCTCTAGATGTAGAGGATGACCCCGTCTATGGTGATGGTAGAACCTCCACTCCTCTAGGTGTAGATGAAGCCCCTGTCTATGGTGATGGTAGAACCGCCTCTCCTCTAGGTGTAGAGGATGTCCCTGTCTATGATGATGGTAGAACCTCCTCTCCTCTAGATGTAGAGGATGACCCCGTCTATGGTGATGGTAGAACCTCCACTCCTCTAGGTGTAGATGAAGCCCCTGTCTATGATGATGGTAGAACCTCCTCTCCTCTAGGTGTAGAGGATGCCCCTGTCTATGGTGATGGTAGAACCTCCTCTCCTCTAGGTGTAGAGGATGCCCCCTGTCTATGGTGATGGTAGAACCGCCTCTCCTCTAGGTGTAGAGGATGCCCCCTGTCTATGATGATGGTAGAACCTCCTCTCCTCTAGGTGTAGAGGATGCCCCTGTCTATGGTGATGGTAGATCCTCCTCTCCTCTAGGTGTAGAGGATGCCCCCTGTCTATGGTGATGGTAGAACCTCCTCTCCTCTAGGTGTAGAGGATGCCCCCTGTCTATGGTGATGGTAGAACCTCCTCTCCTCTAGGTGTAGAGCAGTGATTTTCAACCTGTGTGCCGTGGCACACTAGTGTGCCGCGACACATGGTCAGGTGTGCCGCGGGGAAATTTCCCCAAACTATGGTGCCCCTGTGTTTTGTTTCCCGGTAATGTGCAGCGATGCGCAGTCACGGCTTCTTACAATGTAGGAGACGTGTACAATAACACATGGGCAAGCTTTGAACCTCGCGCGACAAAATAACGTCACCAAGGCCGGCGCATCATCCTAAGAGTGGAGAGACTCCCGCATTTGCCCACCGCCAAGGTAATGCCCACCAATAACGCTGACCATATGAGCTTTTGCCTGAGTATATGAACTGTTGGCAGAATACTCAGCATATGAGCTGGTACTTTTAGTACTCCAGCAGTATACTGCATATAACAATGAGAAATGTAAAATGATAAATACTATAGTCATGAGGCTGGAGTACTACAAGTACCAGCTCATATGCTGAGTATATGAGCTGGCACTTGTCCTCTGGCCTCATGGCCATAGTACTTCTCATTGTACCCCTTTATTTTGCAGTATATGAGCCACATAATAATCAGCACCATATACTAAAAACAGGGAGAAACTGAGAACTGTTGAGGAAGAGCTTTGTGTGTGTCTTTCCACCATTCCTGCCAGGATATCCCTTTTGTGTTTATCGAAACAGTCCCAGGTTTCACACTGAGTGAGTAAAATAAATTTAGAATCTATATTATTAACTATATGTATAATATGACTGTTTTAGTGTCATTTTGTGCTATTTTGGTTGGTGGTGTGCCCCAGGATTTTCTAAGTATAAAAAGTGTGCCGCGGCTCAAAAAAGGTTGAAAATCACTGGTGTAGAGGATGCCCCCTGTCTATGGTGATGGTAGAACCGCCTCTCCTCTAGGTGTAGAGGATGCCCCCCTTCTATGGTGATAGTAGAACCTCCTCTCCTCTAGGTGTAGAGGATGCCCCCTGTCTATGGTGATGGTAGAACCTCCTCTCCTCTAGGTGTAGAGGATGCCCCCTGTCTATGGTGATGGTAGAACCTCCTCTCCTCTAGGTGTAGAGGATGCCCCCTGTCTATGGTGATGGTAGAACCACCTCTCCTCTAGGTGTAGAGGATGCCCCCTGTCTATGGTGATGGTAGAGCCTCTTCTCCTCTAGGTGTAGAGAATGCCCCCTGTCTATGGTGATGGTAGAGCCTCCTCTCCTCTAGGTGTAGAGGATACCCCTGTCTATGGTGATGATAGAACCCCCTCTCCTCTAGGTGTAGAGGATGCCCCCTGTCTATGGTGATAGTAGAACCTCCTCTCCTCTAGATGTAGAGCATGCCCCCTGTCTATGGTGATGGTAGAACCTCCTCTCCTCTAGGTGTAGAGGATGTCCCCTGTCTATGGTGATGGTAGAACCACCTCTCCTCTAGGTGTAGAGGATACCCCCTGTCTATGGTGATGGTAGAACCTCCTCTCCTCTAGGTGTAGAGGATGCCCCCTGTCTATGGTGATGGTAGAACCTCCGCTCCTCTAGGTGTAGAGGATGCCCCCTGTCTATGGTGATGGTAGAACCTCCCCTCCTCTAGGTGTAGAGGATGCCCCCTGTCTATGGTGATGGTAGAACCTCCGCTCCTCTAGGTGTAGAGGATGTCCCCTGTCTATGGTGATGGTAGAACCTCCGCTCCTCTAGGTGTAGAGGATTCCCCCTGTCTATGGTGATGGTAAAACCTCCTCTCCTCTAGGTGTAGATGATGCCCCTGTCTATGGTGATGGTAGATCCTCCTCTCCTCTAGGCGTAGAGGATGCCCCCTTGTCCTGGTCACAGGCCGAGGTATAAAAAGATCTTTGGAGAGATCCTTGTACTGCCCGTTCAGATATTTGTACATTGTAATGAGGTCTCCCCTCAGTCGTCTTTATTCTAAACTTAATAATCCCAAATTTTGTAATCTGTCATTGTATTCTAATCCCCCCATTCCCCCAATAATCCTGGTTGCTCTCCTCTGCACCCATTCCAGCTCTACTATATCCTTTTTTGGTGCCCAAAACTGTACACAATATTCCATGTGTGGTCTGACCAGGGATTTGTAAAAGGGTAAAACTATGTCTTTGTCATGAGAATCTATTCCTCTCTTGATACATCCCATAATTTTATTTGCTTTAGCAGCAGCCGCCTGGCTCTGGTCACTAAAATAAATACCACTTAGGATCAATGCACATTCGCTTTTCTGTTTGCTATTAAATAGGTTATTTGCCAAAATAAGCCGCTGCGTTCACCGCAGCAGATCTTCTCTGATCACATTCTTGGCCACTAGGTTGACACTTCCCTCTTGACAAAGTAAAATGCGGTAGTCACTGGTCATATCTATCAGCAGCATGCAAGCAGAGGTAGTGATGCCAGACTGCATGTACTGTGCATGGACGGGCACTGCTGCAGACCGTGAGTACCATGTTTTGGCACCGCTGTGCCCTACACCAATATGGCAGGAAGAGGCGAAAAGTACAATGCCACTAAGCAGCAGCACAGAGTATTTCATGAATTTGACGGTAGTAATCCTGAAAGTTATGTAAAGGGAGGAGCAGGATGACAGCTGTGCAGAGTATTTCAGGTGAGAAGTCATACTATTGAGGATTCCTGATAAATGGGTCTTCATCCGCTCAGGGGCTCATTGCTCGCTCTACCTCTCAGATGCCTGGGAAAGTTGGATGAGGATCTAGTGCAGCGGCCAGTGATATGGAGTATTTGGCGCGATATTATGTGACGCAGAGGACGGCTTTATTGTTGCGTTCATCCATCTTGTTGTTGACTTCAGGGAGATTCTAATGACAATGTCTGCTCCTAATTAAAGAGCCAGGACATAATTACAGGGAATCTTATTGGAGGATCTCAGCCTCTGGGCACGATGTGTTCCTGCAGGCCTGAGATGGCGCCATCCTTGTGGCTGCAGCTCTGGATGTGACTGGAGTATAAGACATATGGAGCCTGGAGATCCCCTTTATGGGAAGCCGGGGTATTTACCATCCACCAATACCCCCAAGTCCTTTTCAGCACCAGTTTTACCAAGTAATTGACCGTTTAGAACATAATTATACTTTTTGTTCCCATGGCCCAAGTGCATAACTTTACATTTATCTACATTAAACCTCATCAATCATTTTTCTGCCCACTCCTCAAGCTTCCACAAATCCCTCTGTAATGCTAAACTATCGACCTCAGTATTTATTACTTTACACAGCTTAGTATCATCTGCAAATATTGAAACTTGACTGTGTAAACCCACTACAAGTCATTAATAAAAATATTAAAAAGAAGTGGCCCCAATACTGACCCCTGTGGCACTCCACTGGTAAAGTCAACCCAATCTGAGAATGTGCCATTAATGACCACTCTCTGTTTTCTAGTACTAAGCCAATTACTGTACTTCCCCAAATACACAGATTTTCTCCTATTCCCAGCAGTCTCATTTTATATACCAACCTTTGTGGCACGGTCCAGATATACAACATCCACAGCGTCCCCCAGATCCAGTCTTGAACTTACCTTCTCGTAGAAACCAATCAGATTAGTCTGACAGGAGCGATCTCTCATAAACCCATGCTAATGCTGGGTTATAAGGTTGTGCACAGTGAGATACTCCAGGATAGCATCTCTAACAAACCCCTTAAATATTTTCCCCACCACAGAAGTTAGACTCACAGGTCTGTAGTTTCCAGGATCGTTATTTGATCCTTCTTTGTATATTGGTAGCAGTCCCGTGGAACATAACCAGTCATCAGGGAATCTTCAAATATTAAAAATAACGGCCTCAGTGATTTGTCTATGTTAGTGGTTGTGAGGCAGCGCCGTACCTCTTCCTGGGTTAAACTGTTGACATTGCAAAGAGAATTTTACATCATTCCTCATTGTGTCTTCCACCAGGGGATTTTGCTGGGTAAAGACCGTCGAGAAGGTGACATTCAGTAGATTGGCCCTTTCCTCATCTCCTTCCACCATGACCCCCATGTTATTCCTCAGAGGGCCCACACTCTTTGTTTTTAGTTTCTTATAATTTGGGATTATTTTTGCTCTCCCTGGAAATATTTCTCTCAGTCTCTATTTTTACTATCTTATTATTTAATGTGCTTTTTATAGGATTTATTTTTCTGTCTATAATCCTGTAATGCCTCATCGCTAACTTCATGTTTTAGCACCTTAAACGCCTTATCTTTCTCGTTTATTGCTTTCCTTACAAGACTAGTTATCCACATTAGCTTTTTCTTGTTCCTCTTATGCTTTTTCCCATATTTTGTGTTTCTCACAGGAGTTTTTTTAGAATATTTGTGAAGAAGTCCCATTTTTTTGGGGGGGGGCTTTTGTCTTTGAGAACATTGTCCCAGTTTATGCCTATAAGGTCTTCCCTTAGTTGCTGAAAATGTACCTTTCTGAAGTTTAGAGTGTTTGTTGCCCCTCAACTAACGCTCTTAGTAAAGTGTAATACAAAATCAATGATAATATGATCACTATTCCCCAGGTTCCCCCCAACACGTAATTTTGATACCCTGTCAGGTCTGTTGGTTAGATCCAGCAGTGCCCCCTCCCATCTTGTTGGCTTCAGGACTAGTTGCAACAGGTAATTTTCTGCTACCTTCTGCTAACTGCAGGTTTCTGCCCCCCAGCCAATATCTGGGTCCCCCGTGATAAGTCCTTCCTTGTGCTTTGAAGCTGCATTCATCTAACTTTCCTCTGCTGCCTCCATTATATTTGTAGCCTCATAACAAAACCCATAACAAAGTCGAAATTGTATATTTTTTAATTGTAGATCCAGACAAAAATTTTTTTCGCGCAGTGACAATTTTTTTGCTGTAATTGGACCAAGGATTATCAATAAAACTTCATTACAGATATTGTACAGCTGTATTCCCCTCAAACGATTGTTTAACCTCTTAACGCTCAGCGTCCGATATATCGGACGCTGAGCGCAGTGACTTAGCGCTCAGCGTCCGATATATCGGACGCTGAGCCGATGCCGGTTCAGCTCAAGATCTGAGCTGAACCGGCATCGGGAAACACGGGGTGCCGGCTGTGACTGATAGCCGGCACCCCAGTGTAACACCCGCGATCGGAGTTGTCTCCGATCGCGGGTGCTTAACCCGTTAAATGCCGCGGTCAGCGCGACCGCGGCATCTAACATGCAGCTGGGGGTTCTTTCCCCCACGATCGCCCCCCCCCCCCCGAACCGTTTTCGGGGGGCGCCGATCGTTGCTATAGTAACTCTGGGGTCCGATCTGGACCCCAGAGTTACCTGCAAGAACTGCCAGTAAGATGGCGTCTGTGACGTCATCTTACTGGCAGAGTGCCACCCTATGCAAGTGCATAGGCTGACACTGATAATACTCTGCAATACATGAGTATTGCAGAATATTATCATGAACAAGCAATCAGATGATTACTTGTTCATGTCCCATGGTATAAAAGTGAAAAAGTAAAAAAAAAAAAGTTATTCAATAAAAAAATAAAGTAATAAATCACTAAAAATGCCCAAAAGCCCCAAAACATATAAAGAGACATATAACTCAAAAAAAAGTCTAAATCATAACACAAACCCCACATATATAGTATCACCGCGTCCGTAACAACCCGTAGAATAAAAGTAAATCATTATTGAACCCCCACGATAAACGCCATAAAAAAAAACTGTTATAAACCCTCCAAAAATTATGATTTTTACCTTTTCAATCCCACAAAAAATGCTATAAAATGTGATAAAAAAACCATATGTACTCCGACATGATACTGGTGCAAAGTACAACATGTCCCGCAAAAAACAAGCCATCAACCGGCTCCGTAGCCAAAAAAGTAACAATGTTATGCCACTTGGAAGACGGCAATACATAAATTATAGATTTTTTCCCACATTAGGGTTTTGTTTGACAAATTTAGTAAAACGTAAGAAAATATATTCATGTCTGGTATCCCCGTAATCGTATCGACCCATAGAATAAAGATAACATGACTATTAGTCTATACGGTGAACACCAAAAAAAAAAAAGTCAAAAATCCAGTACAGAATTGATGCTTTTCTACTCCTGCCCTCAAAAAAAGTTCCTAAATTTTCAACAATAGGAGATACCAACTCCAAAATGGTAACAATGGAAAAAGCATCTCATCCCGCAAAAAAAATGGCATCACATGGCCCAAATAACGAAAAAGCGAAAATTTTATAGCCTTCAAAAGGGGCCAATGAGGAAACTAAAATCCTGGCAGCTGCAGGGTGCTCCTTCCCTTCTGCGCCTCGCTGTGCCCCCATAACACAAGTAATGGCCACATGTGGGGGGTCTTTGTACTCAGGAGAAATTGCAGAACAAATTGTATGGTGGGTTTTCTCTTTTTATCTTTTGGAAATGTGTAAATTTTAGGGCTAAATG
This sequence comes from Engystomops pustulosus, assembly GCF_040894005.1. Lineage (NCBI taxonomy): Eukaryota > Metazoa > Chordata > Amphibia > Anura > Leptodactylidae > Engystomops > Engystomops pustulosus. Next base: position 73,241,671 of record NC_092421.1, read on the forward strand.
AACGTATAAGGGAACAATATGACCATTCTAAATTTCACCTCCATTTTGATTCAATTACTATGAAGATCTCAAGGGGTTAAAAATCTTTGTAAAAGCGGTTTCTGATAGCTTGAGGGGTGCAGATCTGAAAATGGGTTGGTTATATAGGGGGTTTTGATGCTAATTATGTAAAATTTCATTCAAAACTGTATTTATCCCCAAAATAGTCAATTCTGAAAATCCGGAAAAGCGCTATTCTATTTGTAGGCCGCGTGACATCAAAATAAATTATCCAAACATTTCAGAAATTATGAAAATGTAAAGTAGACAAATGGGAAATGTTATTCAGCAACTTATTTAGGTGGTAAATCTATCTGCCTGAAAACGCAATGATTTTGAATTTCGAAAATGGCAAATTTTTCCAAAAATTTATCATATTTTCTTTTTTTTTGTAAATAAACGCAAAACTTATCTGCCAAAATTTACCACTAAAATGAAGTACAACATGTGGGGAAAAAACAATCTCAGAATCTCTTTGATAAGTAACAGTGTTCAAAAGTTATAACCATATAAAGAGACGCAGGTCAGAATCCAAAAAATTGGGCTGAGCCTTAAGCTACAAAATGGCTGCGTCCTTAAGGGGTTAAGGAAAGGATGTACTCTGTGTAGCATGGCCACTTCCATTGTGCTAATGAGGAATACAAGAGAAATACGGAAGAAAAGAAGAATTCACAGGAAAAGTAACACAAAAATACAGCAGTTACCTGCTAAAGAACCACGACTTTAAGTACCTTAATCCTAAGTCCCACTTTGGACACTGCACCACTTAGGATCAATGCACATTCGCTTTTCTGTTTGCTATTAAATAGGTTATTTGCCAAAATAAGCCGCTGCGTTCACCGCAGCAGATCTTCTCTGATCACATTCTTGGCCACTAGGTTGACACTTCCCTCTTGACAAAGTGAAATGCGGTAGTCACTGGTCATATCTATCAGCAGCATGCAAGCAGAGGTAGTGATGCCAGACTGCATGTACTGTGCATGGACGGGCACTGCTGCAGACCGTGAGTACCATGTTTTGGCACCGCTGTGCCCTGCACCAATATGGCAGGAAGAGGCGAAAAGTACAATGCCACTAAGCAGCAGCACAGAGTATTTCATGAATTTGACGGTAGTAATCCTGAAAGTTATGTAAAGGGAGGAGCAGGATGACAGCTGTGCAGAGTATTTCAGGAGAGAAGTCATACTATTGAGGATTCCTGATAAATGGGTCTTCATCCGCTCAGGGGCTCATTGCTCGCTCTACCTCTCAGATGCCTGGGAAAGTTGGATGAGGATCTAGTGCAGCGGCCAGTGATATGGAGTATTTGGCGCGATATTATGTGACGCAGAGGACGGCTTTATTGTTGCGTTCATCCGTCTTGTTGTTGACTTCAGGGAGACGCTAATGACAATGTCTGCTCCTAATTAAAGAGCCAGGACATAATTACAGGGAATCTTATTGGAGGATCTCAGCCTCTGGGCACGATGTGTTCCTGCAGGCCTGAGATGGCGCCATCCTTGTGGCTGCAGCTCTGGATGTGACTGGAGTATAAGACATATGGATCCTGGAGATCCCCTTTATGGGAAGCCGATAATTCATCTCCATCCAGTAATGTTTGTGCGGTCTCCAGGGACGAGGCGCTGAGCAGAACCAATAACTTGTAGCTGTGTGATCACTTCCATATGTGCACTTTTAACTAATCTGTCTAATTATTTCATTTCTTAAAGAGGAGGTCTGCGATTAGAAACAGAGGCCATCTTCACTGTAGAAACCTTTGAATCCGTGTTGACTATATATCCCATGATGCATTGCTCAGACCTAAGGGTGATGTGACCAGAGTAGAAAGAGAGTGTGCCGCAGCGGACCAAAGTATCACCAATAATCTTTATTAATGCGTCGACACGTACACATGATATTTAAAATCGATTAAAGCGGTTCCCCACAAAGACAAGTTAAGCCCTATCCATGATATAGGGCCTAACTTGCTGATCAGTGGGGGTCTCAGTGCTGAGACCTCCATAGATCGCGAAAATGAGGGTTCCGACGGAACCTCCTTAGGCTACATTCACATAAACGTATGGGGGACGTATATACCTCTGATGTATATACGGTGTATATGCGTCCCCCATACACTTCTATGGGCTCAGGTCGCCGTATGGGAGCGGCACGGTGCCGCACATGTGAAGCACCGTACTGCTCCGTAGCCCGTAGAAAGATAAGACATGTCCTATCTTTCTACGTAATACAGCGCCGTGCGCAGTATATTCCTATGGAGAGGGGCGGGGGTGAGCTGTGCTCATCCCTTGCTCCTCTCCGCAGCGCCATACATCGTGTGAATGTAGCCTTAGACTAATGAAGCAGGTGGCCGCGCATGACCCTTCTTCTCCATTAATCTCTATGGAGCTGATAAAGATTGCCGAGCGCAGCGCTCACCGATCTCCTTCAGCTCCATAGAGATTAATGGAGCAGAACGGTCATGCGCTGCCGTCTGCTCCATTACTCTGATGGAACGAAGAGGGGTTGGTTGGACCCCTCATTTTCATGATCTGCGGGGGTCGTAGCACTGAGTCCCCACTCATCAGCAATTTAGGCCCTATACTGTGGATAGGGCCTAACTTGTCCTTGCGGGAAAACCCTGTTAAAAAGTACAGAAGTACCACAAAAAACAAAGGATGGAGTGTGTATAGTAGCTCCACTCTATCCACCACCCCCTGACCAATAGTGTCGAAAAAGGTTGAATAAACAACATGTACACGGGTCAGTACCCAATTATATATAGTATTTATGGCTTAGGTCCCGAGTATTATAATTAAATATTAATTATGAACCAAGTAGTCAATCGCTGGCATGATTGGGGTGCCGCTGCTGACGCAGCATATAAACTGAGATGTGCCCCCTGGGGGTGGCAAGATGGTGGGGGCCCCGGGGCTCGAGCCCCTATAATCCGGCCCTGCCTCCAAGTAGCTGCCGAACGCTGTGCCCAACACCTGCAAAGTAACAAAAAAAGCACCAATACACAACCAAACACTATGCCTCGGTTGTGGTGGGAGGTATGAAGCGCCACGTAGCTCCTCTTTTATGTGTCTCCTGAAGTTGTTATTCTGCGCATGCACATCCTCGTCCGAGGATTGAAGTATCACTGATCTCATCTAAGTTAAAGATGTGCGCTGGCAGATTTGACAGATTTGTATAACGACGTGCATAAAGCACCCCACACGTCTCCCCATACTCATGGAGATAGAAGTCATGTGATCGGAGCCCAGGCGAGGCACGGGGCAGCGCATGGGTCTGGCTGACCTCATCTATATGAGGCTGATTGGAAGAGTCAGTGACTACCACGGGATACACAGAGGTGCACAAATTCTGATACCATCCCCCTCGATGATCCAGATCTCTGCTTATTGTCAGTGAATGAGCAGCATCATTGCTTACATTGTAACCAAGCCATCCGCTTCTCATTGTTCTCATCCCTTTAATTGTCACACCTATTAGTTGTCATAGAGATAAGCAACAGATGGTACAATGTATCTACCAGGAGTTTTGGGGGTGGGAATTTTTCATATTTTCCGTCGGTTTCCAGTATCTCCCGTTTCTCGAAAGATATTTTCCCGGAGTTCACATTATTTTACTTGTGTTCATCTCTCATCCCAGGGGTGGTTACCATGGAAACCAGAGCCCCGGCAAGGAGCGGAGCGCCATAGTGTCACCGGCACGATGTCATTGCTGTGTCCTGACAGTGACGGGTGATTGTAATGAGGAGCGGGGAGGTCTGGGTGGAGAGATCTGCTGCTATTGTTCTTCTTCCTACTTGGGAAACCATCAGCATGGCAGGAATGTGATAATTCAGTGCTGTGACTGGTATCAGCCCCAAAACCTAGGGATAAGGTCTGTGGAATAACTATGGATTTTAATAATCAGGATCCACTGCGGCTGTAGTGTATCGTTTCATTATCTTAGCCTCCCCGTCTGTAAGAGAGATTCCCCACCTTTAATGCCAGGACATATGGAAAGATGTGACCGGAGGGACTGGACCGAGGAGGACGGGATGAAGGATTATGAAAAGGATTGGAGGGAGCACAGCTGCAGCCTCTCTCTGTAATGAGGGCTCTGCTCCTAAGAGCTTACAGTCTATGAAGATGAGGGGGTGACACAAGAGCTTACAGTCTATGAGGATGAGGGGGTGACACAAGATCTTACAGTCTATGAGGATGAGGGGGTGACACAAGAGCTTACAGTCTATGAGGATGAGGGGTTGACACAAGATCTTACAGTCTATGAGGATGAGGGGGACACAAGAGCTTACAGTCTATGAGGATGAGGGGGTGATACAAGAGCTTACAGTCTATGAGGATGAGGGGGTGACACAAGAGCTTACAGTCTATGAGGATGAGGGGGATGACACAAGAGCTTACAGTCTATGAGGATGAGGGGGTGACACAAGAGCTTACAGTCTATGAGGATGAGGCAGTGACACAAGAGCTTACAGTCTATGAGGACAAGGGGGTGACACAAGAGCTTACAGTCTATGAGGATGAGGGGGATGGCACAAGAGCTTACAGTCTATGAGGATGAGGGGGTGACACAAGAGCTTACAGTCTATGAGGATGAGGCAGTGACACAAGAGCTTACAGTCTATGAGGATGAGGGGGTGACACAAGAGCTTACAGTCTATGAGGATGAGGGGGTGACACAAGAGCTTACAGTCTGTGAGGACGAGGGGGTGACTCAAGAGCTTACAGTCTATGAGGATGAGGAGGTGACACAAGAGCTTACAGTCTATGAGGATGAGGCGGTGACACAAGAGCTTACAGTCTATGAGGATGAGGGGGTGACACAAGAGCTTACAGTCTATGAGGATGAGGGGGTGACACAAGAGCTTACAGTCTATGAGGATGAGGGGGTGACACAAGAGCTTACAGTCTATGAGGATGAGGGGGTGACACAGGAGCTTACAGTCTATGAGGATGAGGGGGAGACACAAGAGCTTACAGTCTATGAGGATGAGGGGTGACACAGGAGCTTACAGTCTATGAGGATGAGGCAGTGACACAAGAGCTTACAGTCTATGAGGATGATGGGGTGACACAAGAGGTTACAGTCTATAAGGATGAGGGGGTGACACAGGAGCTTACAGTCTATGAGGATGAGGGGGTGACACAAGAGCTTACAGTCTATGAGGATGAGGGGGTGACACAAGAGCTTACAGTCTATGAGGATGAGGGTGTGACACAAGAGCTTACAGTCTATGAGGATGAGGGGGTGATACAAGAGCTTACAGTCTATGAGGATGAGGGGGTGACACAAGAGCTTACAGTCTATGAGGATGAGGGGGTGACACAAGAGCTTACAGTCTATGAGGAAAAGGGGGTGACACAAGAGGTTACAGTCTATGAGGATGAGGGGATGACACAAGAGCTTACAGTCTATGAGGATGAGGGGGTGACACAGGAGCTTTCAGTCTATGAGGATGAGGGGATGACACAAGAGCTTACAGTCTATGAGGATGAGGGGGTGACACAGGAGCTTTCAGTCTATGAGGATGAGGGGATGACACAAGAGCTTACAGTCTATGAGGATGAGGGGGTGATACAAGAGCTTACAGTCTATGAGGATGAGGGGGGCACAAGAGCTTACAGTCTATGAGGATGAGGGGGTGACACAGGAGCTTTCAGTCTATGAGGATGAGGGGATGACACAAGAGCTTACAGTCTATGAGGATGAGGGGGTGACACAGGAGCTTTCAGTCTGAGGATGAGGGGATGACACAAGAGCTTACAGTCTATGAGGATGAGGGGGTGATACAAGAGCTTACAGTCTATGAGGATGAGGGGGGCACAAGAGCTTACAGTCTATGAGGATGAGGGGGTGACACAAGAGCTTACAGTCTATGAGGATGAGGGGTGACACAAGAGCTTACAGTCTATGAGGATGTGAGGTGACACAAGAGCTTACAGTCTATGAGGATGAGGGGGTGACACAAGAGCTTACAGTCTATGAGGATGAGGGGGTGACACAAGAGCTTACAGTCTATGAGGATGAGGGGGTGACACAAGAGCTTACAGTCTATGAGGATGAGGGGGTGACACAAGAGCTTACAGTCTATGAGGATAAGGGGGTGACACAAGAGGTTACAGTCTATGAGGATGAGGGGATGACACAAGAGCTTACAGTCTATGAGGATGAGGGGGTGACACAAGAGCTTACAGTCTATGAGGATGAGGGGGTGACACAAGAGGTATGAGCGTTTGTATAATGGTCCAGCCATTCTTTATAAGGGAACAGTATAAAATAATTTTCTGCTGGGTGAATCCCCCATTAGCCGCATCTTATATACAAACTCCATAATGTAAATCACTGCAGAGAAGCCTGGTTCTCTCTGTGTCTGTGTGGCTACCTCAGGTCCGACAGATATGTCACGTGGCAGAGGTGAGCGTGTTGCCTTCATTTCTGGACTGGTATCACACTAGAGACAGGACTATATGTGACCAAGAATGTTCACTGACAGCAAGCAGTGATCATGAAAAGAAACTGAAACAAAAATAATTTTAGCCGGCAAAATGTGAGAAATTTGTCAACACAAATGGATGAAAATTTCAAACTCAAAGCAAATAGTTTTTATTATACTGTAGTCACTTCTGAATCTGCGGGTATACACAGGGGTAGCTGTGCTGGTATCCACGGGCATCAGTACTGCTTTGTTCCTGTGTTCCTATGACAATACTTCCTGTCATCCACATGCAGATTCCATTTAATTGATGTTGATATACATATTCACATCCACAGAATATCTACAGGACAAGGTAAGAGATGTTTGGCCAGGGAGGGTTGTCATGGGGTCATCTAAATTTTCAAACCTGTGACCTCAGATCAGCAAAGTCTGTATTAATGTGGCGTTTTGTGTCTAGTCTCATCGTCTTCCCCCTGCAGCGTTTGCTGTATGGGTGCCACGTGTTGCGATGCCATGTGCGCCCTATGTTACCGCCGCCGCTGTCTCCTCTAATCTACTGGAGATGCAAAGTTTATTAAGGGCAATCAATGAGAGAAAAGACTCGAGGTGTGCAAGAGATTGTTAATTATTCATACCTGCTCCACGGGGGAGGGGTCATGTGAGGAGTCAGCAGTTCTCAGTCCCTCACAGTAATGTATAACAAATAGTATTAGTGACACTTCTGTAACTAGGTTACTGTGCACATTCCCAGATAGCGCTCATCTGATGCTCCGCAGGGGTGGGGTCATGTGAGGAGTCAGCCGTCCCCGCCCTCCCAGCAATGTATAATACATAGTACTAGTGACACTTCTGTTACTATCCTACTGTGTATATCGCTCATCTGATGCTCCGCAGGGGAGGGGTCATGTGAGGAGTCAGCAGTCCCCGCCCTCCCAGCAATGTATAATACATAGTACTAGTGACACTTCTGTTATAATGTTCTGCGCTCTCATGATCACTTTCAAAATGAATTTTTCCCGCTACAGGAAATGTTTTATTATTCCAGTGCAGGGAAGAAGATCTGTGCCCGGGCCTCGCGCCCATCACTTAGGTCACAAAAATATAGGAAAATATGATTCACCCTCAGCGTTCAGACAGAAAATAGAATTCATATAACAGCGTGTGCTGCAATATATACACTGGGAGGATAGTAATGTCATCTGTATACACTGGGAGGATAGTGATGTCATCTATATACACTGGGAGGATAGTGATGTCATCTATATACACTGGGAGGATAGTAATGTCATCTATATACACTGGTAGGAGAGTGATGTCATCTATATACACTGGGAGGAGAGTGATGTCATCTATATACACTGGGAGGAGAGTGATGTCATCCTTATACACTGGGAGGAGAGTGATGTCATCTATATACACTGGGAGGAGAGTGATGTCATCTATATACATTGGGAGGATAGTAATGTCATCTATATACACTGGGAGGAGAGTGATGTCATCTATATACACTGGGAGGATAGTGATGTCATCTATATACACTGGGAGGATAGTGATGTCATCTATATACACTGGGAGGATAGTGATGTCATCTATATACACTGGGAGGAGAGTGATGTCATCTATATACACTGGGAGGAGAGTGATGTCATCTATATACACTGGGAGGATAGTGATGTCATCTATATACACTGGGAGGATAGTGATGTTATCTATATACACTGGGAGGATAGTGATGTCATTTATATACACTGGGAGGATAGTAATGTCATCTATATACACTGGGAGGACAGTGATGTCATCTATATACACTGGGAGGAGAGTGATGTCATCTATATACACTGGGAGGATAGTGATGTCATCTATATACACTGGGAGGATAGTGATGTTATCTATATACACTGGGAGGATAGTGATGTCATTTATATACACTGGGAGGATAGTAATGTCATCTATATACACTGGGAGGAGAGTGATGTCATCTGTATACACTGGGAGGACAGTGATGTCATCTGTATACACTGGGAGGAGAGTCATGTCATCTATATACACTGGGAGGATAGTGATGTTATCTATATACACTGGGAGGACAGTGATGTGATCTATATACACTGGGAGGACAGTGATGTCATCTTTATACACTGGGAGGACAGTGATGTCATCTGTATAAACTGGGAGGACAGTGATGTCATCTGTATACACTGGGAGGATAGTGATGTCATCTGTATACACTGGGAGGATAGTGATGTCATCTGTATACTCTGGAAGGATAGTGATGTCATCTGTATACTCTGGGAGGATAGTGATGTCATCTATATACACTGGGAGGATAGTGATGTCATCTATATACACTGGGAGGACAGTGATGTCATCTATATACACTGGGAGGACAGTGATGTCATCTATATACACTGGGAGGACAGTGATGTCATCTATATACACTGGGAGGACAGTGATGTCATCTATATACACTGGGAGGACAGTGATGTCATCTGTATACACTGGGAGGATAGTGATGTCATCTGTATACTCTGGAAGGATAGCGATGTCATCTGTATACTCTGGAAGGATAGCGATGTCATCGATATATACTAGGGGGATAGTGATGTCATATATTTAAATATACTGTGGGGCTCATTTACTAAGGGCCCGATTCGCGTTTTCCCGACGACTTACCCGAATATTTCCGAGTTGCGGCGACTTTTCCTGAATTACCCCGGGTTTTTGGCGCACGCGTTCGGATTGTGGCGCATCGGCGCCGTCATGCACGCGACGCAAATGGGGGGTGGCGTAGCCGAACGAAAACCCGACGGATACGGAGAAACCGGCGCATTTTAAAAAAAAAAAGTGTCGCTGGACACGCACTTGCCTTCACCAGGCACCAGGAATAGGATCGTGAACTCCGGCGGACCTCGGCGGACTTCAGCGCAGCAGCGACACCTGGTGAACGTCGGAGGAATTGCCTTAGTGAATCGCCGGAAGACCCGAATCCACCGCAGAGAACGGGCCGCTGGATCGCGAATGGACCGGGTAAGTAAATCTGCCCCACGGTGTGTATACATATAAACTGAGAGAATAGTGACCATCATCTCAAAAGGTAGGTCTGTGATATATATCATCATATATATGTCATCTATAGACCTATATACTGGGAGGATGATGTCATCTATGTACTGAGAGGTTGATGTCATCTATATATATTTGGAGTTTGGTGATGTCATCACTCTATATCTGTAGGATGTCATCCCACATGATGTAATTTCTGTATACTTAGTGGATGATGATGTCATCTCTTTATGTTTGGATGATAGTGATGTTATAAGTTTGTCTATGCTGGGTTCCCTGCTTTATGTACATTAGTGATGTGCGTTTTGTCAGTTTCCTCTTGGTCATGCGATGCAGAATTCATGGCCTGGAGCACCAGATCCCGGCTTTTCTCTCTTCTGGCTCTGGATGGTGGAGCAGGTAGCTTATAAAGGGCATGAGCATGGCCGGGAGATGGCCTGGGAACCGCAGATTTTTTCTGGGCAGAGCTCCAGATTCGTTTAGTTCCAGACACTCAACTCACTTTTGAGCGCTCAGCAGATTCTCACCTCCTTCCCTTCATGTTATTAAAGCCTTTATATCGCTGCTACATCCTCTGCCACCCCAGACTATGCTGAGACCTGCACCATTCAGGCACCACAGCCAGGACTAGATTATCTCCTCCGTGCTTCAGACTGAGGTAAAAGCAGGGAGCTGACAGCAGAGACACAGGATGAATAGCAGAGCAGGGAGCTGACAGCAGAGACACAGGATGAATAGCAGAGCAGGGAGCTGACAGCAGAGACACAGGGTGAATGGTGGAGCAGGGAGCTGACAGCAGAGGCACAGGATGAATGGTGGAGCAGGGAACTGACAGCAGAGGCACAGGATGAATGGTGCAGCAGGGAGCTGACAGCAGAGGCACAGGATGAATAGCAGAGCAGGGAGCTGACAGATACACAGGATGAATAGTGGAGCAGGGAACTGACAGCAGAGACACAGGATGAATGGTGGAGCAGGGAACTGACAGCAGAGACACAGGATGAATGGCAGAGCAGGGAGCTGACAGCAGATACACAGGATGAATGGTGGAGCAGGGAACTGACAGCAGAGGCACAGGATGAATGGTGGAGCAGGGAACTGACAGCAGAGACACAGGATGAATGGTGGAGCAGGGAGCTGACAGCAGAGGCACAGGATGAATGGTGGAGCAGGGAGCTGACAGCAGAGGCACAGGATGAATAGCAGAGCAGGGAGCTGACAGCAGGGACACAGGGTGAATGGTGGAGCAGTGAGCTTACAGCAGAGACACAGGATGAATAGCAGAGCAGGGAGCTGACAGCAGAGGCACAGGATGAATGGTGGAGCAGGGAACTGACAGCAGAGACACAGGATGAATGGTGGAGCAGGGAGCTGACAGCAGAGGCACAGGATGAATGGTGGAGCAGGGAGCTGACAGCAGAGACACAGGATGAATAGCAGAGCAGGGAGCTGACAGATACACAGGGTGAATGGTGGAGCAGGGAGCTGACAGCAGAGATACAGGGTGAATGGTGGAGCAGGGAGCTGACAGCCGAGACACAGGATGAATAGCAGAGCAGGGAGCTGACAGCAGATACACAGGGTGAATGGTGGAGCTGACAGCAGAGACACAGAATGAATGGTGGAGCAGGGAGCTGACAGCAGAGGCACAGGATGAATGGTGGAGCAGGGAACTGACAGCAGAGACACAGGATGAATGGTGGAGCAGGGAGCTGACAGCAGAGGCACAGGATGAATGGTGGAGCAGGGAACTGACAGCAGAGACACAGGATGAATAGCAGAGCAGGGAGCTGACAGCAGATACAGAGGATGAATGGTGGAGCAGGGAACTGACAGCAGAGACACAGGATGAATGGTGGAGCAAGGAGCTGACAGCAGGGACACAGGGTGAATGGTGGAGCAGGAAGCTGACAGCAGAGACACAGGATGAATAGCAGAGCAGGGAGCTGACAGCAGAGGCACAGGGTTAATAGTGGAGCAGTGAGCTGACAGCAGAGGCAGAGGATGAATGGTGGAGCAGGGAACTGACAGCAGAGGCACAGGATGAATGGTGGAGCAGGGAGCTGACAGCAGAGGCACAGGATGAATGGTGGAGCAGGGAACTGACAGCAGAGGCACAGGATGAATGGTGGAGCAGGGAGCTGACGGCAGAGGCACAGGATGAATTATAGAGCAGAGAGGGACAGCAGAGACTCAGGATGAATGGCAGAGAATAGTGATGACAGCAGAGACTCTGGATGCATGGTGGAGGAGGGAGCTAACAGCAGAGACAGTGAATAGTGGAGCAGGGAGCTGTCAGCAGAGACACAGGATGAATGGTGGTGAAGGGAGCTGACAGCAGAGGCACAGGATGAATGGCAGAGCAGGGAGCTGACAGCAGAGACCCAGTATGAATGGCAGAGCAGGGAGCTGACAGCAGAGGCACAGGATGAATGGCAGAGCAGGGAGCTGACAGCAGAGACACAGGATGAATAGCAGAGCAGGGAGCTGACAGCAGAGACACAGGGTGAATGGTGGAGCAGGGAGCTGACAGCAGAGGCACAGGATGAATGGTGGAGCAGGGAACTGACAGCAGAGGCACAGGATGAATGGTGCAGCAGGGAGCTGACAGCAGAGGCACAGGATGAATAGCAGAGCAGGGAGCTGACAGATACACAGGATGAATAGTGGAGCAGGGAACTGACAGCAGAGACACAGGATGAATGGTGGAGCAGGGAACTGACAGCAGAGACACAGGATGAATGGCAGAGCAGGGAGTTGACAGCAGATACACAGGATGAATGGTGGAGCAGGGAACTGACAGCAGAGGCACAGGATGAATGGTGGAGCAGGGAACTGACAGCAGAGACACAGGATGAATGGTGGAGCAGGGAGCTGACAGCAGAGGCACAGGATGAATGGTGGAGCAGGGAGCTGACAGCAGAGGCACAGGATGAATAGCAGAGCAGGGAGCTGACAGCAGGGACACAGGGTGAATGGTGGAGCAGTGAGCTTACAGCAGAGACACAGGATGAATAGCAGAGCAGGGAGCTGACAGCAGAGGCACAGGATGAATGGTGGAGCAGGGAGCTGACAGCAGAGGCACAGGATGAATGGTGGAGCAGGGAGCTGACAGCAGAGACACAGGATGAATAGCAGAGCAGGGAGCTGACAGATACACAGGGTGAATGGTGGAGCAGGGAGCTGACAGCAGAGATACAGGGTGAATGGTGGAGCAGGGAGCTGACAGCCGAGACACAGGATGAATAGCAGAGCAGGGAGCTGACAGCAGATACACAGGGTGAATGGTGGAGCTGACAGCAGAGACACAGAATGAATGGTGGAGCAGGGAGCTGACAGCAGAGGCACAGGATGAATGGTGGAGCAGGGAACTGACAGCAGAGACACAGGATGAATGGTGGAGCAGGGAGCTGACAGCAGAGGCACAGGATGAATGGTGGAGCAGGGAACTGACAGCAGAGACACAGGATGAATAGCAGAGCAGGGAGCTGACAGATACAGAGGATGAATGGTGGAGCAGGGAACTGACAGCAGAGACACAGGATGAATGGTGGAGCAAGGAGCTGACAGCAGGGACACAGGGTGAATGGTGGAGCAGGAAGCTGACAGCAGAGACACAGGATGAATAGCAGAGCAGGGAGCTGACAGCAGAGGCACAGGGTTAATAGTGGAGCAGTGAGCTGACAGCAGAGGCAGAGGATGAATGGTGGAGCAGGGAACTGACAGCAGAGGCACAGGATGAATGGTGGAGCAGGGAGCTGACAGCAGAGGCACAGGATGAATGGTGGAGCAGGGAACTGACAGCAGAGGCACAGGATGAATGGTGGAGCAGGGAGCTGACGGCAGAGGCACAGGATGAATTATAGAGCAGAGAGGGACAGCAGAGACTCAGGATGAATGGCAGAGAATAGTGATGACAGCAGAGACTCTGGATGCATGGTGGAGGAGGGAGCTAACAGCAGAGACAGTGAATAGTGGAGCAGGGAGCTGTCAGCAGAGACACAGGATGAATGGTGGTGAAGGGAGCTGACAGCAGAGGCACAGGATGAATGGCAGAGCAGGGAGCTGACAGCAGAGACCCAGTATGAATGGCAGAGCAGGGAGCTGACAGCAGAGGCACAGGATGAATGGCAGAGCAGGGAGCTGACAGCAGAGGCACAGGGTGAATAGTAGAGCAGGGAGCTGGTAACAGAGGCACAGGATGAATAGTGGAGCAGGGAGCTGACAGCAGAGACACGGGGTGAATAGTAGAGCAGGGAGCTGGTAACAGAGGCACAGGAGGAATAGTGGAGCAGGGAGCTGACAGCAGAGGCACAGGGTGAATAGTAGAGCAGGGAGCTGGTAACAGAGGCACAGGATGAATAGTGGAGCAGGGAGCTGACAGCAGAGACACGGGGTGAATAGTAGAGCAGGGAGCTGGTAACAGAGGCACAGGAGGAATAGTGGAGCAGGGAGCTGACAGCAGAGACACAGGGAGAATAGTGGAGCAGGGAGCTGACAGCAGAGACAAGGGGTGAATAGTGGAGCAGGGAGCTGACAGCACAGGCACAGGGTGAATAGTGGAGCAGGGAGCTGACAGCACAGGCACAGGGTGAATAGTGGAGCAGGGAGCTGACAGCAGAGACAGGGTGAATAGTGTAACAAGCAGCTGACAACAGAGACACAGGGTTAATAGTGGAGCAGGGAGCTGACAGCAGAGGCAAAGGGTGAACGGTGGAGGAGGGAGCTGACAGCAGAGACACGGAAAGTGGAGCAGGGAGCTGACAGCAGAGGCACAGGGTGAATGGTGGAGCAGGGAGCTGACAGCAAAGACACAGGGTGAATGGTGGAGGAGGGAGCTGACAGCAAAGACACAGGGTTAATAGTGGAGCAGGGAGCTGACCGCAGAGACAAGGGGTGAATAGTGGAGCAGGGAGCTGACAGCAGAGGCACAGGATGAATGGTGGAGCAGGGAACTGACAGCAGAGGCACAGGATGAATGGTGCAGCAGGGAGCTGACAGCAGAGGCACAGGATGAATAGCAGAGCAGGGAGCTGACAGATACACAGGATGAATAGTGGAGCAGGGAACTGACAGCAGAGACACAGGATGAATGGTGGAGCAGGGAACTGACAGCAGAGACACAGGATGAATGGCAGAGCAGGGAGTTGACAGCAGATACACAGGATGAATGGTGGAGCAGGGAACTGACAGCAGAGGCACAGGATGAATGGTGGAGCAGGGAGCTGACGGCAGAGGCACAGGATGAATTATAGAGCAGAGAGGGACAGCAGAGACTCAGGATGAATGGCAGAGCATAGTGATGACAGCAGAGACTCTGGATGCATGGCAGAGCAGGGAGCTGACAGATACACAGTATGAATGGCAGAGCAGGGAGCTGACAGCAGAGACACAGGATGAATGGCAGAGCAGGGAGTTGACAGCAGAGACACAGGGTGAGTAGTACAGCAGGGAGCTGGTAACAGAAGCACAGGAGGAATAGTGGAGCAGGGAGCTGACAGCAGAGACAAGGGGTGAATAGTGGAGCAGGGAGCTGACAGCACAGGCACAGGGTGAATAGTGGAGCAGGGAGCTGACAGCACAGGCACAGGGTGAATAGTGGAGCAGGGAGCTGACAGCAGAGACAGGGTGAATAGTGTAACAAGCAGCTGACAACAGAGACACAGGGTTAATAGTGGAGCAGGGAGCTGACAGCAGAGGCAAAGGGTGAACGGTGGAGGAGGGAGCTGACAGCAGAGACACGGAAAGTGGAGCAGGGAGCTGACAGCAGAGGCACAGGGTGAATGGTGGAGCAGGGAGCTGACAGCAAAGACACAGGGTGAATGGTGGAGGAGGGAGCTGACAGCAAAGACACAGGGTTAATAGTGGAGCAGGGAGCTGACCGCAGAGACAAGGGGTGAATAGTGGAGCAGGGAGCTGACAGCAGAGGCAAAGGGTGAACGGTGGAGGAGGGAGCTGACAGCAGAGACACGGAAAGTGGAGCAGGGAGCTGACAGCAGAGGCAGAGGGTTAATAGTGGAGCAGTGAGCTGACAGCAGAGGCACAGGGTTAATAGTGGAGCAGTGAGCTGACAGCAGAGACACAGGATGAATGGTGGAGCAGGGAACTGACAGCAGAGGCACAGGATGAATGGTGGAGCAGGGAGCTGACAGCAGAGGCACAGGATGAATGGTGGAGCAGGGAGCTGACAGCAGAGGCACAGGATGAATGGTGGAGCAGGGAGCTGACAGCAGAGGCACAGGATGAATGGTGGAGCAGGGAGCTGACGGCAGAGGCACAGGATGAATTATAGAGCAGAGAGGGACAGCAGAGACTCAGGATGAATGGCAGAGCATAGTGATGACAGCAGAGACTCTGGATGCATGGCAGAGCAGGGAGCTGACAGATACACAGTATGAATGGCAGAGCAGGGAGCTGACAGCAGAGACACAGGATGAATGGCAGAGCAGGGAGTTGACAGCAGAGACACAGGGTGAGTAGTACAGCAGGGAGCTGGTAACAGAAGCACAGGAGGAATAGTGGAGCAGGGAGCTGACAGCAGAGACATGGGGTGAATAGTGGAGCAGACAGCTGACAGCACAGGCACAGGGTGAATAGTGGAGCAGGGAGCTGACAGCAGAGACAGGGTGAATAGTGGAACAGGCAGCTGACAGCAGAGGCACAGGGTGAATGGTGGAGGAGGGAGCTGACAGCAGAGACACAGGGTTAATAGTGGAGCAGGGAGCTGACAGCAGAGACAAGGGGTGAATAGTGGAGCAGGGAGCTGACAGCAGAGACACAGGGTGAATGGTGGAGGAGGGAGCTGACAGCAGAGACAAGGGGTGAATAGTGGAGCAGGGAGCTGACAGCGGAGGCAAAGGGTGAACGGTGGAGGAGCGAGCTAACAGCAGAGACACGGAAAGTGGAGCAGGGAGCTGACAGCAGAGGCACAGGGTTAATAGTGGAGTAGGGAGCTGACAGCAGAGGCACGGAAAGTGGAGCAGGGAGCTGACAGCAGAGGCAGAGGGTTAATAGTGGAGCAGTGAGCTGACAGCAGAGGCACAGGGTTAATAGTGGAGCAGTGAGCTGACAGCATAGGCACAGGATGAATGGTGGAGCAGGGAGCTGACGGCAGAGGCACAGGATGAATTATAGAGCAGAGAGGGACAGCAGAGACTCAGGATGAATGGCAGAGCATAGTGATGACAGCAGAGACTCTGGATGCATGGCAGAGCAGGGAGCTGACAGCAGATACACAGTATGAATGGCAGAGCAGGGAGCTGACAGCAGAGACACAGTGAATAGTGGAGCAGGGAGCTGTCAGCAGAGACACAGGATGAATGGCAGAGCAGGGAGTTGACAGCAGAGACACAGGGTGAGTAGTACAGCAGGGAGCTGGTAACAGAAGCACAGGAGGAATAGTGGAGCAGGGAGCTGACAGCAGAGACATGGGGTGAATAGTGGAGCAGACAGCTGACAGCACAGGCACAGGGTGAATAGTGGAGCAGGGAGCTGACAGCAGAGACAGGGTGAATAGTGGAACAGGCAGCTGACAGCAGAGGCACTGGGTGAATGGTGGAGGAGGGAGCTGACAGCAGAGACACAGGGTTAATAGTGGAGCAGGGAGCTGACAGCAGAGACAAGGGGTGAATAGTGGAGCAGGGAGCTGACAGCAGAGACACAGGGTGAATGGTGGAGGAGGGAGCTGACAGCAGAGACAAGGGGTGAATAGTGGAGCAGGGAGCTGACAGCGGAGGCAAAGGGTGAACGGTGGAGGAGCGAGCTAACAGCAGAGACACGGAAAGTGGAGCAGGGAGCTGACAGCAGAGGCACAGGGTTAATAGTGGAGTAGGGAGCTGACAGCAGAGGCACAGGGTGAATGGTGGAGTAGGGAGCTGACAGCAGAGACACAGGGTGATTGGTGGAGCAGGGAGCTGACAGCAGAGACACAGGGTGAATGGAGGAGCAGGGAGCTGACAGCAGAGACAGGGTGAATAGTGGAGCAGGGAGCTGACAGCACAGACACAGGGTGAATGGTGGAGCAGGGAGCTGACAGCAGAGACAGGGTGAATGGTGGAGCAGGGAGCTGACAGCACAGACACAGGGTGATTGGTGGAGCAGGGAGCTGACAGCAGAGACACAGAGTGAATGGTGGAGCAGGGAGCTGAAAGCAGAGGCACAGGGTGAATAGTGGAGCAGGGAGCTGACAGCAGAGACACAGGGTGAATGGTGGAGGAGGTAGCTGACAGCAGAGACACAGAATGAATGGTGGAGCAGGGAGCTGACAGCAGAGACACGGGGTGAATAGTGGAGCAGAGAGCTGACAGCAGAGGCAAAGGGTGAACGGTGGAGGAGGGAGCTAACAGCAGAGACACGGAAAGTGGAGCAGGGAGCTGACAGCAGAGGCACAGGGTGAATGGTGGAGTAGGGAGCTGACAGCAGAGACGCAGGGTGATTGGTGGAGCAGGGAGCTGACAGCAGAGACACAGGGTGAATGGTGGAGCAGGGAGCTGACAGCAGAGACAGGGTGAATGGTGGAGCAGGGAGCTGACAGCAGAGGCACAGGGTGAATAGTGGAGCAGGGAGCTGACAGCAGAGACACAGGGTGAACGGTGGAGGAGGGAGCTGACAGCAGAGACACAGGGTGAACGGTGGAGGAGGGAGCTGACAGCAGAGGCACAGGGTGAATGGTGGAGCAGGGAGCTGACAGCAGAGACACAGGGTGATTGGTGGAGCAGGGAGCTGACAGAGACACAGGGTGAATGGTGGAGCAGGGAGCTGACAGCAGAGACACAGGGTGAATAGTAGAGCAGAGAGCTGACAGCAGAGACACAGGGTGAATGGTGGAGCAGGGAGCCGACAGCAGAGTTACAGGGTGAATGGTGGAGCAGGGAGCTGACAGCAGAGACACAGGGTGAATGGTGGAGCAGGGAGCTGACAGCAGAGACACAGGGTGAATGGTGGAGCAGGGAGCTGACAGCAGAGACACAGGGTGAATGGTGGAGCAAGGAGCTGACAGCAGAGACACAGGGTGAATGGTGGAGCAGGGAGATGACAGCAGAGACACAGGGTGAATGGTGGAGCAGGGAGCTGACAGCAGAGACACAGGGTGAATGGTGGAGCAGGGAGCTGACAGCAGAGACACAGGGTGAATGGTGGAGCAGGGAGCTGACAGCAGAGACACAGGGTGAATGGTGGAGCAAGGAGCTGACAGCAGAGACACAGGGTGAATGGTGGAGCAGGGAGCTCACAGCAGAGACACAGGGTGAATGGTGGAGCAGGGAGCTCACAGCAGAGACACAGGGTGAATGGTGGAGCAGGGAGCTGACAGCAGAGACACAGGGTGAATGGTGGAGCAGGGAGCTGACAGTAGAGACACAGGGTGAATGGTGGAGCAGGGAGCTGAAAGTGAATGGTGGAGCGGACAGTTGCTTAGATTTCTTATTTAATCTAACAGATTTAAGATACTGGACTTGATCGCACAGAACAATAATAAATGATGTGTTGCTGGGGCCACATTGCTGCATATAGGGGAAAGTATTGTGCTTGAGCATAATACATAAGCTGGAGATGGTGCAGCTTGTTGCTTGTATACAGCATCCTATCTGTACAAGTCTCTGGATAGATGTAACCATGGCCCCGGCCAGTGAGATCTTTTACCTGGCAGTGAAGCCCCTCCGGACACCTCATTAGCAGTGGATACAAAATAAACAGTAACACAAGATGAGACGTGCTGATCTCAGGGGAGACCTCCAGATCCTGCCCCAGAGAGCATGTAGGTCCTCACTTCAGAGACTGCAGATCCAACAAGGAGGGAGTAGCTGATAACAGAAAGTCATAGATTGTATCCCCCATTTACAGTCAACACTCCTCAGGATGAAATGGCTGATAACAGAGAGTAATAGATTGTATCCCCCCTGTACAGTCTCCTCTCCCCGGGATGTAATGGCTGATAACAGAAAGTCATAGATTGTATCCCCCCTTTACAGTCAACACTCCTCAGGATGAAATGGCTGATAACAGAGAGTAATAGATTGTATCCCCCCTGTACAGTCTCCTCTCCCCGGGATGTAATGGCTGATAACTGAGAGTAATAGATTGTATCCCCCCCTGTAGAGTCTCCTCTCCCCGGGATGTAATGGCTGATAACAGAGAGTAATAGATTGTATCCCCCCCCTGTACAGTCATCTCTCCCCAGGATGTAATGGCTGATAACAGAGAGTAATAGATTGTATCCCCCCCTGTACAGTCTCCTCTCCCCGGGATGTAATGGCTGATAACAGAGAGTAATAGACTGTACCCCCCTGTACAGTCTCCTCTCCCCGGGATGTAATGGCTGATAACAGAGAGTTATAGATTGTATACCCCCTGTACAGTCTCCTCTCCCCGGGATGTAATGGCTGATAACAGAGAGTAATAGATTGTATCCCCCTGTACAGTCTCCTCTCCCCGGGATGTAATGGCTGATAACAGAGAGTAATAGATTGTATCCCCCCTGTACAGTCTCCTCTCCCCGGGATGTAATGGCTGATAACAGAGAGTAATAGATTGTATCCCCCCTGTACAGTCTCCTCTCCCCGGGATGTAATGGCTGATAACAGAGAGTAATAGATTGTATCCCCCCTGTACAGTCTCCTCTCCCCGGGATGTAATGGCTGATAACAGAAAGTCATAGATTGTATCCCCCCTGTACAGTCTCCTCTCCCCGGGATGTAATGACTGATAACAGAGAGTAATAGATTGTATCCCCCTGTACAGTCACCTCTCCCCGGGATGTAATGGCTGATAACAGAGAGTAATAGATTGTATCCCCCCTTTACAGTCAACACTCCTCAGGATGAAATGGCTGATAACAGAGAGTAATAGATTGTATCCCCCCCTGTACAGTCTCCTCTCGGCAGGATGAAATTGCTGATAACAGAGAGTAATAGATTGTATCCCCTCTGTACAGTCTCCTCTCGGCAGGATGAAATGGCTGATAACAGAGAGTAATAGATTGTATCCCCCTGTACAGTCAACACTCCCCAGGATTAAATGGCTGATAGCAGAGAGTAATAGATTGTATCCCCTCTGTACAGTCTCCTCTCGGCAGGATGAAATGGCTGATAACAGAGAGTAATAGATTGTATCCCCCTGTACAGTCAACACTCCCCAGGATTAAATGGCTGATAACAGAGAGTAATAGATTGTATCCCCTCTGTACAGTCTCCTCTCGGCAGGATGAAATGGATGATAACAGAGAACAATAGACCCTTGGTGGTCGTTGGGGTATCAGTGTCCCAGGTGTGTTTGGTGCTGGGGAAATCAATGTCCTGGGAGCGGTGGCTGCTGGGGGATCAGTGTCTGGGAGATGTGGGGGCTGGGGGATCAGTGTCCTGGGAGCGGTGGGTGCTGGGGGATCAGTGTCCTGGGAGCGGTGGGTGCTGGGGGATCAGTGTCCTGGGAGCGGTGGGTGCTGGGGGATCAGTGTCTTGGGAGCAGTGGCTGCTGGGGGATCAGTGTCCTGGGAGAAGTGGCTGCTGGGGGATCAGTGTCTTGGGAGCAGTGTCTGGGAGAAGTGGGTGCTGGGGGATCAATGTCTTGGGAGCAGTGGCTGCTGGGGGATCAGTGTCTGGGAGATGTGGGTGCTGGGGGATCAGTGTCCTGGGAGCGGTGGGTGCTGGGGGATCAGTGTCCTGGGAGCGGTGGGTGCTGGGGGATCAGTGCCCTGGGAGCGGTGGGTGCTGGGGGATCAGTGTCCTGGGAGCGGTGGGTGCTGGGGGATCAGTGTCCTGGGAGCGGTGGGTGCTGGGGGATCAGTGTCCTGGGAGCGGTGGGTGCTGGGGGTTCAGTGTCCTGGGAGCGGTGGGTGCTGGGGGATCAGTGTCCTGGGAGAAGTGGGTGCTGGGGGATCAGTGCCCTGGGAGCGGTGGGTGCTGGGGGATCAGTGTCCTGGGAGCGGTGGGTGCTGGGGGATCAGTGCCCTGGGAGCGGTGGGTGCTGGGGGATCAGTGTCCTGGGAGCGGTGGGGGCTGGGGGATCAGTGTCCTGGGAGCGGTGGGGGCTGGGGGATCAGTGTCCTGGGAGCGGTGGGGGCTGGGGGATCAGTGTCCTGGGAGCGGTGGGGGCTGTGGTATCAGTGTCCTGGGAGCGGTGGGGGCTGTGGTATCAGTGTCCTGGGAGCGGTGGGGGCTGTGGTATCAATGTCCTGGGAGCGGTGGGTGCTGTGGTATCTGTGTCCTGGGAGCGGTGGGGGCTGTGGTATCTGTGTCCTGGGAGCGGTGAGGTCTGGGGGATCAGTGTCCTGGGAGCGGTGGGTGCTGGGGGATCAGTGTCCTGGGAGCGGTGGGGGCTGGGGGAACAGTGTCCTGGGAGCGGTGGGTGCTGTGGTATATGTGTCCTGGGAGCGGTAGGTGCTGTGGTATCAGAGTCCTGGGAGCGGTGGGTGCTGGGGGATCAGTGTCCTGGGAGCGGTGGGTGCTCTGGGATCTCTGTCCTGGGAGCGGTGGGTGCTGGGGGATCAGTGTCCTGGGAGTGGTGGGTGCTGGGGGATCAGTGTCCTGGGAGCGGTGTGTGCTGGGGGAACAGTGTCCTGGCAGCGGTGGGTGCTGTGGTATCTGTGTCCTGGGAGCAGTGGGTGCTGTGGTATCAGAGTCCTGGGAGCGGTGGGTGCTGGGGGATCAGTGTCCTGGGAGCGGTGGGTGCTCTGGGATCTCTGTCCTGGGAGCGGTGGGTGCTGGGGGATCAGTGCCCTGGGAGCGGTGGGTGCTGTGGTATCAGAGTCCTGGGAGTGGTGGGTGCTGTGGTATCAGTGTCCTGGGAGCGGTGGGTGCTGGGGGATCAGTGTCCTGGGAGCGGTAGGTGCTGGGGGATCAGTGTCCTGGGAGCGGTGGGTGCTGTGGTATATGTGTCCTGGGAGCGGTAGGTGCTGTGGTATCTGTGTCCTGGGAGCGGTAGGTGCTGTGGTATCTGTGTCCTGGGAGCGGTGGGTGCTGTGGTATATGTGTCCTGGGAGCGGTAGGTGCTGTGGTATCTGTGTCCTGGGAGCGGTGGGGGCTGGGGGATCTGTGTCCTGGGAGCGGTGGGTGCTGGGGGATCAGTGTCCTGGGAGCGGTGGGTGCTGTGGTATCTGTGTCCTGGGAGCGGTGGGTGCTGTGGTATCTGTGTCCTGGGAGCGGTGGGTGCTGTGGTATATGTGTCCTGGGAGCGGTAGGTGCTGTGGTATCTGTGTCCTGGGAGCAGTGGGTGCTGTGGTATCAGTGTCCTGGGAGCGGTGGGTGCTGTGGTATCAGTGTCCTGGGAGCGGTGGGGGCTGTGGTATCAGTGTCCTGGGAGCGGTGGGTGCTGTGGTATATGTGTCCTGGGAGCGGTGGGTGCTGGGGGATCAGTGTCCTGGGAGCGTTGGGTGCTGGGGGATCAGTGTCCTGGGAGCGGTGGGTGCTGGGGGATCAGTGTCCTGGGAGCGGTGGGTGCTGGGGGATCAGTGTCCTGGGAGCGGTGGGTGCTGTGGTATCTGTGTCCTGGGAGCGGTAGGTGCTGTGGTATCTGTGTCCTGGGAGCGGTGGGTGCTGTGGTATCAGTGTCCTGGGAGCGGTGGGTGCTGGGGGATCAGTGTCCTGGGAGCGGTGGGTGCTGGGGGATCAGTGTCCTGGGAGCAGTGGGTGCTGTGGTATCTGTGTCCTGGGAGCGGTGGGTGCTGTGGTATCTGCGTCCTGGGAGCGGTGGGGGCTGGGGGATCAGTGTCCTGGGAGCGGTGGGTGCTGTGGTATCTGTGTCCTGGGAGCAGTGGATGCTGTGGTATCTGTGTCCTGGGAGCGGTGGGTGCTGTGGTATCTGCGTCCTGGGAGCGGTGGGGGCTGGGGGATCAGTGTCCTGGGAGCGGTGGGTGCTGTGGTATCTGTGTCCTGGGAGCAGTGGATGCTGTGGTATCTGTGTCCTGGGAGCGGTGGGTGCTGTGGTATCTGCGTCCTGGGAGCGGTGGGGGCTGGGGGATCAGTGTCCTGGGAGTGGTGGGGGCTGGGGGAACAGTGTCCTGGGAGCGGTGGGTGCTGTGGTATATGTGTCCTGGGAGCGGTAGGTGCTGTGGTATCTGTGTCCTGGGAGCGGTGGGTGCTGGGGGTGCTGGGGGATCAGTGTCCTGGGAGCGGTGGGGGCTGTGGTATCAGAGTCCTGGGAGCGGTGGGTGCTGGGGGATCAGTGTCCTGGGAGCGGTGGGTGCTGGGGGATCAGTGTCCTGGGAGCGGTGGGTGCTGGGGGATCAGTGTCCTGGGAGCGGTGGGTGCTGGGGGATCAGTGTCCTGGGAGTGGTGGGTGCTGGGGGATCAGTGTCCTGGAGTGGTGGGTGCACTGGGTGGTAGGTGTTTTGTTATCTGCAGACAGATACATTGTAAGTAGCTGATGGGGTCAGTGTGTGTGTGTGTGTGTGTGTGTGTGGGGTACTAGTATGGACCATACCATTACACAGTGACTGATTCTTGTATTCTTCATGTTCCGTTGTGAATGGAGACCTCTGCTCCTTCCACTGTCAGGGATTCCCTCTCATTGTGCTGAGTTTGCGGGAAAACGGCGGAATATTTTTCCGTGGTTCTTCTCAGGACATTCCTGTGGTGATGTGAGTAACACTGGATACAGGAGGACGGTCACCAGCAGCACAGAGGATTTCAGGAGAGGAGTTTGCTGATCTCATAGGAGGCCTGGAGTTTAATCATGTATTGAGCAGCGTCACAGCAGCACAGAGGATTTCAGGAGAGGAGTTTGCTGATCTCATAGGAGGCCTGGAGTTTAATCATGTATTGAGCAGCGTCACAGCAGCACAGAGGATTTCAAATATGGCACCTGAAGTAGCTGGGATATCATTAACCCCTCGAGCATGACTGGGTGTAATGGGGGGAGCAGCCAGGGGTCCACATTCTCTGTATCCCCCCCTCCCTAATTTATGTCTTTATTAATGACATCCCCCCGCCCATTTCTCATCATCGCCCCACATATAGATGCTGCAGTGTAGGGTCTACTGACTGCCCGCTGTGTACAGCCCCGTATTATGTGCTAAGCATCGACCTGACTGCTGGATACCTGACCTTTAGAATAGAGGTGGAGCGGAGAGTCTCCTTACTATCATCTACATGGAGGAAGGGGAACAAGACAAAACCTACATAGGATCTACAGTCCTATGTAACACCACAGATAACACAGTGATATCCCTGAGTACAGATCGTGTAGTAGATGTGTCCTGCAGTCCTATGTAACACCACAGATAACACAGTGATATCTCTGAGTACAGATCATGTAGTAGATGTGTCCTGCAGTCCTATGTAACACCACAGATAACACAGTGATATCTCTGAGTACAGATCATGTAGTAGATGTGACCTGCAGTCCTATGTAACACCACAGATAACACAGTGATATCTCTCTGAGTACAGATCATGTAGTAGATGTGCCCTGCAGTCCTATGTAACACCACAGATAACACAGTGATATCTCTGAGTACAGATCATGTAGTATATGTGTCCTGCAGTCCTATGTAACACCACAGATAGCACAGTGATATCCCTGAGTACAGATCGTGTAGTAGATGTGTCCTGCAGTCCTATGTAACACCACAGATAACACAGTGATATCTCTCTGAGTACAGATCATGTAGTAGATGTGTCCTGCAGTCCTATGTAACACCACAGATAACACAGTGATATCCCTGAGTACAGATCATGTAGTAGATGTGTCCTGCAGTCCTATGTAACACCACAGATAACACAGTGATATCTCTGAGTACAGATCATGTAGTAGATGTGTCCTGCAGTCCTATGTAACACCACAGATAACACAGTGATATCTCTGAGTACAGATCATGTAGTAGATGTGACCTGCAGTCCTATGTAACACCACAGATAACACAGTGATATCTCTGAGTACAGATCATGTAGTAGATGTGTCCTGCAGTCCTATGTAACACCACAGATAACACAGTGATATCTCTCTGAGTACAGATCATGTAGTAGATGTGTCCTGCAGTCCTATGTAACACCACAGATAACACAGTGATATCTCTCTGAGTACAGATCATGTAGTAGATGTGTCCTGCAGTCCTATGTAACACCACAGATAATACAGTGATATCTCTGAGTACAGATCATGTAGTAGATGTGTCCTGCAGTCCTATGTAACACCACAGATAACACAGTGATATCCCTGAGTACAGATCGTGTAGTAGATGTGTCCTGCAGTCCTATGTAACACCACAGATAACACAGTGATATCTCTCTGAGTACAGATCATGTAGTAGATGTGTCCTGCAGTCCTATGTAACACCACAGATAACACAGTGATATCCCTGAGTACAGATCATGTAGTAGATGTGTCCTGCAGTCCTATGTAACACCACAGATAACACAGTGATATCTCTCTGAGTACAGATCATGTAGTAGATGTGTCCTGCAGTCCTATGTAACACCACAGATAACACAGTGATATCTCTCTGAGTACAGATCATGTAGTAGATGTGTCCTGCAGTCCTATGTAACACCACAGATAACACAGTGATATCTCTGAGTACAGATCATGTAGTAGATGTGTCCTGCAGTCCTATGTAACACCACAGATAACACAGTGATATCTCTGAGTACAGATCATGTAGTAGATGTGTCCTGCAGTCCTATGTAACACCACAGATAACACAGTGATATCTCTGAGTACAGATCATGTAGTAGATGTGACCTGCAGTCCTATGTAACACCACAGATAACACAGTGATATCTCTCTGAGTACAGATCATGTAGTAGATGTGTCCTGCAGTCCTATGTAACACCACAGATAACACAGTGATATCTCTCTGAGTACAGATCATGTAGTAGATGTGTCCTGCAGTCCTATGTAACACCACAGATAACACACTGATATCCCTGAGTACAGATCATGTAGTAGATGTGTCCTGCAGTCCTATGTAACACCACAGATAACACAGTGATATATCTCTGAGTACAGATCATGTCGTAGATGTGACCTGCAGTCCTATGTAACACCACACATAACACAGTGATATCTCTGAGTACAGATCATGTAGTAGATGTGTCCTGCAGTCCTATGTAACACCACAGATAACACAGTGATATCCCTGAGTACAGATCATGTAGTAGATGTGTCCTGCAGTCCTATGTAACACCACAGATAACACAGTGATATCTCTCTGAGTACAGATCATGTAGTAGATGTGTCCTGCAGTCCTATGTAACACCACAGATAACACAGTGATATCTCTGAGTACAGATTATGTAGTAGATGTGTCCTGCAGTCCTATGTAACACCACAGATAGCACAGTGATATCTCTCTGAGTACAGATCATGTAGTAGATGTGTCCTGCAGTCCTATGTAACACCACAGATAACACAGTGATAATCTCTCTGAGTACAGATCATGTAGTAGATGTGTCCTGCAGTCCTATGTAACACCACAGATAACACAGTGATATCTCTCTGAGTACAGATCATGTAGTAGATGTGTCCTGCAGTCCTATGTAACACCACAGATAATACAGTGATATCTCTGAGTACAGATCATGTAGTAGATGTGTCCTGCAGTCCTATGTAACACCACAGATAGCACAGTGATATCTCTCTGAGTACAGATCATGTAGTAGATGTGTCCTGCAGTCCTATGTAACACCACAGATAACACAGTGATATCTCTCTGAGTACAGATCATGTAGTAGATGTGTCCTGCAGTCCTATGTAACACCACAGATAACACAGTGATATCTCTCTGAGTACAGATCATGTAGTAGATGTGTCCTGCAGTCCTATGTAACACCACAGATAATACAGTGATATCTCTGAGTACAGATCATGTAGTAGATGTGTCCTGCAGTCCTATGTAACACCACAGATAACACAGTGATATCTCTCTGAGTACAGATCATGTAGTAGATGTGTCCTGCAGTCCTATGTAACACCACAGATAACACACTGATATCCCTGAGTACAGATCATGTAGTAGATGTGTCCTGCAGTCCTATGTAACACCACAGATAACACAGTGATATCCCTGAGTACAGATCATGTAGTAGATGTGTCCTGCAGTCCTATGTAACACCACAGATAACACAGTGATATCTCTCTGAGTACAGATCATGTAGTAGATGTGACCTGCAGTCCTATGTAACACCACAGATAACACAGTGATATCTCTGAGTACAGATTATGTAGTAGATGTGTCCTGCAGTCCTATGTAACACCACAGATAACACAGTGATATCTCTGAGTACAGATCATGTAGTAGATGTGTCCTGCAATCCTATGTAACACCACAGATAACACAGTGATATCTCTGAGTACAGATCATGTAGTAGATGTGTCCTGCAGTCCTATGTAACACCACAGATAACACAGTGATATCTCTGAGTACAGATCATGTAGTAGATGTGTCCTGCAGTCCTATGTAACAGCACAGATAGCACAGTGATATCTCTCTGAGTACAGATCATGTAGTAGATGTGTCCTGCAGTCCTATGTAACACCACAGATAACACAGTGATATCTCTCTGAGTACAGATCATGTAGTAGATGTGTCCTGCAGTCCTATGTAACACCACAGATAACACAGTGATATCTCTGAGTACAGATCATGTAGTAGATGTATCCTGCAGTCCTATGTAACACCACAGATAACACAGTGATATCTCTGAGTACAGATCATGTAGTAGATGTATCCTGCAGTCCTATGTAACACCACAGATAACACAGTGATATCTCTGAGTACAGATCATGTAGTAGATGTGTCCTGCAGTCCTATGTAACACCACAGATAACACAGTGATATCTCTGAGTACAGATCATGTAGTAGATGTATCCTGCAGTCCTATGTAACGCCACAGATAACACAGTGATATCTCCCTGAGTACAGATCATGTAGTAGATGTGACCTGCAGTCCTATGTAACACCACAGATAACACAGTGATATCTCTGAGTACAGATCATGTAGTAGATGTGTCCTGCAGTCCTATGTAACACCACAGATAACACAGTGATATCTCCCTGAGTACAGATCATGTAGTAGATGTGACCTGCAGTCCTATGTAACACCACAGATAACACAGTGATATCTCTGAGTACAGATCATGTAGTAGATGTGTCCTGCAGTCCTATGTAACACCACAGATAACACAGTGATATCTCTGAGTACAGATCATGTAGTAGATGTGTCCTGCAGTCCTATGTAACACCACAGATAACACAGTGATATCTCTGAGTACAGATCATGTAGTGATGTGTCCTGCAGTCCTATGTAACACCACAGATAACACAGTGATATCTCTGAGTACAGATCATGTAGTAGATGTGTCCTGCAGTCCTATGTAACACCACAGATAACACAGTGATATCTCTGAGTACAGATCATGTAGTGATGTGTCCTGCAGTCCTATGTAACACCACAGATAACACAGTGATATCTCTGAGTACAGATCATGTAGTAGATGTGTCCTGCAGTCCTATGTAACACCACAGATAATACAGTGATATCTCTGAGTACAGATCATGTAGTAGATGTGTCCTGCAGTCCTATGTAACACCACAGATAACACAGTGATAATCTCTCTGAGTACAGATCAT
Source organism: Engystomops pustulosus (assembly GCF_040894005.1). NCBI lineage: Eukaryota > Metazoa > Chordata > Amphibia > Anura > Leptodactylidae > Engystomops > Engystomops pustulosus. The sequence goes on from NC_092421.1 coordinate 73,270,764, forward strand.
GTAGTAGATGTGTCCTGCAGTCCTATGTAACACCACAGATAACACAGTGATAATCTCTCTGAGTACAGATCATGTAGTAGACAGAAAAAAAAATTGTGGAACAGCACAGCAAGAGGCAAGAGAATATGTAGGTAATCCACAAAGATTAAAACTAAGACAAAAATAATATATCTGGTCCATTGTGTGTGATTGGGAGATAAGATTGTGAGCTCTTGGGGTCAGGGATGAAGCGAGTAATATATTGGGCCAACTATATCAGAACCAGTGCAGTCTGTACTATGTGCAGTTTGCCTTTGGAGTGAGCAGGGGGCGCCAGATCCATCAAAACTGGCATTGGCTCTTCATGGTTCTGGCGCCCCCTGCACTGCTCGGGGAGTGTCACCATTTTTTATGGTGTACTTTGTTCATGCTACAGAATTGTGACGCACATCAGTAATAAATTTGGCGCAAACGCAGGACTGTGAGTTCCTGGGGTCAGGGATGATGGGAGTGATATATTGTAGGGGGATTAGATTGTGAGCTCCTGGGGTCAGGGATGATGTCTGTAGCACCCTCTTCCTGGTGTTGTTTGTAGTGAATATTTGGCGCGTGTGTGGGTGACGCTACAGATGATACACTGCGGCCATTGACATGTGTAATTAATAGAGAGACCCGCTTCCTGAACCCCCCGGAGCAGCGCTCCACATTCTGCCCACAACAATACTACATCAGAAGGACGGGCAGGATTCCCAGATGTCTCCTTGGTAACTGTCAGCACATGTCACCCCGGGTCGGTGTTCATAGGATTTCGGGGGTTTGTTCTGCTCAGACCCGGAATGTTTCTGCTCCAGTCCTCACTGTGGTTCTGAGATGCTGTTCATGCACCTGGTAGATCAGGATGAGTGGAGATATAGATTATTTCCAGATAAGGTGAACCCTGAGGAGACACAATGGACGCATTTCCGTCAGGTTTTGCGATTTTTTTTTTCAGTTTTGCGCTAAATTGTTCCGGGTTTTTGGCGCACGCGATGGGATTGTGGTGCATCGGCGCCGGCTTGCATGTGACACAAATCGGGGGGCTTGGCCGGCGGACAACCCGACTGATTCAGACAAACCGCAGAATTTAAAAACCAAATTGTGACGCAAGATCAGCACTTACATGCATCTGGAAGAAGAAGGTGAACTCCGGGGACCTGAGTGGGGAAGCGACACATGCAGGATATTGGACGCACGATCTTAGTGATTCGCGGCAGCTCCGAATCCTCGTCGGGCATTCAAGAACAGCGCAGCATAGTAGTCTAGAGTGTAGTATTTATTATATGGTGGCGCCCCCTGTAGGACACACACAAGACTGCAGACAATACACATGTGGGGAAGAGGCAAAGCACGGAGACATCTTTATTCTGTTTTTTTTTCTTCAATTATTCCGACTGTCTCCTAGCAACCAGCACCATGACTGTGCGCCGGATTTATCGTGCTCCGGCCGTCACACTTTCCATGGGGGGGATTAACCCCTTATTGCTGAGCTCCCGCTCAATTGCCTCCTGATTTCTCCTGTGCTGATCACATGGTGGCGTATCCAGGGCAATGGGCAGAGACTAAGACTTTTTCTACAAAACTTTACACGTTTTTGACCAGATATTAGTTATTACTTGTTTTAGACGTCATGGACGGGCTGGGGAGGTCATGGACAGGCTGGTGATGTCATGGACGGGCTGGTGATGTTATGGACGGGCTGGGGAGGTCATGGACAGGCTGGTGATGTTATGGACAGGCTGGTGATGTCATGGACGGGCTGGTGATGTTATGGACAGGCTGGTGATGTTATGGACGGGCCGGTGACGTCATGGACAGGCTGGGGAGGTCATGGACGGGCTGGTGACGTCATGGACAGGCTGGTGATGTCATGGACAGGCTGGTGATGTCATGGACGGGCTGGGGAGGTCATGGACGGGCTGGGGAGGTCATGGACGGGCTGCTGACATCATTTACAGGTTGGGGAGGTCATGGACGGGCTGGGGAGGTCATGGACGGGCTGGTGATGTCATGGACGGGCTGGTGAGGTCATGGACGGGCTGGTGACGTCATGGACGGGCTGGTGACGTCATGGACGGGCTGGTGACGTCATGGACGGGCTGGTGACGTCATGGACGGGCCGGGGAGGTCATGCACGGGCCGGGGAGTTCATGGACGGGCCGTGGAGGTCATGGACGGGCTGCTGACATCATTTACAGGTTGGGGATGTCATGGACGGGCTGGTGACGTCATGGACGGGCTGGTGACGTCATGGACGGGCTGGGGAGGTCATGGACGGGCTGCTGACATCATTTACAGGTTGGGCATGTCATGGACGGGCTGGTGACGTCATGGACGGGCTGGTGACGTCATGGACGGGCTGGGGAGGTCATGGACGGGCTGGGGAGGTCATGGACGGGCTGGTGACGTCATGGACGGGCTGGGGAGGTCATGGACGGGCTGGTGACGTCATTTACAGGTTGGGGATGTCATGGACGAGCTGGTGATGTCATGGACGGGCTGGTGACGTCATGGACGGGCTGGGGAGGTCATGGACGGGCTGGTGACGTCATGGACGGGCTGGGGAGGTCATGGACGGGCTGGGGAGGTCATGGACGGGCTGGGGAGGTCATGGACGGGCTGGACGGGCTGGGGAGGTCATGGACGGGCTGGGGAGGTCATGGACGGGCTGGGGAGGTCATGGACGGGCTGGTGACGTCATGGACGGGCTGGTGACGTCATGGACGGGCTGGGGAGGTCATGGACGGGCTGGGGAGGTCATGGACGGGCTGGGGAGGTCATGGACGGGCTGGTGACGTCATGGACGGGCTGGGGAGGTCATGGACGGGCTGGTGACGTCATGGACAGGCTGGTGATGTCATGGACGGGCCGGGGAGGTCATGGACGGCCTGCTGACATCATTTACAGGTTGGGGATGTCATGGACGGGCTGGTGACGTCATGGACGGGCTGGTGACGTCATGGACGGGCTGGGGAGGTCATGGACGGGCTGGGGAGGTCATGGACGGGCTGGTGACGTCATGGACGGGCTGGGGAGGTCATGGACGGGCTGCTGACATCATTTACAGGTTGGGGAGGTCATGGACGGGCTAGTGATGTCATGGACGGGCTGGGGAGGTCATGGACGGGCTGGTGACGTCATTTACAGGTCGGGGATGTCATGGACGGGCTGGGGAGGTCATGGACGGGCTGGGGAGGTCATGGACGGGCTGGTGACGTCATTTACAGGTCGGGGATGTCATGGACGGGCTGGTGACGTCATGGACGGGCTGGGGAGGTCATGGACGGGCTGGTGACGTCATTTACAGGTCGGGGATGTCATGGACGGGCTGGTGACGTCATGGACGGGCTGGGGAGGTCATGGACGGGCTGGTGACGTCATGGACGGGCTGGTGACGTCATGGACGGGCTGGGGAGGTCATGGACGGGCTGGGGAGGTCATGGACGAGCTGGGGAGGTCATGGACGGGCTGATCATGTAATGAACGGGCTGGTGACATCCTGCAAGGGCTGGCGAGGACATAGATGGGCTGGCGAGGTCATGGACGGGCTGGCGAGGTCATGGACGGACTGGCGAGGTCATGGACGGGCTGGCGAGGTCATGGACGGGCTGGCGAGGTCATGGACGGGCTGGAGAGGTCATGGATGGGCTGGCGAGGTCATGGACAGGCTGGAGAGGTCATGGACGGGCTGGGGAGGTCATGGACGGGCTGGGGAGGTTATGGACGGGCTGGCGGATGTGTTTTATCAGACCCTGGTTGAAGTAACAGTGGGGCAGATTTGTTATTTTATCTTACATCAGCTTTGCTTTTTCTTTTGTCTTTGTCTTCATTTATGTGGCTACCGTAATTGTTTCTGAGGAAAATTTAGAACACTTTTTAGCTGGTCTAAGCAGTGACACAAAATTGAAATTGGTCGGATCTGTGAAACCACGCCCACATTTAGAGAAAAATAAAGTTGATGAAATCAGAAAAATTATTATTTTGGGAAAATGCAAGTATTAAAACAATCAGAAACAGAAAAGAGGCAGAAAGTGCGGTAAAAGCAGCCCAAATGCAATATCATGAATCCCCCTCAATGTGTTTATATGTTTGTCATCTTCTGATTGGTCGCTACAGGCACTGGCTCCACTTTCACCAGTTTTCGGAAGGATTTTGCTTTTCCTTGCATGACCCGGTGAAGGAGAAGAAAGTGCCTGCTGCTACCAGCCGCGGGCAATGCCGCCCTGTCACTCAGCATTATGCAGGGTACATGCCCATTGTGCCAGGGGAGAGTGCAGCCAGGCTGTCATCATCTGAGGAGGCAGAGTGATGGGGGCACCACGGAGGGCAATGCTGAAATATTCACACAATGTGCAACCATCACCTGCCACATACAACACAGAAATACTAAAACACCCATCCGCCATAATGTCACTGCTTCTTCTCAATAGGGATGTAACAGGGAACAAAAGACTGTTCATGAAATGGTGGTTTTATAATCTGTATGTAGTGAGCTCCTCCTAGTGGTGGTGTATGGTCTATATGTAGTGAGCTCCCCCTAGTGGTGGTGTATAATCTGTATGTAGTGAGCTCCCCCTAGTGGTGGTGTATAATCTGTATGTGAGGAGCTCCCCCTAGTGGTTATGTATAATCTATATGTAGTGAGCTCCCCCTAGTGGTGGCTGTATAATCTGTATGTAGTGAGCTTCTCCTAGTGATGACTATATAATCTGTATGTAGTGATCTCCCCCTAGTGGTGGCTGTATAATCTGTATGTAGTGATCTCCCCCTAGTGGTGGCTGTATAATCTGTATGTAGTGAGCTTCCCCTAGTGGTGGTGTATAATCTGTATGTAGTGAGCTTCCCCTAGTGGTGGTGTATAATCTGTATGTAGTGAGCTCCCCCTAGTGGTGGTGTATAATCTGTATGTAGTGAGCTCCCCCTAGTGGTGACTGTATAATCTGTATGTAGTGAGCTCCCCCTAGTGGTGTCTGTATAATCTGTATGTAGTGATCTCCCCCTAGTGGTTGTGTATAATCTGTATGTAGTGAGCTCCCCCTAGTGGTGGCTGTATAATCTGTATGTAGTGAGCTCCCCCTAGTGGTGGCTGTATAATCTGTATGTAGTGAGCTCCTCCTAGTGGTTGTGTATAATCTGTATGTAGTGAGCTCCTCCTAGTGGTGGTGTATAATCTGTATGTAGTGAGCTCCCCCTAGTGGTGGCTGTATAATCTGTATGTAGTGACCTCCCCCTAGTGGTGGTGTATAATCTGTATGTAGTAAGCTCCTCCTAGTGGTTGTGTATAATCTGTATGTAGTGAGCTCCCCCTAGTGGTGGTGTATAATCTGTATGTAGTGAGCTCCCCCTGGTGGTGGCTCTATAATCTATGTAGTGAGCTCCTCCTAGTGGTTGTGTATAATCTGTATGTAGTGAGCTCCCCCTAGTGGTGGCTGTATAATCTGTATGTAGTGAGCTTCCCCTAGTGGTGGTGTATGATCAGTATATTAGGAGCTCCCCCTAGTGGTGCCTCACACTTGTCTTCCTGCTTTCCCAGTATCTTGCACCTGGAGGGTATTAGGCTCAGTGTCGCCCCCTGTCACTTACCTCTCTGCCACTTTGTGTCTTGCAGGCTGACGGAGCCATCAGGATATCTGACAGACGGACCAATCAACTACAAGTACAAGACCAAGTGCACCTGGCTGATCGAGGGCTAGTGAGTGTCTCCGGTCCCCGCTGCTCTCCTGTGTGACACGGTTATATTTCGGCTTCTTATTATCACCTTTTTTTCAGTCTTCTATTTACGGTCAGAGACTTCAGACAACTTTGTGCTACTTACAGGGGTTTGCCCACGAAAAAAGTTATACAATTGAAACCCTCTTTTTGTGATGGCGCTGTAGCTGCGGGTGAGGGAGGTCTCTGATTGGCGCTGATTTCCCGTCTTCTTTATTTGCAGCTCCAACGCCGTCCTGAGGTTACGCTTCAATCACTTTGCCACAGAATGTAGCTGGGACCACATGTACGTGTACGACGGGGACTCCATCTACTCCCCCCTCATCGCTGTCCTGAGGTGAGCCGTGCCTGGGGTCAGAGGGTCATACCGCCCCCGCCACCTCCTCCTCCCCTCCTTCTTATACTGCTCTGTGTCCTAATACTGCCCCCGCCTCCTCCTCCTCCCCTCCTTATCCCCCCCCCCCACCTCCTCATACTGTCCTTCCCTTACCCCCCATCCCACCTCCTCATACTGCCCTCATTTCATCCCCCCAGCTCTTCAGGCTGCCCCCACCTCATCCCCCTACCTCCTCATACTGTCCTTCCATTACCTACCCCCCCCCCCCACACCTCCACATACTGCCCCCCACATTCTCCTAGCTGCAGGCTTTGTTACAATGTATCGGTGCAGGTTTGTTACAATGTATCGGTGCAGGCTTCCCCCTGTAACCCCCTGTGTTCTCTCCCTGCAGCGGTCTCATCGTCCCTGAAGCTGCTGGTAATGAGACGGTCCCAGAGGTGGTCACCACGTCAGGATTCGCCCTCTTACACTTCTTTAGTGACGCCGCGTATAACCTCACGGGATTCAACATCTTTTACTCGTACGTAAAGGAGAGGGGCTCATTCACATCCTCAGTGTCTTCTACGTGTCCCGCAATAATATGGTGACATTGGCTTCTGTGGTGACATGAAGTGGGCACATTGTGACAGATCCCTTGCTCTGAATAACCCAGTTCCCTGTTCCCCAAAGCAGTGTGTCATTACATGTAGTCAGTATGGCGCCGCCCTGGTGATATGTGGGAAGTTACACTGTGTCCTCCTCCTCTAATACACAACTTCTTCATGGTTTCCTCCGCAGGATAAACTCCTGTCCCAGCAACTGCTCCGGCCACGGCAAGTGCACGACGAGCAGCTCCGTCCCCGGACGCGTGTACTGCGAGTGCGACAAGTACTGGAAGGGCGAAGCCTGCGACATCCCCTACTGCAAGAATAACTGCGGCAGCCCCGACCACGGATACTGCGACCTGACCGGCGAGAAGCTGTGCGTGTGCAATGACAGCTGGCAAGGTGAGAACCGCATCATCAAACATCACTACCACAGTGTGTATAGTGGTGGTATATAGCGTTACAGCGACATCTAGTAGTGGTATATAGTGTTACAGCGACATCCAGTGGTGGTATATAGCGTTACAGCGACATCTAGTGGCGATATATAGTGTTACAGCGACATCTAGTGGTGATATATAGTGTTACAGCGACATCTAGTGGTGGTATATAGTGTTACAGCGACATCTAGTGGCGGTATATAGTGTTACAGCGACATCCAGTGGTGGTATATAGTGTTACAGACACATCTAGTGGTGATATATAGTGTTACAGCGACATCCAGTGGCGGTATATATTGTTACAGCGACATCCAGTGGCGGTATATATTGTTACAGCGACATCCAGTGGCGACATATAGTGTTACAGTGACATCTAGTGGCGGTATAAAGCATTACAGCGACATCTAGTGGTGGTATATAGTGTTACAGCGACATCCAGTGGTGGTATATAGCGTTTCAGCGACATCTAGTGGCGATATATAGTGTTACAGCGACATCTAGTGGTGATATATAGTGTTACAGCGACATCTAGTGGTGGTATATAGTGTTACAGCGACATCTAGTGGCGGTATATAGTGTTACAGCGACATCCAGTGGTGGTATATAGTGTTACAGACACATCTAGTGGTGATATATAGTGTTACAGCGACATCCAGTGGCGGTATATATTGTTACAGCGACATCCAGTGGCGGTATATATTGTTACAGCGACATCCAGTGGCGACATATAGTGTTACAGTGACATCTAGTGGCGGTATATAGTGTTACAGCGACATCTAGTGGTGGTATATAGTGTTACAGCGACATCCAGTGGTGGTATATAGTGTTACAGCGACATCTAGTGGTGGTATATATTGTTACAGCGACATCCAGTGGTGGTATATAGTGTTACAGTGACATCTAGTGGCGACATATAGTGTTACAGACACATCTAGCGGTGGTATATAGTGTGACAGACACATCACTCTTTAAAGTGTTAAATTTAAAGGGTTAAGCAGGGGGGCTATTGTTTTATTGTATGTAAGTATCAGATTAAACCAACGTTAATAAAAAACATTCCTCAATTCTCAGTGGTCCGGGGGGAGAAGCTCTGGAGCAATTGGGGGCTAATCCTCTCCCCCGTCAGTATGACTTGGTCTAATTGTTGTGCTCACACAGACTGTTATCTGCTAACTGATTCCAAAATACATACTCTAAAGTACTCTGTCTTTGAATACTCCTGAATATTAATCACACACTGACTAAGTAAGTCTGATTCATTTTACACACATGTATCCCTCATTGCCTGTATTAAAAAAACCTATTGTAGCCCCCTCCATGTTATTCCCCATTAATGTTGGTCTAATCTGATGCTTACATCATCTCCCTGTACCGGTGGTTTGGGGTGTTACAACGACATCTATTGGTAGTGTGTAGTGTTACAACGACATCTATTGGTAGTGTGTAGTGTTACAGTGACATCTAGTGGTGATTTGTTTTGTTACAGTGTAATCTAGTGGTAGTTTGGGGTGTTACAGGGACATCTAGTGGTACTGTGTGTTGTTCCAGTGACATCTAGTGGTGGTTTGTGGTGTTACAGCGACATCTATGTTACAGTGACATCTATTGGTGGTTTGGGGTGTTACAGTGACATCTACTGCTGGTTTGTGGTGTTATAATGACATCTACTGGCTGTTTGTGGTGTTACATTAGGGTAACATTTACAGGCTGTTAGCCTTTTTTGCATTTGATCATTCTAGTCTCTATTATCATTAAAGGACACCTGTCATCAGGTCTGTGTCACTAGTCCTGTCACTACTACCTGTTGGAGCAGCTCACAAGGATCCCATCCCAGCCTTTATCTAGTTATTTCTTACATTATTCATTGTAAAATCATCTATTTTTTATCATGTAAATGAGGCTGGTCACATGGTCAGAGGCAGTGATGTCACCCCTGTTACCCCTCCCCTCTCCTCCCCCTGCTCATGTCTGTGTGTAATGTATAGTAATATCAACAAATAGAAGATAGGACCAACTGTCACGGCAGGGATTTAGAAACAATTATTGACTACTAACACTACCAAAGGTAGCGCAAACAATTCCCATATCCGGACAGTATAGTAAAGCATTGCTGGTGTGTGTGCTGCATCTGCTGACATCCTGCTGCATCCTCCTAATATACAGGTGAGAGACACAGACATCAGCTACACATGAATCTGACATGTTCTGCTATAACATGGCTGTATCCTGGAGCTGTTGTATCTCTCCTAAACACACCCACATGCACACACAGGCTGCAGGGGGCGTGGCCACCAGCACCAGGAAGCACATCATTATACAGCCTCACATCATTATACAGGCTGTCAGTCATGCACTGGGGGTGTGGCTGTGCCTCCCACTCATGAATAGAGTGGACAGCTTGAATATGCTAATGCTTCATTGGACATTTCACAGGTCATTTGCGTACAGCTTTAGGACCTCATTGCTTAGGTTTACAGGCATGTAGAGGGACAATGAAGGGATAGAGGCAATGCTCTCTAATGGCAGTTTATGATAATATATTTAGTTTAGGGGGTTATTTTACATGACGGGTTCTCTTTAAGTTTGTGACTGAGGCAGCGTCTGTCACCTGACTGTTCCATCATCTCCCTGTACTCAGGCCCTGACTGCTCGCTCTGTTTCCCCTCCACCGGTGGTTTGGGGTGTTACAACGACATCTATTGGTAGTGTGTGGTGTTACAGTGACATCTAGTGGTGCTTTGTAGTGTTACAACAACATCTGGTGGTAGTGTGTGGTGTTACAGTGACTTCTTGTGGTAGTTTATAGTGTTACAGCAACATCTATGTAGCAGTGACATCTTAACCCCTTAATGACCCCCGTATCGTTTTTTTACGGCGGTCATTAAGGGTACTTCTTCTGATGCGACGCCTTTCTATGGCGGCACGTCAGAAGAAGATTTCGGGACACCGGGTCTCGCTGGTGCCGGTGTCGGGCTGTGATATCACGGGTGTCGGGCTGTGATATCACGGGTGTGCAAGTGTGTCCCACGTGTATCCTGCCGCTGCCCCCGGGTCCGGCGAGTGACCCGAGGCTTCCAGCTCATCTTTTCGGCGGGTTCTGCCTTCCTGGCAGGACCCGGCTATAAGTAACTGAGCATGCATGCATCGGACGATCGCTTGTTCAAACCAAAGGATGGAAATTGTAAAAAAAGTAAAAAAAAAAAAAAAAAAAAAAAATAAAAGTCCCGTAATCTCCCCAGTTACACATAAAATGCAAATAAAGTATATAAAACACAAGAACACAAAAACACGTACATATTTGGTATCACCGCGTCTGCATTAATCTGTACAATAAATCTAAATCAATATTGAACCCGCTCGGTGAACAACAAAAAACAAAACACGAAAAACTCCCCGTAATATACAATTTTTCATCAAACACCATCACAAAAAATGTTCTAAAAAGTGATCAAAAAAAGCTATGTTCCCTAATATGATACGACTGAATAGAACAACTCTTTACACAAAAAATTAGCCCTCAACCAGATCTGACAACAGAAAAATACAGAAGTTATGGCCCTGAAAAGTTGTCAATAGTAAAAACAATGAGATATTCTCCAATATTGGTTTTGCTCAGTAAAATTGAGCAAAGATGAGAAAAACTATATAAATGAGGTAACAACGCAATCGTAGTGACCAGAGAATAAAGATAAAATATTATTTTTACGTTACGGTGAGCGGGGGAAAAAAATGCTAAAAATCCAAAATAAAAATTGATGATTTTGTTTGTGTCCCCCTTGAAATAGTTAATAAAATCTCATGAATAAGCTTTAGACTCCCAAAATAAATTATCTATACATTGTATCTCATCCCGCAAAAAATAAGCAAATAATAACAAAAAAAAATAAAAATGTATAGGTCGTACAATGTGACAATACAAATCTGCAGTGAATGGCGCCTCCATTCATTCTATACTCGGCCGTGCGCCCGTACAGAAGTTTACCACCACATATGGGGTATCAGTACACTCGGGAGGAATTGGGCATCAAGCGTTGCAGTGCGTTTCATCATTTAATTTATTATGAAAATGTCAGTTTGGCCTAAATGAATGTATTTCCCAAAAAAATTGAAAAGTTTCTAAATCGCAGGTCCATATTGTTTTAACCCATGTGAAACACTTAAAGGGTTAATAGACTCAATAGAAGTTGTTTTACATACGTTGAGGGGTGAAGTTTCTATAGTGGGGTAATTTATGGGGTTTTACTATTATTTAGGCCTCTCAAAGTCACTTGAAAGCTGAGTTGTCCCTCAGAATGTGAATTTTGGCAATTTTCATGAAAATGAGAAAAATCGCACCTAAAGTTCTGCACCTCATAACATCCTAGAAAAGTGAGAGGTTGCATAAAATATCATCTCAACATAAAGAAGACATTCTGTAAATGTTAATTATCAAGCTTTTTGGGTAGTTTTACATCTTGTCTGGAAACCAGAACATTTCAAACTTGGAAAATGAAGAATTTTTACAAACTTTTGCCAAATTTTCACTTTTTTTCAGAACGAAACGCAAAAATTATCACTTAAATTTTATAACTAACATGAAGTACAATGCGTCACGAGAAAACATTCTCAAAATCACCTGGATATGTTAAAGCGTTCCGAAGTTATAACCAATTATCGTGAGACAGGGCAGATTTGACAAATCAAGTCTGGTCACTGAGCTGAAAACTAGTGTCGGTGATAAGGGGTTAAAGGTGGTTTGTGGTATTAGAGCAGTGATTTTCAACCTTTTTTGAGCCGCGGCACACTTTTTATACTTAGAAAATCCTGGGGCACACCACCAACCAAAATAGCACAAAATGACACTAAAACAGTCATAAAAGGCCTCCCTTTACTAATAAAAAGGCCCTGGCTGCCTCCCTTTACTAATAAAAAGCCCCTGGCTGCCTCCCTTTACTAATAAAAAGCCCCTAGCTGCCTCCCTTTACTAATAAAAAGCCCCTGGCTGCCTCCCTTTACTAATAAAAAGCCCCTGGCTGCCTCCCTTTACTAATAAAAAGGCCCTGGCTGCCTCCCTTTACTAATAAAAAGCCCCTGGCTGCCTCCCTTTACTAATAAAAAGCCCCTGGCTGCCTCCCTTTACTAATAAAAAGCCCCTGGCTGCCTCCCTTTACTAATAAAAAGCCCCTGGCTGCCTCCCTTTACTAATAAAAAGCCCCTGGCTGCCTCCCTTTACTAATAAAAAGCCCCTAGCTGCCTCCCTTTACTAATAAAAAGCCCCTAGCTGCCTCCCTTTACTAATAAAAAGCCCCTAGATGCCTCCCTTTACTAATAAAAAGGCCCTAGCTGCCTCCCTTTACTAATAAAAAGGCCCTAGCTGCCTCCCTTTACTAATAAAAAGCCCCTGGCGGCCTCCCTTTACTAATAAAAAGCCCCTGGCGGCCTCCCTTTACTAATAAAAAGCCCCTGGCGGCCTCCCTTTACTAATAAAAAGGCCCTAGCAGCCTCCCTTTACTAATAAAAAGGCCCTAGCAGCCTCCCTTTACTAATAAAAAGGCCCTGGCTGCCTCCCTTTACTAATAAAAAGGCCCTAGCAGCCTCCCTTTACTAATAAAAAGGCCCTAGCAGCCTCCCTTTACTAATAAAAAGGCCCTGGCTGCCTCCCTTTACTAATAAAAAGGCCCTAGCTGCCTCCCTTTACTAATAAAAAGGCCCTAGCAGCCTCCCTTTACTAATAAAAAGGCCCTAGCTGCCTCCCTTTACTAATAAAAAGCCCCTGGCGGCCTCCCTTTACTAATAAAAAGCCCCTAGCTGCCTCCCTTTACTAATAAAAAGCCCCTGGCGGCCTCCCTTTACTAATAAAAAGCCCCTGGCGGCCTCCCTTTACTAATAAAAAGGCCCTAGCGGTCTCCCATTACAAAGTAAGAGCCCGTAGCTGCCTCCCTTTACAAATTAAGAGCCCGTAGCGGCCTCTCTTTACTAATTAATAGGCCCTAGAGGCCTCCATTTACTATTTAAAAGGCCCTAGAGCCCCCCTTTACTAATTAAAAGGCCCTAGAGCCCCCCCTTTACTAATTAAAAGGCCCTAGCTGCCTCCCTTTACTAATAAAAAGCCCCTAGCAGCCTCCCTTTACTAATAAAAAGGCCCTAGCGGTCTCCCATTACAAAGTAAGAGCCCGTAGCTGCCTCCCTTTACAAATTAAGAGCCCGTAGCGGCCTCTCTTTACTAATTAATAGGCCCTAGAGGCCTCCATTTACTATTTAAAAGGCCCTAGAGCCCCCCTTTACTAATTAAAAGGCCCTAGAGCCCCCCCTTTACTAATTAAAAGGCCCTAGAGCCCCCCCTTTACTAATTAAAAGGCCCTAGAGCCCCCCCTTTACTAATTAAAAGGCCCTAGAGCCCCCCCTTTACTAATTAAAAGGCCCTAGAGCCCCCCCTTTACTAATTAAAAGGCCCTAGAGGCCCCCCTTTACTAATTAAAAGGCCCTAGAGGCCCCCCTTTACTAATTAAAAGGCCCTAGAGGCCCCCCTTTACTAATTAAAAGGCCCTAGAGGCCCTCCTTTACTAATTAAAAGGCCCTAGAGGCCCCCCTTTACTAATTAAAAGGCCCTAGAGGCCCCCCTTTACTAATTAAAAGGCCCTAGAGGCCCCCCTTTACTAATTAAAAGGCCCTAGAGGCCCCCCTTTACTAATTAAAAGGCCCTAGAGGCCCCTCTTTACTAATTAAAAGGCCCTAGAGGCCTCCCTTAACAAATAAAAAGCCCCAGCCTACCTTTACTAATAAAAAAAAAAAACCCTTGCTACCTTCCTTATACAAATAATAACCTTATATACTTACCCTTGATGTCTTCTTCCGCGTAGCGTCACTCCTAATGGCGATCCGCTCACCTTCTGTAGCTCCTGCACCGCGCGCCTCTGGTCACGTGACTTACGCGACCTGACGTCAGGTCGCGTCAGTCACGTGACATGGGCCGCGCGGTACAGGAGCTACAGAAGACGGGCGGATCGCCGACGCGGGACTTGGAGGTAAGTATGGGGCAGAAATACGGGGGCGCGGCGGCAGCTCGACACCGGGGCAGCCTAGTTCGGGCAACTTTCCCCCGCGGCACACTCAACCTTGTGTCGCGGCACACAGGTTGAAAATCACTGTTTAGAGTGACATCTTATGTTGGTTTTTGGTGTTACAGTGACATCTAGTGGTGGTTTGTGGTTTTACAGTGACATTTAGTGGTGGTTTGTGATTTACAGTGACATCTACTGGCTGTTTGAGGTGTTACATTGTAGCAGTAACATTTACAGGCTGCTAGTTGTTTTAGCAATTGATTATTCTGGTCTCTACTATTATTATGTTTGTGATTGATGCATCGCCTGTCACCTGACTGTCCCATCATCTCTCTGTACTCAGGCCCTGACTGCTCGCTCAGTGTCCCCTCCACTGAATCTTACTGGATCCTGCCCAATGTGAAGCCGTTCAGCCCCTCGGTGGGTCGTGCCTCCCACAAGACGGTCATGCATGGGAAGTTCATGTGGGTGATCGGAGGCTATGCTTTCAATTACAGCTCCTTCCAGATGGTACTAAAGTAAGTGACCCCTTTAAGTCTAATATTGTGTAATGGGCCTTAGTCTTTTGTCATTACTTGGAAGTGACAGTGATCTGTTAATGTTGTATTTTCCAGCTATAACGTGGAGAGCACCATCTGGAACGTCATCCCGGTGAACCCCCTGCACATCGCCCCCGCTCAGAGATACGGACACTCACTGGCGCTCTACCAGGTGAGGATTGGCTGAGGACAAAGGTAATGGTACAGTAGTCACAATGACATCACATTACTGATCCTGAGAAGGCGAGTGCCACCTGTCATACCTGAGCTCAGCACCAGATGGCAGCAGTGACCCACAGCATCACATACTAATAGGAAATCTACCACTTGATATCATGCATTATAAACCAAACATACCTTGAAAATGCTGTAGCTACACTGATGCAGAAACACATCTTGTTTTATCCCTGAGTGTTGCTGAAAAAACAATTACAACATTTAGGACCTTGGAAAAGCTGGGTGCTGCTGGCTGCCATACATATACACATTACACGTGGAGCTTCCTGAACTGTCCAGACAGGACTAATCAACCTGAGCTGGATGACTCATACACAGCAGCTGGGGATGGTGCAGCGATTGATTACTTCTGCCTTCAGGCACAACACAGTGATTACATCATTCTCTGGAGCAGTGCATAACTAATGTGAGAGGAGAAGCGCCGAGGCAGCCATAACAAAACCACTCAGCTCAGGGATTAAACAATTTATGTTTCTGCATCAGTGTAGATACAGCATTCTCTAGGTATGTTTGCTTCATAATGCTTCAAATCAGATTTTTTTAACCCTACACTGTCCAGCTCATTGCTACTCTGAGCAGCCTCAGGTAACTGATAACAGAGAGTAATAGATTGTATCCCCTGTACAGTCTCCTCTCCCCAGGATGAAATGGCTGATAACAGAGAGTAATAGATTGTATCCCCCCTGTACAGTCTCCTCTCCCCGGGGTGTAATGGCTGATAACAGAGAGTAATAGATTGTATCCCCTGTACAGTCTCCTCTCCCCGGGATGAAATGGCTGATAACAGAGAGTAATAGATTGTATCCCCTCTGTACAGTCTCCTCTCCCCGGGGTGTAATGGCTGATAACAGTGAGTAATAGATTGTGTCCCCTGTACAGTCTCCTCTCCCCAGGATGAAATGACTGATAACAGAGAGTAATAGATTGTATCCCCCTGTACAGTCTCCTCTCCCCGGGATGTAATGGCTGATAACAGAGAGTAATAGATTGTATTGCCCCTGTACAGTCTCCTCTCCCCGGGATGTAATGGCTGATAACAGAGGGCAATAGATTGTATCCCCCCTGTACAGTCACCTCTCCCCGGGATAAAATGGTGAAGCTGATCATCCTTGTAGTACTGCGCTGGCGCCCCTTGGTTTGGGCTGCTGCTTCCTACGCTCTCTAATCACTCATAGACCTCCATCCTGCTGCAGTGTTACAGCTTTCCCGGGACCCTGAGTGGCTGACAACCATGATTTATTATCCCTGTTGCTCATCTCCTGTGTCCTTCTGCCTGTGTCAGTCTCTACTGCACTTTCAGATTCCATTCGTGGAGGGGTAAGGTGCTGCGTGTCCTGGGATTTGTGGAGTTCCTTAGATTCACAGATGTTGCTGCCCCCCACATGTTATATTACCCGCCAATCCCGCTGTTCTGCCATATATTGATTACATCCTGACCGACACATTGTAACAAACTCCTTATCGGAGGAATGTCTGTGATGATGACGACTGCTGCTCAATACATTGTAACAAACCCTCAGCATCGTATGGTGAAGGTGAACCTGTAATATTCTGAGCCATGTTCTGGGGTCCGGAGTGGTCGCGGGCCATGGCTTTCTATGTGATGTCAGATAATGGAGGGAGACGAGCTGATGATCTTATAGGACATTGTTACAAGAAAACTTCAGGATGATGCAGAAGAAGATGCCGGTGGGGAGCGCAATATTCTGCAGCGAGACCTCTGATCCTCCGCTCCAGTTGCCCACATCTGGGATCAGATGCATCTGTCACATCGTGTCTTAGATTTATCTTTTTTTCTGGGAAAGTTGGATTAGTTCACAGCGTGTCCTCACCTCTCAGACGGAGATCATCACCCAGCTTTCCCAGGCCCCCTGCATGACAAATGATTGGGTTATATAATCTGTGGTCACCCAGCTTGCTGATGGCTTGTTCTTGGCTGATATCTCCAGTGCTGTGTATAATCTGTATTCACCCAGCTTTCCCACACCATTCATGGCTCTTCATTGGCTGACATCTCCAGTGCTGTGTATAATCTGTAGTCACCCAGCTTTCCCAGACCCCTACATGGCGCGTCATTGGGTGACATCTCCAGCGCCATGTATAATCTATAGTCACCTAGCTTATCTAGACTCCGGCATGGCGCGTCATTGGGTGATATTTCCTGTTCTCTGTATAATCCGTGGTCACCCAGCTTTCCCAGACCGTGCATGTCATTGTTTATATCCCCAGCGCTGTCTGTTATACCTAAACAGAATCTGTACTATCCAGAGCCTCCTGGTTCATGAGTAGCAGGCGACAGGTGCAGTGAGGAGCGACATGTGGGTGGGGCCTGGCCCAGCTCCTCCCATCTGTAATTATATGTAATCCTCTCTCTTCCTCCAGGATGAAATCTTCATGTATGGAGGGAAGATCGAGACCAGCGGGGGGAACGTCACAAATGAACTCTGGATTTTCGATATTTCCAGTAAGTTGTGGAGCACACGGACCCCACAGGTCTTGAATCACGGGCAGCACTACGCGGTGGAGGGGCACACGGCGCACATCCTGGAGCTGGACAGCCGCGAGGTGGTGATGGTCGTCATATTCGGTTATTCTTCTGTCTACGGCTACATCAGCAACGTCCAGGAGTATTACCTGAGTGAGTGCTGCTCTGCGTGGGTGGGGCATGTGCTGCTCTGTAGGGGTGGAGCATGTGCTGCTCTGTAGGGGTGGAGCATGTGCTGCTCTGCAGGGGTGGGGCATGTGCTGCTCAGTCCGGAGGATATGTATGAAGGTGGGGCATGTGCTGCTCTGTGGGGTGTATAGTGTAAGAAGGTGGGGTATGTACAGCTCAGTGGGGTGTAAAGTGTATGAAGGTGGGGTATGTGCTGTTAAGCGGGGGTGGGGTGATGTATGGGGGAGGGGTTATACATAGTATACTGGAGGCAGGAGAGGAGATTGGGGCCACAAAGGGGCAGAAGAACTACGGTTGTACCAGAGTTAAGGAGCAGGAGCCGGAGTTTCCTATCCTCATCAGCTGTGGTGCTATATACCCCCCATATATACCACATATATACCATGTGGGGGAGGGGCGTTTCCTTCTCCCTGTCACGCGGCTTATCATCTGATCATTTGTGTAAAGGTCAACGTGATAAAAACTCAGGATCCGCGTCCTCATCACAGCCCCCGCAGTAGAGCGCCCCCTCCCGCCGGTGGATCCCCTGCATTAGAGTGCCCCCTCCTACCGGTGGATCCCCTGTGATAGAGCGTCCCCTCCCTGCATCTGAAAGATCCCCTACAGTAGAGCGCCCCCTCCCGCCGGTGGATCCCCTGCAGCAGAGCGCCCCCTCCCTCCATCTGGAAAATCCCCTGCAGCAGAGCGCCCCCTCCCACCGGTGGATCCCCTGCATTAGAGCGCCCCCTCCCGCCAGTGGATCCCCTGCAGCAGAGCGCCCCCTCCCTCCGGTGGATCCCCTGCAGCAGAGCGCCCCCTCCCGCCAGTGGATCCCCTGCAGCAGAGCGCCCCCTCCCTCCGGTGGATCCCCTGCAGCAGAGCGCCCCCTCCCGCCAGTAGATCCCCTGCAGCAGAGCGCCCCCTCCCTCCGGTGGATCCCCTGCAGCAATGCGCCCCCTCCCGCCAGTGGATCCCCTGCAGCAGAGCGCCCCCTCCCTCCGGTGGATCCTCTGCAGCAGAGCGCCCTCTCCCTCCAGTGGATCCCCTGCAGCAGAGCGCCCCCTCCCGCCGGTGGATCCCCTGCAGCAGAGCGCCCCCTCCCTCCGGTGGATCCCCTGCAGTAGAGCGCCCCCTCCCGCCAGTGGATCCCGTCAGTAGAGCGCCTCCTTCCTCCGGTGGATCACCTGCAGTAGAGCGCCCTCCAGACCCCACTAGAGCGCCCTCCAGACCCCACTGCAGCAGAGCGCCCCCTCCTACCGTGGATCCCCTGCAGTAGAGCGCCCCTCCTGCCGGTGGATCCCCTGCATTAGAGCGCCCCCTCCCGCCGGTGGATCCCCTGCATTAGAGCGCCCCCTCCCGCCAGTGGATCCCCTGCAGCAGAGCGCCCCCTCCCTCCGGTGGATACCCTGCAGCAGAGCGCCCTCTCCCTCCAGTGGATCCCCTGCAGCAGAGCGCCCCCTCCCTCCGGTGGATCCCCTGCAGTAGAGAGCCCCCTCCCGCCAGTGGATCCCGTCAGTAGAGCGCCCCCTTCCTCCGGTGGATCCCCTGCAGTAGAGCGCCCTCCAGACCCCACTAGAGCGCCCTCCAGACCCCACTGCAGCAGAGCGCCCCCTCCTACCGGTGGATCCCCTGCAGTAGAGCGCCCCTCCTGCCGGTGGATCCCCTGCATTAGAGCGCCCCCTCCCGCCAGTGGATCCCCTGCAGCAGAGCGCCCCCTCCCGCCAGTGGATCCCCTGCAGCAGAGCGCCCCCTCCCGCCAGTGGATCCCCTGCAGCAGAGCGCCCCCTCCCGCCAGTGGATCCCCTGCAGCAGAGCGCCCCCTCCCGCCCGTGGATCCCCTGCAGCAGAGCGCCCCCTCCCGCCAGTGTATCCCCTGCAGCAGAGCGCCCCCTCCCGCCAGTGGATCCCCTGCAGCAGAGCGCCCCCTCCCTCCGGTGGATCCCCTGCAGTAGAGCGCCCCCTCCCGCCAGTGGATCCCCTGCAGTAGAGCGCCCCCTCCTACCGGTGGATCCTTTGCAGTAGAGCGCCCCCCCCTCCCGCCGATGCATCCCCTGCATTAGAGCGCCCCCTCCCGCCGATGGATCCTCTGCAGTAGAGCGCCCCCTCCCGCCGGTGGATCCTCTGCAGTAGAGCGCCCCCTCCCACCAGTGGATCCCCTGCAGCAGAGCACCCCCTCCCACCAGTGGATCCCCTGCAGTAGAGCGCCCCCTCCCACCAGTGGATCCCCTGCAGCACAGCGCCCCCTCCCACCAGTGGATCCCCTGCAGCACAGCGCCCCCTCCTACTGGTGGATCCCCTGCAGTAGAGCGCCCCCTTCCACCAGTGGATCCCCTGCAGCAGAGCGCCCCCTCCCGCCAGTGGATCCCCTGCAGCAGAGCGCCCCCTCCCTCCGGTGGATCCCCTGCAGTAGAGCGCCCCCTCCCGCCAGTGGATCCCCTGCAGCAGAGCGCCCCCTCCCGCCGGTGGATCCCCTGCAGTAGAGCGCCCCCTCCTGTTCCTGGATGCCCGCGGTGTGGCGAGTGCCCTTCCTCCGCCATCATCGCCATAAATCTCCACAGGGAAGGATCGGGAGTTTCAGTAACTCGGATCATAAAGCTTTTCATTTTTTTCTGCTCCAGTCCAGAGGGAAATTTATTTTGGTTTCGGTTAGTGACACCTCATAAAACCGCGGCGTCCTCTAGACTGAAGGTGACCGCGGCTGCACATTCCCGTATACACCGCGGCAACAGCCCTCCCCCACTCACTGACAGCAAGCAGAGGACTGATTCACACATCATTCACACATGATGTGAGGATTGGTAATGAGCAGCCGGAGTTTTACACCTAAATCTCGCAATGTGTGAACGCGGCTTTATTATACCCACTTCTCTGTACAGCCGTCTGTCAAGGGCCTGTTAGCCTGATTGTCAGCTCTTGGGCAGGATGGGTGTTCTGGCTATGGAGGCTTCTGGAGGGTCCACCTGGATCCATGGGGAAGGTGAAGCTTTTGTTCCCACTTGTCAGTGGGGTCTGGAGGGCCCCTGGTGTGGCCGCATTACAGAGGGGCGTATGTGGCGTGGGGAAGGGCGTATGTACGTGGCGCTGCCTGCTTGCTGACAGTTTCCGCACCTGACACCTTCCTGTCAGTTTTCTTTTCTCACTTTCTGACTTTTCTCTGTATTTTTCAGGGTCCAACACGTGGCTGGTGCCGGAGACGCGAGGAGCCATTGTGCAGGGAGGATACGGTCACACCAGCGTCTACGACCCCATCACCAAGGCGGCATACGTGCACGGAGGGTACAAGGCTCTGCCCGGGAACAAGTACGGCCTGGTGGACGACCTCTACCGATACGAGGTCAACACCCGGACCTGGTGCGTGCAGCCTCCCTGACTCCCTGGTCTATCTCATCATTGCTTTGAAGGTCTCTGTTGTCGGATGTGACCATACAGACTGCAGGCAGGGTTTGGTATTGTCCTTGAAGGCGCGTCCTCACACTGCTGTACTCTGTGCTCTCTGAAGCCATTGTTATGTATTGTCTCAGGAGAGATGTGTAATTAGACCCGTGTGTATGTTGTTAGTAGCAGCAGGACATATGGATTTATATTCCAGGATTGTAACTTCTCATGGTACACTGGGGTGGTGTCCTCACACTGCTCTTCTCTGTGCTTTAAACATCCCATTTCCTCTGCTCTGTGTGACTGTTGTAAAACATCAGAGCAGAGGGGAGGCAATGAACACATATTGGAAGTCACATAGGGTTACAGCAATGCAGGGTTCGGCGCGGCTGGACACAGACTCGGACTCCAAGTCGTCCATCCAACATGGCTGCAGCCACCGGCATACATTGACCTTTATCTTCCCACCATCGTGCCTGGAGAGGATGCGGCGCCCCCACCTGGCCTGGGGAGGAAGGAAATGTCAGCAGCCGGGGCAGATCAGAGCTGTCCTCATGTGAGATTGCACTTCCCCTTTATGACTCCTAAGGTCAGACGCAGGACACTAATTGTCATCCAGCTTTCTCAGACTCCTGAGTTACTGGTGCATAGTTCTGCAGGGTGAGCACAGCTCTTACATATGGGGTTCATTCAGCTTTATGCACAGCAGCTGCTACAGTCCTGCTGCTACTAACAGCATACACAAAGATATAATTACACATCTCTCCAGGTACTATATGCAACACTGGCTGCAGAGAGCACAGCAGTGTGAGCCGGTATGATTACACACCTCTCCAGGTTCTACACCCAACACTGACTGCAGAGAGCACAGCAGTGTGAGCCGGTATGATTAGGCATCTGTCCAGGAACAATACATAACACTGGCTGCAGAGAGCACAGAGCACAGCAGTGTGAGGTCTGATTACACATCTCTCCAGGGACAATACATAACACTGGCTGCAGAGAGCACAGAGCACAGCAGTGTGAGCCTGTATGATTACACATCTCTCCAGGTTCTACACCCAACACTGATTGCAGAGAGTACAGCAGTGTTAGGACAATAATGCTGCCGCAGTCTGTATGGTCACATCGGCTGGCAGATCCCTTTCAGCGGTCCTGGGTGAAAGTGTTGGAGGTGTCGCTACTGCTGTGCTCTGTACGTCATGTGCTGCACATATATCAGGGTGTGAGGACGTGACTTGTCCGGCTCACAGATAATTAACCCCTCGGAGCGTCGCTCGCTTACTGGATGGTAGAGAAATCTCGTGTCAGTTCTGTCGCAGCCATGGGACAAGAATTACGCAAATCTATGACCACATAAAGGGCAGCTCCAGCCCCGGGCCCCTGACCTTTCCCGGCATGTTTATTAACCCTTCCTATTGGTTCTCCTGGTCCACAGACATTTTACATTCTAACCTTTTCCAGTTTTCCGCTCTGCGACATCTTCATGGGAGACTCGCCTAATCCCCTGTGGGGTCTCCTCCTCCTCCGGACCACCTCACGTCCTGCACTTTCTAATAGACATTGGCCAAGATTTAGCAAAAGTAGTGCAGTCTGTACTGTGTGCAGTTTAGCTGTGGCCCCCTGCACTGCCTTTTGGTGCACGTTTAACATTGAGCGTATTGGTGGAGTCGCAATAGTAAATATGGGCTGAATTGGCACTGGAACGCTTGTTTTTGTGCAGAATTTAGTGGCACGGTGGACACAGAACAGCCACAACACAATGATAAATAACCCCCAATGTATAAACTTTTTCTGGACAAGAGAGATTTGTGCTGCTACTGTGTAGACTGGAGACAACAGTAACAGACCCTCCGCTGTGAGATGTATCTGTTCAGGAGGTGGTTTAATCTATGGAGGTTCTTGTTCACTTTTGGCAAGCGGAGATCTTAAGTAGATGATGAGTGGTTGTGTGTTGCACTGATAGTTTGTTTCTGTGTTGCAGGATGATCCTGAAGGAGAGTGGTCTGTCGCGGTACCTGCACTCCGCCGTGCTCATCAGCGGTGCCATGCTGGTGTTCGGTGGCAACACCCATAACGACACATCCCTGAGCAACGGTGCCAAGTGCTTCTCTGCAGACTTCCTGGCCTACGACATTGGTGAGTGCTGTGCACGTGGTGCTGGGATTAACCCTCTCCTTACTGGGGACCTGGCGCTGCTCCTACATAACAATATGCCTCTCCAGTCACATCCAAAGCTGCGGCTGCAACGCTTATTTCCAGAACCTTGCAGGGCGCCGCTGATCACTACTGGATTATTGTCAGAGCACGTCCTGCTATATTGCATTGCTGGAGATGTAGTCTTTCATTAGTATGTCAAACATTACAACTCCCACAATGCATTGTACCTGACTCCAGGATGTTGTGGGGGCTTAACCAAACTGTCTGGGAGTCAGCGCAGACAAAGGGAAACCTCCAGCAGTGTGGAAAATCATAATATATTGTCAGAATTATAACTGCAGCTCTGGAGAGAACTGACCTAAACAATGTGCAATAGAAGAATTAACCCCTTAACGCTGCGGCCCTTTTTCATTTTTGCGTTTTCATTTTTCACTCCCCACCTTCAAAAATCTATTACTTTTTTATTTTTCCATGCACAGAGCTGTGTGATGGCTTATTTTCTGCGTAACAAATTACACTTTAAAATGGTGGTATTAAATATTCCATGCCGTGTACTGGGAAGTGGGAAAAAAATTCCAAATGCAGTGAAAATGGTGAAAAAATGCATTTATGCCGTCTTCTTGTGGGCTCGAATTTTAAGCCCCAAACGACATGTACGCACTGTACGCCCCAAATGACAGGTCTACTTTATTCTTTGGGTCGGTACGATTACGGGGATAACAAATTTGTTTAGGTTTTATAATGTTTTCTTACATTAAAAAAATTAAAACCTCCTGTACAAATTTTTTTTTTGGGGGATTTTGCCAACTTCTGGTGCTAATAACTTTTTTATACTTTGGTGTACGGAGCTTTGGGAGGTCTCATTTTTTGCGGATTTTGATGACGTTTTCAATCTTATCATTTTTAAAACTGTGCAACCTTTTGGTCACTTTTAATAGAATTTTTTTTTTTTAAATGGCAAAAAAGTGCCATTTTCGACTTTGGGCTTGATTTTCCGTTAAGGGGTTAAACTCAGTGAAAAACTGTTATCATATTTTGATAGATCGGGCATTTTGGGACGCGGCGATATCTAATATAATTTTTACTGTTTATTTATATTTATATCAGTTCTAGGGAAAGGGTTCTAGGGATTTGAGTTTTTATTTTTTTTATTATTATATTTTTTTTTTCTAACTTTTTTTATTTTTACTATTTTTCAGACTCCCTAAGGCACTTTAACCCTAGGTTGTCTTTACGATCCTACCATATACTGCCATACTACAGTATGGCAGTATATGGGGATTTTATATGGGTTAAGCCGAAATAGCCTTGGGTCTTCGAAAGACCCGAGGCTACCATGGCGACGGATCGCCGCTCCCCGATGACATCACGGGGAGCTACGATCCTCAGAAAGATGGAGGCGCCCAGCGGGCCTGAGAGCCCTCTCCATGCACCCGCACCCGGCATGTGACGTAATACTATGTCATATGTCGGTAAGGGGTTAAAGGACATCTACCACCAGGATGAAGGTTTGTAAACCAAGCACACTGACCTACTGGTGTGTGCTCCCTTTGGCAGGATCTGCTCTTCTTTTAGCATCTTATGCCGTGTTTTTTACAAAACAGGCTTTTTAAAATTATGCAAATGAGACAGAGGGGCTTCAGGCTCAATAGGTTACAATGGAGCCTGGATCACCTTGGGCTCATTTGCATTATTTTTAAAGCCTTTGTTTCTTAAGAACAAGGGCATAAGAAGCTAAATGAAGATCAGATCCTACCAGAGGGGGCGCACACCAGTATATCAGTGTGCTTGGTTTATCAGCTTTCATCCTGGTGGTAGTTGTTCTTTAGGAATGCAGCTCTAGAGGGGACTGAATGAGACATTTAAGAGTAGAATAAAGAATGCAGCTCAGGAATCGGTGAAGAAGACTTGAAGTTACTGCACAATTGTTATTGCACCCCTGGGTGTGAGTAGAGTATAAGACAATATAACATCAGCACGTTGAATGCTGCTCTGGATGTGAGTAGAGTATAAGACAATATAACATCAGCACGTTGAATGCTGCTCTGGATGTGAGTAGAGTATAAGACAATATAACAGCAGCACGTTGAATGCTGCTCTGGATGTGAGTGGAGTATTCTACAGGATGTAATTTAGGATGACTGGAGTGTTATAATTTAGCACACTCTTTGGAATTGGCGCACTATTTACCTGCTCACTGCCTTTAAGAGCCTGCGGCCATCTCTGGAGTGGAACCTGCAATCAGATCTGTGCAATTAGTTGTTAATTGGCCGCTTTCTGCAGCTTTAGTGCCCCTTCCCATAATCCTCTCACAATGGCGGGGGAGGGGCGGGGTAACAATTCTCCGCTTGATTCGCTTTATTTTTTGGTTGTTGTCGATACTAAATTACTGCTTCTATCCGCTGCGGAGTCGCACTTAAACCTGCGTAATGATGTTTTCTTTCTGCAGCTTTGAGGTTCCGGGCTATTGTTCCGCTTCATTTTCTCCCTTTATTTGGAGCTTTTTCTTGCGCAGCGATCGGACATGGTAATAACTGTGTTCAGGGCGCGCTCCGCCGCTATAGAAGGGAAGCTTGATTAACAGGGAGCGGCGGGAGGAGACGCTCGTGCCGGAGCTGAGCCGCTAATTCTGCAGCAGTAAAAGCCTCATTCATCCGTGCGCTCCCAGAATGAGGCAAATCAATGGCAAATACTTAGATAATGGAGCTATTCACCGCAGCGCAGACGCCGGACCCTCCTTCATTTTACCAGCACCACTTTCATGGCGGAGCACAAAGCAGGACGCATAATGTGCACAGATGAAGCCACTTACCTCTGCGCCATTGTGTCCACTAAAGTAGGTCTCATTTACCAGCGCATTATGACACGGGACGGCGGCGATGAATCACTGGAAAGAAGATCTCAACCGAGATGTAGAGAAAGAAGAGCCACAAGATCATCACCAGCAGAGACAATGTATGAAAACATTTTTAGGGGACCTAGCACAACCTAAACTTTATACAATGTCTATCGGCACATATATAGCAATATATGAACTGGAAAGAAAAAAGAGGAATGTGCCGTATGACAATACAAGAGTAAACCTTTATTCAATACAAAACAAAGCAAATGTCCCAGCATAGGGATGATAGAAGACATAAAAACATTTAAAAATGTACCAAGTACATATCAAACCATATAGTTGGTACTGCCAGGTAAGGCAGTACAACAAACCATTTCCTCCACCGACAAAAAGGAGGTATAAGAACCACCCTTGATGGTATATAGGTCAAACAAATAATATCTTAGTAGGCACACAATACAAGCTCTAATATAGATAATACAGTAGTAGAAATATCACAATGGTCTTAAAAGCAATGTGCTATCCCTATTGTATCTAAAGGTAAGTCAAGAAGAGCGTATATGTGAAGTGTCCATACATTACAAGTCAGTAAGACAGGTCAGGAGGCTGTGTGGGACAAAGTCCCATGCTGTCCACAGTCAGGGTGGTTCGGTCGGTGGATTGGAAAGGGAGGGCTCCCCACGCGTTCCGTCCCCAAATGGAGACTTCCTCAGGGGTTGACAATGTAAGAGACAATGTAATAACCCGAGAACGCAACAAACATAAATATCAACCTGAAAATATAGTAAAATAATCAGTAAATAACAGCAAAATATTTAGTAAAATTTTTTTTAAAAACTACAAAAAAAATTTAGAAAAAAATGGAATCTGCTGTAAAGAAAATATATGTAGTAATTCTGGATGTCGGCGTGCAGTGGACGTATTCTGCACCTGTTCACCAGGGGGCACTAGGAACCTACATTGGCTATTATATATTTGCATTATATACATATCCACCAGGGGGCACCAGGTGACATTCAATACAATACAATGCAGTTCATTCTCCTATATGGGCTCTCTTCCCATATGTTAGATACCAAAGGCTGTGGGGAGAGCCAGGTGATATAATGTACTAAAATACGGCCTGATGATGTGTTGGGGCGCTCTTCTATATACGGGCTCTATGCAATAGTTCCCCTGGATAGAGCTGAGCTGTTGTAACTTTGTAGCAGACGGAGTTCCGCTGGTTCCAGGCAGGATATGCACCACTGGGCTCCCAGACTTGGACTCCCACAGGTGATGGTTCTGGTGGTGCTGGAAGAGAGGGGGTTAGCAATCATGTGGCTGTTCCTGCCGCCCCTTTAAGATCAATCATTCCAGTCTTAACATAGGGTGGTGGGCTCTGAAAGTGACCGTATAACGTATGGTGGAGTGCGGCCAGGAAAAGCAGAGCCGCAACAGATGTCGCTCTCAGCCCGACAGGTGGCGGCTGCCAGGGAGAAATCTCCTCTGAAGCTCATGATTGATGCACAAGGTGAACACCGAATCGAGGTCACTGCCCCCGGTGTTGCCAGAGCTGCTGCGAGAACACAGCAGAGGTCACAGCGCACCTCTCACCAGCGGGAAGAACAATGGGTACAGAACATGTAACCTTCTAACTACTTCTCCTAAAGTTCTCTCCATACTCCAGTCACTTCTAGAGCTGCATTTTAGATTATCACCTGGCATGGGAATTAACAGATTAGGAGTATCATGCTCCAGTCACATCCAGAGCTGCATTTATGATTATGGGAATCTATCCATAAATCCTCAACATCTTGGCTGTACTGCATCATGGGAGATGTAGATGAGATGGCTGCATAGAGCCTGGTGTAAGGACATACACATACACCCACTGCAGCTTCACATTAAACTAGGGTGTCAATTTTGGCAAAAAATGCAAGGGAAGTGGAGTGTAGAGGCCTCTGCAGGCAAGGAGCAGCCAGGGAAGTATATGCCTATATACTGGCGGGTGGGGGGAATATCTATTTACTGGAGGGTGGGGGGAGTGCCTATATACTGGAGGGTGGGGGCTGCATTATCCTGGGACTTCCTACATACTGGGGGCAGTGTGCTGGCTTCCCATATACTGGGGGGGTCTGCATTGTGCCGTGGTTGCCTATAAACATGTTGTGGGGCTCATCAGTGTACTGGAACTGTCTATATACTAGGGGTGGGGTGGTGGTGGGGCTGCAGTCTGCTAGGGCTCCCTATATACTGCGGGGCAATGTGCTGGCTAGCTATATACTGTGGGGTACTGCACTGGCTTCCTATATAATGGGGAGGGCTGCAGTGTGCTGGTTCCCAATATAATGGGGGCAGTGTGTGAGATACCTATATAATGGGGAGCAGTGCACTTGATACCTATATACTTGGGGGGTTATTATGTTTTTAAGCTGCCATTGTGAATATTCACAATCCTGCAGGGGTGATGCCGTAGTGGTATATATTGGGGCTCATTTACTAAGGGTCCACGGACCGCACTTTCGTGTGGTTTTCCGTCGATTTCCGATTTGCGCTGCATTTAAAAGTGGGTTGTGTCACACGCAATCGGATTTTAGCGCATCGGCGCCGACTTTCATGCGACACAAATCGAGGGGTGGGCCGTCGGACGTTCTGACTGATTCGGATTGAGCGCGGGATTTAACATTTAAATTGTGACGTAAGACAATGCACTAACATACACTGGAAAGAGGAAGGTTAATCTGAGCGGGGAGCGACACATACATGATATCGGGAGCACGATCTACGTGGATAGCGGCACAGTGCATGATCGTCGGACAGTCCGGATCAGGGATCGCGACTCGGGCGGGTAAGTAAATGTGCCCCATTGTGTGATTATGATCAATCAGCAGTGTCACCTCCTCCCCTGTATATACTGGGTATGTGCAGTAGTGTCTCCTCCTCCCCTGTATATACTGGGTATGTGCAGTAGTGTCTCCTCCTCCCCTGTATATACTGGGTACGTGCAGCAGTGTCACCTCCTCTCCTGTATATACTGGGTATGTGCAGTAGTGTCACCTCCTCCCCTGTATATACTGGGTATGTGCAGTAGTGTCTCCTAATCCCCTGTATATACTGGGCACATGCAGTAGTGTCTCCTCTCCTGTATATACTGGATATATGCAGTAGCGTCGCCTCCTCCCCTGTATATACTGGGCACGTGCAGTAGTGTTTCCTCCTCCCCTGTATATACTGGGCACAAGCAGTAGTGTCTCCTCCCCTGTATATACTGGGTATGTGCAGTAGTGTCTCCTCCTCTCCTGTATATACTGGGCACAAGCAGTAGTGTCTCCTAATCCCCTGTATATACTGGGTATGTGCAGTAGTGTCACCTCCTCCCCTGTATATACTGGGTATGTGCAGTAGTGTCTCCTAATCCCCTGTATATACTGGGCACATGCAGTAATGTCTCCTCCCCTGTATATACTGGATATATGCAGTAGCGTCGCCTCCTCCCCTGTATATACTGGGCACGTGCAGTAGTGTCTCCTCCTCCCCTGTATATACTGGGCACAAGCAGTAGTGTCTCCTCCTCCCCTGTATATACTGGATATATGCAGTAGCGTCGCCTCCTCCCCTGTATATACTGGGCACGTGCAGTAGTGTCTCCTCCTCCCCTGTATATACTGGGTACGTGCAGTAGTGTCTCCTCCTCTCCTGTATATACTGGGTATGTGCAGTAGTGTCTCCTCCTCCCCTGTATATACTGGGTACGTGCAGTAGTGTCTCCTCCTCCCCTGTATATACTGGGTATGTGCAGTAGTGTCACCTCCTCCCCTGTTTATACTGGGTATGTGCAGTAGTGTCTCCTCCTCTCCTGTATATACTGGGCACGTGCAGTAGTGTCTCCTCCTCCCCTGTATATACTGGGTATGTGCAGTAGTGTCACCTCCTCCCCTGTTTATACTGGGTATGTGCAGTAGTGTCTCCTCCTCCCCTGTATATACTGGGTATGTGCAGTAGTGTCACCTCCTCCCCTGTTTATACTGGGTATGTGCAGTAGTGTCTCCTCCTCTCCTGTATATACTGGGTACGTGCAGTAGTGTCTCCTCCTCTCCTGTATATACTGGGCACGTGCAGTAGTGTCTCCTCCTCTCCTGTATATACTGGGCACGTGCAGTAGTGTCTCCTCCTCTCCTGTATATAATGGGTATGTGCAGTAGTGTCTCCTCCTCTCCTGTATATACTGGGTTTGTGCAGTAGTGTCGCCTCCTCTCCTGTATATACTGGGTTTGTGCAGTAGTGTCGCCTCCTCTCCTGTATATTCTGGGTATGTGCAGTAGTGTCTCCTCCTCTCCTGTATATACTGGGCACGTGCAGTAGTGTCTCCTCCTCTCCTTTATATACTGGGTATGTGCAGTAGTGTCTCCTCCTCCCCTGTATATACTGGGCACGTGCAGTAGTGTCTCCTCCTCTCCTGTATATACTGGGCACGTGCAGTAGTGTCTTCTCCTGTCCTGTATATACTGGGTTTGTGCAGTAGTGTCGCCTCCTCTCCTGTATATACAGGGTATGTGCAGTAGTGTCTCCTCCTCCCCTGTATATACTGGGCACGTGCAGTAATATCTCCTCCTCCCCTGTATATACTGGGTACGTGCAGTAGTGTCTCCTCCTCCCCTGTATATACTGGGTTTGTGCAGTAGTGTCTCCTCCTCTCCTGTATATAATGGGTATGTGCAGTAGTGTCTCCTCCTCTCCTGTATATACTGGGTTTGTGCAGTAGTGTCGCCTCCTCTCCTGTATATACTGGGTTTGTGCAGTAGTGTCGCCTCCTCTCCTGTATATTCTGGGTATGTGCAGTAGTGTCTCCTCCTCCCCTGTATATACTGGGTACGTGCAGTAATGTCTCCTCCTCCCCTGTATATACTGGGCACGTGCAGTAGTGTCTCCTCCTCCCCTGTATATACTGGGCACAAGCAGTAGTGTCTCCTCCTCCCCTGTATATACTGGATATATGCAGTAGCGTCGCCTCCTCCCCTGTATATACTGGGCACGTGCAGTAGTGTCTCCTCCTCCCCTGTATATACTGGGTACGTGCAGTAGTGTCTCCTCCTCTCCTGTATATACTGGGTATGTGCAGTAGTGTCTCCTCCTCCCCTGTATATACTGGGTACGTGCAGTAGTGTCTCCTCCTCCCCTGTATATACTGGGTATGTGCAGTAGTGTCACCTCCTCCCCTGTTTATACTGGGTATGTGCAGTAGTGTCTCCTCCTCTCCTGTATATACTGGGCACGTGCAGTAGTGTCGCCTCCTCTCCTGTATATACTGGGCACGTGCAGTAGTGTCTCCTCCTCTCCTGTATATAATGGGTATGTGCAGTAGTGTCTCCTCCTCTCCTGTATATACTGGGTTTGTGCAGTAGTGTCGCCTCCTCTCCTGTATATACTGGGTTTGTGCAGTAGTGTCGCCTCCTCTCCTGTATATTCTGGGTATGTGCAGTAGTGTCTCCTCCTCTCCTGTATATACTGGGCACGTGCAGTAGTGTCTCCTCCTCTCCTTTATATACTGGGTATGTGCAGTAGTGTCTCCTCCTCCCCTGTATATACTGGGCACGTGCAGTAGTGTCTCCTCCTCTCCTGTATATACTGGGCACGTGCAGTAGTGTCTTCTCCTGTCCTGTATATACTGGGTTTGTGCAGTAGTGTCGCCTCCTCTCCTGTATATACAGGGTATGTGCAGTAGTGTCTCCTCCTCCCCTGTATATACTGGGCACGTGCAGTAATATCTCCTCCTCCCCTGTATATACTGGGTACGTGCAGTAGTGTCTCCTCCTCCCCTGTATATACTGGGTTTGTGCAGTAGTGTCTCCTCCTCTCCTGTATATAATGGGTATGTGCAGTAGTGTCTCCTCCTCTCCTGTATATACTGGGTTTGTGCAGTAGTGTCGCCTCCTCTCCTGTATATACTGGGTTTGTGCAGTAGTGTCGCCTCCTCTCCTGTATATTCTGGGTATGTGCAGTAGTGTCTCCTCCTCTCCTGTATATACTGGGCACGTGCAGTAGTGTCTCCTCCTCTCCTTTATATACTGGGTATGTGCAGTAGTGTCTCCTCCTCCCCTGTATATACTGGGCACGTGCAGTAGTGTCTCCTCCTCTCCTGTATATACTGGGCACGTGCAGTAGTGTCTTCTCCTGTCCTGTATATACTGGGTTTGTGCAGTAGTGTCGCCTCCTCTCCTGTATATACAGGGTATGTGCAGTAGTGTCTCCTCCTCCCCTGTATATACTGGGCACGTGCAGTAATATCTCCTCCTCCCCTGTATATACTGGGTTTGTGCAGTAGTGTCTCCTCCTCTCCTGTATATAATGGGTATGTGCAGTAGTGTCTCCTCCTCCCCTGTATATACTGGGTTTGTGCAGTAGTGTCTCCTCCTCTCCTGTATATACTGGGCACGTGCAGTAGTGTCTCCTCCTCTCCTGTATATACTGGGCACGTGCAGTAGTGTCTCCTCCTCTCCTGTATATACTGGGCACGTGCAGTAGTGTCTCCTCCTCTCCTGTATATACTGGGCACGTGCAGTAGTGTCTCCTCCTCTCCTGTATATACTGGGTTTGTGCAGTAGTGTCTCCTCCTCTCCTGTATATAATGGGTATGTGCAGTAGTGTCTCCTCCTCCCCTGTATATACTGGGTTTGTGCAGTAGTGTCTCCTCCTCTCCTGTATATACTGGGCACGTGCAGTAGTGTCTCCTCCTCTCCTGTATATACTGGGCACGTGCAGTAGTGTCTCCTCCTCTCCTGTATATACTGGGCACGTGCAGTAGTGTCTCCTCCTCTCCTGTATATACTGGGCACGTGCAGTAGTGTCTCCTCCTCTCCTGTATATACTGGGCACGTGCAGTAGTGTCGCCTCCTCATTTGTGTTACATTGATTACTCCCTCTGGCTCTGGTATCGTCGATGGTTAATTGCTGAGATAGACACGACTCTCCTGGATGGAGACGACCGCGTTGATCAATCGAGCGCTCAGGTTACATTGGATACTCCAGTCAATAAAAGAGAGAGACTAACCAGTCCCTGTCACCCCTCCCCCGGGAGTATGGATCATTACATGGATCAGGACTCTAACAATCCCAAAATCTCATCCACCACCTCAGAGGACGATACAGACATACTCAATGGAGTTCCTTTCTTCTATCAGCATTTGGGAAAGCTGGGTGAAGTTCAGTACTCTCCCAGACTGAGATGGATAATGTGTGGGTCCCATTGCTCTTCTGGGCTGCACCTGGACTTCACGTAGCAGGTGTTCCCTGTCTCCGGTATTCACAAGGTGATTGCACAGGAATGTAAGTGCGGCGCCCGGATCACCTCCATCTGGTTGTCAGGTGCGGAGCCATCTGTCACAACAAAGTCATCTGCACCAGTGCGTTATTCCCCTGGATCCTCAGGGGAGCATCGGGACCCCAGCCAATACATACTGACAAGCAAAAATAGAGAAATGCCATGTGCTACATGTATGGTATATAATATAATGTCAGCCATATAGAAAATACAAATCAGTGGTCACATGGGGGAGCATTGTGATCCTACATCTCATAGCACACACAGATAGTATACACAGGTAATGTGAGTCAGGGGGGAGCAGTGAGATATATATTTCATATCATATAGTGGGTACAGAAAGTATTCAGACCCCTTAACATTTTTCATTCTTTGTTTCATTGCAGCAAATTGATAAGATCAAAAAAGTTCTTAATTTGCTCATTAATGTTCACCCCAAATTGACAGAAAAACCCAGAAATTGCTAATTTATTAAACAGGAAAATTTCACATGGTTATAAGTATTCAGACCCTTTGCTGTGACATTCATATGTAACTCACCTGCTGTCCAATTCCTACTGATCCGCCTTGAGATCTACTCCTTCACTAGTCCAGTCCAGCTGCATTTTAATTAAACTGATTGGACTTGAGGAGTGGAGGCACATACCTATATCAGATGTCAGATCACATGAGAATCGTGAGGTCTAAGGAACTGCCCAAGTAGCTCAGAAACAGAATTGTGGCAAGGCACAGATAGAATTTGCAAAAAAAAATTCTCCAGCACTCAAGGTTCCTAAGAGCACAGTGATATGGGAGATCTGTGATACGGAAGTCACCTATCACTACAGCTTACTCAAGTACAGGCTTTATGGCAGAGTCTGAAAGCCTCTCGTCAGTTCAAGACACACAAAGGATCCCAGACTATGAGAAATAAGAGCCAGAGCCCGGACCCAATCCCAATGGAGCATCTCTGAAGAGACCTGAAAATGGCCTCCACCAACGTCACCATCCTGAGGGAACGGGAGAGGATCTGCAAGGAAGAGGCAGATGATCCCCAAATCCAGGGGTGAGGAACTCCCAAGAAGCCTCCTGGCTGCACCAACTCCAAAGCTGCTTCTACTCAACACTGAGCAAAGGGGCCAAGTACTTATGACTAGGGGCCGAATACTTATCACCAGGGGCCGAATACTTATCACCAGGGGCTGAAAACTTATCACCGGGTGCTGAATACTTATCACCGGGTGCTGAATACTTATCACCAGGAGCTGAATACTTATCACCGGGGGCTGAATACTTATCACCGCTGGCTGAATACTTATCACCGGGGGCTGAATACTTATCACCGGGTGCTGAATACTTATCACCAGGAGCTGAATACTCATCACCGGGGGCTGAATACTTATCACCGGGGGCTGAATACTTATCACCGGGGGCTGAATACTTATCACCGGGGGCTGAATACTTATCACCGGGGGCCGAATACTTATCACCTGGGGCTGAATACTCATCACCGGGGGCTGAATACTTATCACCAGGGGCTGAGTACTTATCACCAGGGGCTGAATACTTATCACCGGGGGCTGAATACTTATCACCGGGGGCTGAATACTTATCACCAGGAGCTGAATACTTATTGCCGGGGGCTGAATACTTATCACCGGGGGCTGAATACTTATCACCAGGGGCTGAATACTTATCACCGGGGGCTGAATACTTATCCCCGGGGGCTGAATACTTATCACCGGAGGCTGAATACTCATCACCGGGGCCGAATACTCATCACCGGGGGCCGAATACTTATCCACTGGGGGCTGAATACTTATCACCGGGGGCTGAATACTTATCCACCGGGGGCTGAATACTTATCACCGGGGGCTGAATACTTATCACCGGGGGCTGAATACTTATCACCAGGGACTCAATACTTATCACCGGGGGCTGAATACTTATCACCGGGGGCTGAATACTTATCACCGGGGGCTGAATACATATCACCGGGGGCTGAATACTTATCACCGGGGGCTGAATACTTATCACCAGGGGCTGAATACTTATCACTGGGGGCTGAATACTTATCCCCGGGGGCTGAATACTTATCACTGGGGGCTGAATACTTATCACCGGGGGCTGAATACTTATCACCAGGGGCTGAATACATATCACCGGGGGCTGAATACTTATCACCGGGGGCTGAATACTTATCACCGGGGGCTGAATACTTATCACCGGGGGCTGAATACTTATCACCGGGGGCTGAATACTTATCACCGGGGGCTGAATACTTATCACCGGGGGCTGAATACTTATCATCGGGGGCTGAATACTTATCACCGGGGGCTGAATACTTATCACCGGGGGCTGAATACTTATCACCGGGGGCTGAATACTTATCACCGGGGGCTGAATACTCATCACCGGGGGCTGAATACTTATCACCAGGGGCTGAATACTTATCACCGGGGGCTGAATACTTATCACCGGGGGCTGAATACTTATCACCGGGGGCTGAATACTTATCACCGGGGGCTGAATACTTATCCCCGGGGGCTGAATACTTATCACCGGGGGCTGAATACTTATCCCCGGGGGCTGAATACTTATCCCCGGGGGCTGAATACTTATCACCAGGGGCTGAATACTTATCACCGGGGGCTGAATACTTATCACCGGGGGCTGAATACTTATCACCGGGGGCTGAATACTTATCACCGGGGGCTGAATACTTATCACTACACTAATATTTTTGTTATTATTGATTGGCTGCAATGAGATAAAGTGTGACAAGTGTAAAGTGGTGTAAATACTTCCCGCACCCCTGTACACTGCAGATTGCGCACCCGGAGAGTATAGACAGGTAGTGTGAGTGTTGTACTCGCTGTCTGGGTGAAGTATATGACTGTGATGTTGTGTCCAGGGAATTATTGTTATGGGGACAATAGAGACAGATTAATACAATGTGTGTGATTAGAGACCACGCTGAATCCTCATTGGTTGTTAATATTAATGGACTTTTAATGAAGATCTATTTATAAAAGATTCTGTGAAATAAAAGATGATGATTTCAGAGTGGAGGGAGCCGGGAGGTAAATGCCAGCGCCTCTGCCCACCACCGACACCCCTGCTGCCCACCACTGCTGAATAATGGACTGTGATGATAGATAATTGTATCTTCTAAGACAAATAATCCACTTGTGTCTGCAAGGTCACAGGGGCCGAGGAGCAACTCTCTGCAATGTCCCAGGCACCGTGACCCAGACAGGATCTGCCCCTCTTATAGGCAACGCCACTTCCTCACTGGAGAGTATAATGTGCACCCTGGGGAGCAGCAGCCATAACCAGCCTGACCCCGGATTGTATACACATGTCTACCAACACACAGATTCTACCTGGCCTTAAATGGCTGATAACAGAGAGCAATAGATTGTACCCCCCTGTACAGTCTCCTCTCCCCAGAATGAAATGGCTGATAACAGAGAGTAATAGATTGTATCCCCCTGTACAGTCTCCTCTCCCGGGGATGTAATGGCTGATAACAGAGAGTAATAGATTGTATCCCCTCTGTACAGTCTCCTCTCCCCAGGATGAAATGGCTGATAACAGAGAGTAATAGATTGTATCCCCTCTGTACAGTCTCCTCTCCCCGGGATGTAATGGCTGATAACAGAGAGTAATAGATTGTATCCCCCCTGTACAGTCTCCTCTCCCCAGGATGTAATGGCTGATAACAGAGAGTAATAGATTGTATCCCCCCCTGTACAGTCTCCTCTCCCCGGGGTGTAATGGCTGATAACAGAGAGTAATAGATTGTATCCCCCCTGTACAGTCTCCTCTCCCCGGGGTGTAATGGCTGATAACAGAGAGTAATAGATTGTATCCCCCCTGTACAGTCTCCTCTCCCCGGGATGTAATGGCTGATAACAGAGAGTAATAGATTGTATCCCCCCTGTACAGTCTCCTCTCCCCGGGGTGTAATGGCTGATAACAGAGAGTAATAGATTGTATCCCCCCCCTGTACAGTCTCCTCTCCCCGGGATGTAATGGCAGATAACAGAGAGTAATAGATTGTATTCCCCCTGTACAGTCTCCTCTCCCCGGGATGTAATGGCTGATAACAGAGAGTAATAGATTGTACCCCCCCCTGTACAGTCTCCTCTCCCCGGGATGTAATGGCTGATAACAGAGAGTAATAGATTGTATCCCCCCTGTACAGTCTCCTCTCCCCGGGATGTAATGGCTGATAACAGAGAGTAATAGATTGTATCCCCCCTGTACAGTCTCCTCTCCCCGGGATGAAATGGCTGATAACAGAGAGTAATAGATTTTATCTCCCCGTACAGTCTCCTCTCCCCGGGATGTAATGGCTGATAACAGAGAGTATAACAGGGAAGGGGGGTGATGTGGATGCAGATTTAGGTGTAACTGGAGCATTACTGATGATTTCTCTTCACTCCCCAGCCTGTGACGAGTGGAAAGTTCTTCAGAAGCCGAATCTACACCGCGATGTCAACCGCTTTGGCCACTCGGCTGTAGTCAGTAACGGGTAAGTGTCATATCCTGTAACTGAAAGAGTCCATCCTGAGAGTCCCCGCCCCAAGAGTCCTTGCCCCAGGTGTCCCCACCCCAAGAGTCCCTGCCCCGGGTGTCTCTGCCCTGAGAGTCCCCATCCTTGGTGTCCCCGCGTGAGAGTCCCCATCCTTGTTGTCCCCGCCGTGAGAGTCCCCATTCTGGGTGTCTGTGTGTAGAGTCTCCATCCACTGAATGTTATTTATTATTTCCCTTCTTATTACGTCTTACATGTCTTGGTCGATTTTTGTGTTTTGTTCCTTATATTATACACACAGTGATCGTATGTTCCTATCATTTACAACAAAGAATCATATATTATAGCCGGCTCATATGTGATCTTGAACTCCATTAAGGGTGCACGGAGAGGAGGGAATGGGACGCACCTCCTGGATTGATACAAAAAAAAAGAAACAATGTTCTCCAGCACTTCCATAGAAAAGAAGTAAAAACGTGCATGTTAAAAATGTGGAGTTGCCCAATTACATTGCAGTCAGCATTGCGTTTATTAAATGCATGCGTCAAACGGTTTTATTTTTAACGCAGTGTTAACATTGTGACTCTTTTCCTCTGCAGCAGAGGTGACTCTTTTACTCCGCAGCAGAGGTGACTCTTTTACTCCGCAGCAGAGGTGACTCTTTTACTCCGCAGCAGAGGTGACTCTTTTTTCCTCCGCAGCAGAGGTGACTCTTTTACTCCGCAGCAGAGGTGACTCTTTTACTCCGCAGCAGAGGTGACTCTTTTACTCCGCAGCAGAGGTGACTCTTTTACTCCGCAGCAGAGGTGACTCTTTTACTCCGCAGCAGAGGTGACTCTTTTTTCCTCCGCAGCAGAGGTGACTCTTTTACTCCGCAGCAGAGGTGACTCTTTTACTCCGCAGCAGAGGTGACTCTTTTACTCCGCAGCAGAGGTGACTCTTTTACTCCGCAGCAGAGGTGACTCTTTTACTCCGCAGCAGAGGTGACTCTTTTTTTCCTCCGCAGCAGAGGTGACTCTTTTACTCCGCAGCAGAGGTGACTCTTTTACTCCGCAGCAGAGGTGACTCTTTTACTCCGCAGCAGAGGTGACTCTTTTACTCCGCAGCAGAGGTGACTCTTTTACTCCGCAGCAGAGGTGACTCTTTTACTCCGCAGCAGAGGTGACTCTTTTACTCCGCAGCAGAGGTGACTCTTTTACTCCACAGCAGAGGTGACTCTTTTACTCCGCAGCAGAGGTAACTCTTTTTTCCTCCGCAGCAGAGGTAACTCTTTTTTCCTCCGCAGCAGAGGTAACTCTTTTTTCCTCCGCAGCAGAGGTAACTCTTTTTTCCTCCGCAGCAGAGGTAACTCTTTTTTCCTCCGCAGCAGAGGTAACTCTTTTTTCCTCCGCAGCAGAGGTAACTCTTTTTTCCTCCGCAGCAGAGGTAACTCTTTTTTCCTCCGCAGCAGAGGTAACTCTTTTTTCCTCCGCAGCAGAGGTAACTCTTTTTTCCTCCGCAGCAGAGGTGACTCTTTTCCCCCGCGGCCGAGGTGACTCTTTTCCCCCGCAGCCGAGGGGACTTTTTCCCCCGCAGCCGAGGTGACTCTTTTCCTCCGCAGCAGAGGTGACTCTTTTCCTCAGCGGCAGAGGTGACTCTTTTCCTCCGCAGCAGAGGTGACCCTTTTCCACCGCAGCAGAGCTGACTCTTTTCCACCGCAGCAGAGCTGACTCTTTTCCACTGCATGGCACCTGTGATGTGAGAACCTTTTCTGGTAACTACCTCTTGTATCTCATCAGAAGAAGCCAAGAGTGTGCAGAGCAGTAATCACAGCAAAATGACCTAGAATATAAGACAGATTTTCTGTTGTTTTACACTTTTTTGTTAAGTATATAATTCCACATGGGAAATTTATAGTTTTGATGCCTTTAGTGTTAATCTACAATTTTTATGGTCATGAAAATACATAAAACTTTTTGAATGAGAATGTGTGTCCAAACTTTTTGTCTGTATGTTCCTAAAGTTATACACATAGTGATTGTATCTTCCTCCTGTTATACACGTAGTGATTGTATCTTCCTCCTGTTATACACGTAGTGATTGTATCTTCCTCCTGTTATACATCCAGTGATTGTATCTTCCTCCTGTTATACACGTAGTGATTGTATCTTCCTCCTGTTATACATCCAGTGATTGTATCTTCCTCCTGTTATACACGTAGTGATTGCATCTTCCTCCTGTTATACACGCAGTGATTGTATCTTCCTCCTGTTATACACGCAGTGATTGTATCTTCCTCCTGTTATACATCCAGTGATTGTATCTTCCTCCTGTTATACACGTAGTGATTGTATCTTCCTCCTGTTATACACGTAGTGATTGTATCTTCCTCCTGTTATACATCCAGTGATTGTATATTCCTCCTGTTATACACGCAGTGATTGTATCTTCCTCCTGTTATACACGTAGTGATTGTATCTTCCTCCTGTTATACACGTAGTGATTGTATCTTCCTCCTGTTATACACGCAGTGATTGTACCTTCCTCCTGTTATACACGCAGTGATTGTATCTTCCTCCTGTTATACACGTAGTGATTGTATCTTCCTCCTGTTATACACGTAGTGATTGTATCTTCCTCCTGTTATACATCCAGTGATTGTATCTTCCTCCTGTTATACACGCAGTGATTGTATCTTCCTCCTGTTATACACGCAGTGATTGTATCTTCCTCCTGTTATACATCCAGTGATTGTATCTTCCTCCTGTTATACATCCAGTGATTGTATCTTCCTCCTGTTATACATCCAGTGATTGTATCTTCCTCCTGTTATACATCCAGTGATTCAGAGGTCGCATTAACGCCTCACCACGCGTCATAGACGCGTGATGAGGCGCCATTACCCCCCGAAATAATTGCCATGCGTAAAGTTACGCTTGGCAATTATTCCCTGTAGCGCGCAGGCTGAGCGGCCCGGCGCGCGCTGCAAAAGAGGTAAATGTCTGTAGCGCGATCACAGTGCGCGCCGGGCCGCTCAGCGGGGCACGTGACACAGTGATCTGTGTCACCAGCGCTCCGGAGCAAGAGCGCAGGCCCCCGGGAGACCTGTGGACAGCGGGGCTGCTGCTCCCTGTCCTGCTGCATCTCCCTACCTGCCCGTAGCTGCCTGCATTTACGTGATCCCGACGGGACTTAAGGCCGGGTGAGTGTGTGCAGTGTTCTGTGTGAGTGTAGTGTGTGCTGTGTGAGTGTAGTGTAGTGTAGTGTGTGCTGTGTGAGTGTAGTGTAGTGTGTGCTGTGTGAGTGTAGTGTAGTGCGTGCTGTGTGAGTGTAGTGTAGTGTGTGCTGTGTGAGTGTAGTGTAGTGTGTGCTGTGTAGTGTAGTGTGTGCTGTGTGTAGTGTAGTGTGTGCTGTGTGAGTGTAGTGTAGTGTGTGCTGTGTGAGTGTAGTGTGTGCTGTGTGAGTGTAGTGTAGTGTAGTGTGTGCTGTGTGAGTGTAGTGTAGTGTGTGCTGTGTGAGTGTAGTGTAGTGTGTGCTGTGTGAGTGTAGTGTGTGCTGTGTGAGTGTAGTGTGTGCTGTGTGAGTGTAGTGTAGTGTGTGCTTTGAGTGTAGTGTGTGCTGTGTGAGTGTAGTGTAGTGTGTGCTGGTTGAGTGTAGTGTAGTGTGTGCTGTGTGAGTGTAGTGTAGTGTGTGCTGTGTGAGTGTAGTGTAGTGTGTGCTGTGTGAGTGTAGTGTAGTGTGTGCTGTGTGAGTGTAGTGTGTGCTGTGTGAGTGTAGTGTGTGCTGTGTGAGTGTAGTGTGTGCTGTGTGAGTGTAGTGTAGTGTGTGCTGTGTGAGTGTAGTGTAGTGTGTGCTGTGTGAGTGTAGTGTGTGCTGTGTGAGTGTAGTGTAGTGTGTGCTGTGTGAGTGTAGTGTAGTGTGTGCTGTGTGAGTGTAGTGTGTGCTGTGTGAGAGTAGTGTGTGCTGTGTGAGTGTAGTGTAGTGTGTGCTGTGTGAGTGTAGTGTGTGCTGTGTGAGTGTAGTGTAGTGTGTGCTGTGTGAGTGTAGTGTGTGCTGTGTGAGTGTAGTGTGTGCTGTGTGAGTGTAGTGTGTGCTGTGTGAGTGTAGTGTGTGCTGTGTGAGTGTAGTGTAGTGTGTGCTGTGTGAGTGCAGTGTGTGCTGTGTGAGTGTAGTGTAATGTGTGCTGTGTGAGTGTAGTGTAGTGTGTGCTGTGTGAGTGTAGTGTGTGCTGTGTGAGTGTAGTGTAGTGTGTGCTGTGTGAGTGTAGTGTAGTGTGTGCTGTGTGAGTGTAGTGTGTGCTGTGTGAGTGTAGTGTGTGCTGTGTGAGTGTAGTGTGTGCTGTGTGAGTGTAGTGTAGTGTGTGCTGTGTGAGTGTAGTGTGTGCTGTGTGAGTGTAGTG
The DNA here is from genome assembly GCF_040894005.1 of Engystomops pustulosus. Lineage (NCBI taxonomy): Eukaryota > Metazoa > Chordata > Amphibia > Anura > Leptodactylidae > Engystomops > Engystomops pustulosus. Next base: position 73,312,895 of record NC_092421.1, read on the forward strand.
TGTGCTGTGTGAGTGTAGTGTAGTGTGTGCTGTGTGAGTGTAGTGTGTGCTGTGTGAGTGTAGTGTAGTGTGTGCTGTGTGAGTGTAGTGTAGTGTGTGCTGTGTGAGTGTAGTGTAGTGTGTGCTGTGTGAGTGTAGTGTAGTGTGTGCTGTGTGAGTGTAGTGTAGTGTGTGCTGTGTGAGTGTAGTGTAGTGTAGTGTGTGCTGTGTGAGTGTAGTGTAGTGTAGTGTGTGCTGTGTGAGTGTAGTGTAGTGTGTGCTGTGTGAGTGTAGTGTAGTGTGTGCTGTGTGAGTGTAGTGTCGTGTGCTGTGTAGTGTAGTGTGTGCTGTGTGAGTGTAGTGTAGTGTGTGCTGTGTGAGTGTAGTGTGTGCTGTGTGAGTGTAGTGTAGTGTGTGCTGTGTGAGTGTAGTGTGCTGTGTGAGTGTAGTGTAGTGTGTGCCGTGTGAGTGTAGTGTCGTGTGCTGTGTAGTGTAGTGTGTGCTGTGTGAGTGTAGTGTATTGTAGTGTGTGCTGTGTGAGTGTAGTGTAGTGTGTGCTGTGTGAGTGTAGTGTAGTGTGTGCTGTGTGAGTGTAGTGTGTGCTGTGTGAGTGTAGTGTGTGCTGTGTGAGTGTAGTGTCGTGTGCTGTGTGAGTGTAGTGTCGTGTGCTGTGTGAGTGTCGTGTTGTGTGCGCTGCCTGAGTGTCGTGTTGTGTGCGCTGCCTGAGTGTCGTGTTGTGTGCGCTGCGTGAGTGTCGTGTTGTGTGCGCTGCGTGAGTGTCGTGTTGTGTGCGCTGCGTGAGTGTCGTGTTGTGTGCGCTGCGTGAGTGTCGTGTGCGCTGCGTGAGTGTCGCGTTGTGTGCGCCATGTGAGTGTGTGCGCTGTGTGAGTGTGTGCGCTGTGTGAGTGTGTGCGCTGTGTGAGTGTGTGCGCTGTGTGAGTGTGTGCGCTGTGTGAGTGTGTGCGCTGTGTGAGTGTGTGCGCTATGTGAGTGTAGTGTTGTGTGTGTGCGCTGTGTGAGTGTAGTGTCGTGTGCGCTGTGTATTACCGAAATCTTCATACTCCTCCTCGGGTAAAAATACTCCTCAAAAATGGTGAGAGGAGTATTTTTACCCTTCTGGAAAAATGTTAGTGCGACCTCTGCAGTGATTGTATCTTCCTCCTGTTATACACGCAGTGATTGTATCTTCCTCCTGTTATACATCCAGTGATTGTATCTTCCTCCTGTTATACACGCAGTGATTGTATCTTCCTCCTGTTATACATCCAGTGATTGTATCTTCCTCCTGTTATACATCCAGTGATTGTATCTTCCTCCTGTTATACACGTAGTGATTGTATCTTCCTCCTGTTATACACGCAGTGATTGTATCTTCCTCCTGTTATACATCCAGTGATTGTATCTTCCTCCTGTTATACACGCAGTGATTGTATCTTCCTCCTGTTATACATCCAGTGATTGTATCTTCCTCCTGTTATACACGTAGTGATTGTATCTTCCTCCTGTTATACATCCAGTGATTGTATCTTCCTCCTGTTATACACGCAGTGATTGTATCTTCCTCCTGTTATACATCCAGTGATTGTATCTTCCTCCTGTTATACACGCAGTGATTGTATCTTCCTCCTGTTATACACGTAGTGATTGTATTTTCCTCCTGTTATACATCCAGTGATTGTATCTTTCTCCTGTTATACATCCAGTGATTGTATCTTCCTCCTGTTATACATCCAGTGATTGTATCTTCCTCCTGTTATACATCCATTGATTGTATCTTCCTCCTGTCATACACGTAGTGATTGTATCTTCCTCCTGTTATACATCCAGTGATTGTATCTTCCTCCTGTTATACATCCAGTGATTGTATCTTCCTCCTGTTATACACGTAGTGATTGTATCTTCCTCCTGTTATACACGTAGTGATTGTATCTTCCTCCTGTTATACATGTAGTGATTGTATATTCCTCCTGTTATACATCCAGTGATTGTATCTTCCTCCTGTTATACACGTAGTGATTGTATCTTCCTCCTGTTATACATCCAGTGATTGTATCTTCCTCCTGTTATACACGCAGTGATTGTATCTTCCTCCTGTTATACACGCAGTAATTGTGTCTTCCTCCTGTTATACATCCAGTGATTGTATCTTTCTCCTGTTATACACGTAGTGATTGTATCTTCCTCCTGTTATACATTTAGTGATTGTATATTCCTCCTGTTATACATCCAGTGATTGTATCTTCCTCCTGTTATACATTTAGTGATTGTATATTCCTCCTGTTATACATGTAGTGATTGTATCTTCCTCCTGTTATACACGTAGTGATTGTATCTTCCTCCTGTTATACACGTAGTGATTGTATCTTCCTCCTGTTATACACGTAGTGATTGTATCTTCCTCCTGTTATACATCCAGTGATTGTATATTCCTCCTGTTATACATCCAGTGATTGTATCTTCCTCCTGTTATACACGTAGTGATTGTATCTTCCTCCTGTTATACATCCAGTGATTGTATCTTCCTCCTGTTATACACGCAGTGATTGTATCTTCCTCCTGTTATACACGCAGTAATTGTGTCTTCCTCCTGTTATACATCCAGTGATTGTATCTTCCTCCTGTTATACATGTAGTGATTGTATCTTCCTCCTGTTATACACGTAGTGATTGTATCTTCCTCCTGTTATACACGCAGTAATTGTGTCTTCCTCCTGTTATACATCCAGTGATTGTATCTTCCTCCTGTTATACATGTAGTGATTGTATCTTCCTCCTGTTATACACGCAGTAATTGTGTCTTCCTCCTGTTATACATCCAGTGATTGTATCTTCCTCCTGTTATACACGTAGTGATTGTATCTGCCTCCTGTTATACATTTAGTGATTGTATATTCCTCCTGTTATACATCCAGTGATTGTATCTTCCTCCTGTTATACATTTAGTGATTGTATATTCCTCCTGTTATACATGTAGTGATTGTATCTTCCTCCTGTTATACACGTAGTGATTGTATCTTCCTCCTGTTATACACGTAGTGATTGTATCTTCCTCCTGTTATACACGTAGTGATTGTATCTTCCTCCTGTTATACATCCAGTGATTGTATCTTCCTCCTATTATACATCCATTGATTGTATCTTCCTCCTGTTATACACACAGTGATTGTATCTTTCTCCTGTTATACATCCAGTGATTGTATCTTCCTCCTGTTATACACGCAGTGATTGTATCTTCCTCCTGTTATACATCCAGTGATTGTATCTTTCTCCTTTTATACATCCAGTGATTGTATCTTCCTCCTATTATACATCCAGTGATTGTATCTTCCTCCTGTTATACATCCAGTGATTGTATCTTCCTCCTGTTATACACGCAGTGATTGTATCTTCCTCCTGTTATACACACAGTGATTGTATCTTCCTCCTGTTATACACGTAGTGATTGTATCTTCCTCCTGTTATACATCCAGTGATTGTATCTTCCTCCTGTTATACATCCAGTGATTGTATCTTCCTCCTGTTATACACGCAGTAATTGTGTCTTCCTCCTGTTATACACGTAGTGATTTTATCTTCCTCCTGTTATACACGCAGTGATTGTATCTTCCTCCTGTTATACATGTAGTGATTGTATCTTCCTCCTGTTATACACGTAGTGATTGTATCTTTCTCCTGTTATACATGTAGTGATTGTATATTCCTCCTGTTATACACGTAGTGATTGTGTCTTCCTCCTGTTATACATCCAGTGATTGTATCTTCCTCCTGTTATACATGTAGTGATTGTATCTTCCTCCTGTTATACACACAGTAATTGTGTCTTCCTCCTGTTATACATCCAGTGATTGTATCTTCCTCCTGTTATACATGTAGTGATTGTATCTTCCTCCTGTTATACATTTAGTGATTGTATATTCCTCCTGTTATACATCCAGTGATTGTATCTTCCTCCTGTTATACATTTAGTGATTGTATATTCCTCCTGTTATACATGTAGTGATTGTATCTTCCTCCTGTTATACACGTAGTGATTGTATCTTCCTCCTGTTATACACGTAGTGATTGTATCTTCCTCCTGTTATACACGTAGTGATTGTATCTTCCTCCTGTTATACATCCAGTGATTGTATCTTCCTCCTATTATACATCCATTGATTGTATCTTCCTCCTGTTATACACACAGTGATTGTATCTTTCTCCTGTTATACATCCAGTGATTGTATCTTCCTCCTGTTATACACGCAGTGATTGTATCTTCCTCCTGTTATACACGCAGTAATTGTGTCTTCCTCCTGTTATACATCCAGTGATTGTATCTTCCTCCTGTTATACATGTAGTGATTGTATCTTCCTCCTGTTATACACGTAGTGATTGTATCTTCCTCCTGTTATACACGCAGTAATTGTGTCTTCCTCCTGTTATACATCCAGTGATTGTATCTTCCTCCTGTTATACATGTAGTGATTGTATCTTCCTCCTGTTATACACGCAGTAATTGTGTCTTCCTCCTGTTATACATCCAGTGATTGTATCTTCCTCCTGTTATACACGTAGTGATTGTATCTGCCTCCTGTTATACATTTAGTGATTGTATATTCCTCCTGTTATACATCCAGTGATTGTATCTTCCTCCTGTTATACATTTAGTGATTGTATATTCCTCCTGTTATACATGTAGTGATTGTATCTTCCTCCTGTTATACACGTAGTGATTGTATCTTCCTCCTGTTATACACGTAGTGATTGTATCTTCCTCCTGTTATACACGTAGTGATTGTATCTTCCTCCTGTTATACATCCAGTGATTGTATCTTCCTCCTATTATACATCCATTGATTGTATCTTCCTCCTGTTATACACACAGTGATTGTATCTTTCTCCTGTTATACATCCAGTGATTGTATCTTCCTCCTGTTATACACGCAGTGATTGTATCTTCCTCCTGTTATACATCCAGTGATTGTATCTTTCTCCTTTTATACATCCAGTGATTGTATCTTCCTCCTATTATACATCCAGTGATTGTATCTTCCTCCTGTTATACATCCAGTGATTGTATCTTCCTCCTGTTATACACGCAGTGATTGTATCTTCCTCCTGTTATACACACAGTGATTGTATCTTCCTCCTGTTATACACGTAGTGATTGTATCTTCCTCCTGTTATACATCCAGTGATTGTATCTTCCTCCTGTTATACATCCAGTGATTGTATCTTCCTCCTGTTATACACGCAGTAATTGTGTCTTCCTCCTGTTATACACGTAGTGATTTTATCTTCCTCCTGTTATACACGCAGTGATTGTATCTTCCTCCTGTTATACATGTAGTGATTGTATCTTCCTCCTGTTATACACGTAGTGATTGTATCTTTCTCCTGTTATACATGTAGTGATTGTATATTCCTCCTGTTATACACGTAGTGATTGTGTCTTCCTCCTGTTATACATCCAGTGATTGTATCTTCCTCCTGTTATACATGTAGTGATTGTATCTTCCTCCTGTTATACACACAGTAATTGTGTCTTCCTCCTGTTATACATCCAGTGATTGTATCTTCCTCCTGTTATACATGTAGTGATTGTATCTTCCTCCTGTTATACATTTAGTGATTGTATATTCCTCCTGTTATACATCCAGTGATTGTATCTTCCTCCTGTTATACATTTAGTGATTGTATATTCCTCCTGTTATACATGTAGTGATTGTATCTTCCTCCTGTTATACACGTAGTGATTGTATCTTCCTCCTGTTATACACGTAGTGATTGTATCTTCCTCCTGTTATACACGTAGTGATTGTATCTTCCTCCTGTTATACATCCAGTGATTGTATCTTCCTCCTATTATACATCCATTGATTGTATCTTCCTCCTGTTATACACACAGTGATTGTATCTTTCTCCTGTTATACATCCAGTGATTGTATCTTCCTCCTGTTATACACGCAGTGATTGTATCTTCCGCCTGTTATACATCCAGTGATTGTATCTTCCTCCTGTTATACATCCAGTGATTGTATCTTCCTCCTGTTATACACGCAGTGATTGTATCTTCCTCCTGTTATACATCCAGTGATTGTATCTTCCTCCTATTATACATCCATTGATTGTATCTTCCTCCTGTTATACACACAGTGATTGTATCTTTCTCCTGTTATACATCCAGTGATTGTATCTTCCTCCTGTTATACACGCAGTGATTGTATCTTCCGCCTGTTATACATCCAGTGATTGTATCTTCCTCCTGTTATACATCCAGTGATTGTATCTTCCTCCTGTTATACACGCAGTGATTGTATCTTCCTCCTGTTATACACACAGTGATTGTATCTTCCTCCTGTTATACATCCAGTGATTGTATCTTCCTCCTGTTATACACGCAGTGATTGTATCTTCCTCCTGTTATACATCCAGTGATTGTATCTTCCTCCTGTTATACATCCAGTGATTGTATCTTCCTCCTGTTATACATCCAGTGATTGTATCTTCCTCCTGTTATACACGTAGTGATTGTATCTGCCTCCTGTTATACATTTAGTGATTGTATATTCCTCCTGTTATACATCCAGTGATTGTATCTTCCTCCTGTTATACATTTAGTGATTGTATATTCCTCCTGTTATACATGTAGTGATTGTATCTTCCTCCTGTTATACACGTAGTGATTGTATCTTCTTCCTGTTATACACGTAGTGATTGTATCTTCCTCCTGTTATACATCCAGTGATTGTATCTTCCTCCTGTTATACATCCAGTGATTGTATCTTCCTCCTGTTATACATCCAGTGATTGTATCTTCCTCCTATTATACATCCAGTGATTGTATCTTCCTCCTATTATACATCCAGTGATTGTATCTTCCTCCTGTTATACATCCAGTGATTGTATCTTTCTCCTTTTATACATCCAGTGATTGTATCTTCCTCCTATTATACATCCAGTGATTGTATCTTCCTCCTGTTATACATCCAGTGATTGTATCTTCCTCCTGTTATACACGCAGTGATTGTATCTTCCTCCTGTTATACACACAGTGATTGTATCTTCCTCCTGTTATACACGTAGTGATTGTATCTTCCTCCTGTTATACACGCAGTGATTGTATCTTCCTCCTGTTATACATCCAGTGATTGTATCTTCCTCCTGTTATACACGCAGTAATTGTGTCTTCCTCCTGTTATACACGTAGTGATTGTATCTTCCTCCTGTTATACACGCAGTGATTGTATCTTCCTCCTGTTATACATGTAGTGATTGTATCTTCCTCCTGTTATACACGTAGTGATTGTATCTTTCTCCTGTTATACATGTAGTGATTGTATATTCCTCCTGTTATACACGTAGTGATTGTGTCTTCCTCCTGTTATTCATCCAGTGATTGTATCTTCCTCCTGTTATACATGTAGTGATTGTATCTTCCTCCTGTTATACACGCAGTAATTGTGTCTTCCTCCTGTTATACATCCAGTGATTGTATCTTCCTCCTGTTATACATGTAGTGATTGTATCTTCCTCCTGTTATACATTTAGTGATTGTATATTCCTCCTGTTATACATCCAGTGATTGTATCTTCCTCCTGTTATACATTTAGTGATTGTATATTCCTCCTGTTATACATGTAGTGATTGTATCTTCCTCCTGTTATACACGTAGTGATTGTATCTTCCTCCTGTTATACACGTAGTGATTGTATCTTCCTCCTGTTATACACGCAGTGATTGTATCTTCCTCCTGTTATACACGCAGTGATTGTATCTTCCTCCTGTTATACACGTAGTGATTGTATCTTCCTCCTGTTATACATCCAGTGATTGTATCTTCCTCCTGTTATACACGCAGTGATTGTATCTTCCTCCTGTTATACACACAGTGATTGTATCTTTCTCCTGTTATACATCCAGTGATTGTATCTTCCTCCTGTTATACACGCAGTGATTGTATCTTCCGCCTGTTATACATCCAGTGATTGTATCTTCCTCCTGTTATACATCCAGTGATTGTATCTTCCTCCTGTTATACACGCAGTGATTGTATCTTCCTCCTGTTATACACACAGTGATTGTATCTTCCTCCTGTTATACATCCAGTGATTGTATCTTCCTCCTGTTATACACGCAGTGATTGTATCTTCCTCCTGTTATACATCCAGTGATTGTATCTTCCTCCTGTTATACATCCAGTGATTGTATCTTCCTCCTGTTATACACGTAGTGATTGTATCTTCCTCCTGTTATACATCCAGTGATTGTATCTTCCTCCTGTTATACATCCAGTGATTGTATCTTCCTCCTGTTATACATCCAGTGATTGTATCTTCCTCCTGTTATACACGTAGTGATTGTATCTTCCTCCTGTTATACATCCAGTGATTGAATCTTTCTCCTGTTATACATCCAGTGATTGTATCTTCCTCTTATTATACACGTACTCACTGTATGTTCCTCTACTCACACACTGTAACGTCTCCTGATTCTCCCACCAGGTCGATGTACATATTTGGTGGCTTCTCCTCCGTCCTCCTCAATGACATCTTGGTATATAAACCTCCGAGTTGCGAGGCGTTCCACACCCCGGAGCAGTGCACCAGCGCTGTGCAGGGGATCAGCTGTGTGTGGGAGCGCGGCCATTGTGTGTCCTGGGAGATGGCGCATGCCAGCAGCAGCCTGTTTCGTGCCCACTGTCCAAACAAATCAGGTGAGACCAGCATCAATCCTGAGTTACATTACCTTTCATGCTCTAGTCACAGCCAGAGCTGCAATCACGATTTAACGTGATCCCTTTGGAGACACAGCAGTTTAGCTCATCCCGTAAAGCCATAGTAGCCATAGAATCTGCTACAGGCCCCATGTACAGGGGCCCGGGCTTGGCGGCAAAACCAAAATTTATTAGTGCCGTTCTCCGGGCCCTCCTCTCCCTGTCATTCTCCAGGGCCCGGCTTGCTGTGCTGAACGTGGAGCTGCCCACCTCTGCAGGCCACCCATCTGTCCCAGCGCCTGTGCACTTGCTGCAGTCGGCAAATTATCGTATGTGAAAATTCAGTGGCTTTTGTTTATTTGTACGCCAGGCAGGGCCTGCAGTAGAGCTAATCACTGCCCAGGGCCCCGCCCGACACCTCAAGAGGCCAAAGCCTGATTAATAACCCCCTATGTGTGTATATGTTGTGTTTATATACGGTCAGTGTATACTCTATGTATTAGTATATGATGTGTTTGTATATATATATATATATATATATATATATAAATATAATATATATATATATATTATCATACTATATGTATGTATATAATGTGTATGTACTATACAGCATGTGTGCAGATTTCATGTGTATATACCGTATGTGTGCATAAATGTATGGATGTGTATATACCGTATGTGTGTATAAATGCATGGATGTGTATATAACGTATGTGTGTATAAATGTATGGATGTGTATATATCATATGTGTGTATAAATGTATGGATGGGTATATACCGTATGTGTGTATAAATGTATGGGTGGGTATATACCTTATGTGTGTATAAATGTATGGATGTGTATATACCGTATGTGTGCATAAATGTATGGATGTGTATATATCATATGTGTGTATAAATGTATGGATGGGTATATAGCGTATGTGTGTATAATTGTATGGATGGGTATATACCGTATGTGTGTATAAATGTATGTGTGTGTGTGTGAGTTTAGAACTTTATGTGTGTAAATGATATAAATGTGTGTACTCTTAGTTACACCCCTGCTGTCTTCGTACTTACATGTCCGTTCTTATCCCTTTCAGCTCCAGCAGATGACAAATGCTACAAGAACACGGACTGCGCCAGTTGCACCGCCAACACCAATGGCTGCCAGTGGTGCGACGACAAGAAGTGCATGTCCCTGAGCAGCAACTGCAGCATGGTGAGGAGCGGGCCCGGGGGATCACAGCAGCTGGAGAGGCCGTATAATATATGCTGTGCCCTGGCGCTATAATATATTCCATGTCCTGGAGCTATAATATATAACATGTCCAGGAGCTATAATATATACCGTGCCCTGGCGCTATAATATATACCATGTCCTGGAGCTATAATATATACCATGTCCAGGAGCTATAATATATACCGTGGCCTGGCTCTATAATATATACCGTGCCATGGAGCTATAATATATACCATGTCCAGGAGCTATAATATATACCGTGCCCTGGAGCTATAATATATACCATGTCCAGGAGCTATAATATATACCGTGCCCTGGAGCTATAATATATACCGTGCTATAATATATACCATGTCCAGGAGCTATAATATATACCGTGGCCTGGCTCTATAATATATACCGTGCCATGGAGCTATAATATATACCATGTCCAGGAGCTATAATATATACCGTGCCCTGGAGCTATAATATATACCGTGCTATAATATATACCATGTCCAGGAGCTATAATATATACTGTGCCCTGGAGCTATAATATATACCGTGCTATAATATATACCATGTCCAGGAGCTATAATATATACTGTGCCCTGGAGCTATAATATATACCGTGCCCTGGAGCTATAATATATACCGTGTCCTGGCTCTATAATATATACTGTGCCCTGGTGGTTTATTAGTGCTGGGTGGTATATTAGGGCTGAGGGGTATATTAGTGCTATGTGGTATATTAGTATATTAGTACTGGGCGGTATATAAGGGCTTGGCGGTATATTAGTGCTATGTGGTATATTACTACTTGGCGGTATATTAGTGCTGGGCGGTATATTAGTGCTGGGTGGATATAAGGGCTTGGCGGTATATTAGTGCTATGTGGTATATTACTACTTGGCGGTATATAAGGGATTGGTGGTATATGAGTGCTGGGATGTATATATTGGGTGGTACATTAGAGCTATGCGGTATATTAGTGCTATGTGGTATATTAGTACTTGGCGGTATATTAGTACTTGGCGGTATATTATTGCTATGTGGTATATTAGTACTTGGCGGTATATTAATGCTATGCGGTATATTATTGCTATGCGGTATATTAGTGCTATGTGGTATATTAGTGCTATGTGGTATATTAGAACTTGGCGGTATATTATTGCTATGCGGTATATTATTGCTATGCGGTATATTAGTACTTGGCGGTATATTATTGCTATGCGGTATATTATTGCTATGCGGTATATAAGTGCTTGGCGGTATATTAGTTCTTGCCGGTATATTAGTTCTTGGCGGTATATTAGTTCTTGGCGGTATATTAGTTCTTGGTGGTATATAAGTGCTATGTGGTATATAAGTGCTTGGCGGTATATAAGTGCTTGGCGGTATATAAGTGCTTGGCGGTATATAAGTGCTTGGTGGTATATAAGTGCTTGGCAGTATATAAGTGCTATGTGGTATATAAGTGCTTGGCGGTATATAAGTGCTTGGCGGTATATATTGGGTGGTACATTAGAGCTATGCGATATATTAGTGCTATGTGGTATATAAGTGCTTGGCGGTATATTAGTGCTTGGCGGTATATATTGGGTGATACATTAGAGCTATGTGGTATATAAGTGCTTGGTGGTATATTAGTTCTTGGCGGTATATTAGTTCTTGGCGGTATATAAGTGCTTGGCGGTATATATTGGGTGGTACATTAGAGCTATGCGATATATTAGTGCTATGTGGTATATAAGTGCTTGGCGGTATATTAGTGCTTGGCGGTATATATTGGGTGATACATTAGAGCTATGTGGTATATAAGTGCTTGGCGGTATATTAGTTCTTGGCGGTATATTAGTGCTTGGCGGTATATAAGTGCTTGGCGGTATATTAGTTCTTGGCGGTATATTAGTTCTTGGCGGTATATTAGTGCTATGTGGTATATAAGTGCTTGGCGGTATATAAGTGCTTGGCGGTATATATTGGGTGGTACATTAGAGCTATGCGATATATTAGTGCTATGTGGTATATAAGTGCTTGGCGGTATATTAGTGCTTGGCGGTATATATTGGGTGATACATTAGAGCTATGTGGTATATAAGTGCTTGGCGGTATATTAGTGCTTGGCGGTATATATTGGGTGATACATTAGAGCTATGCGGTATATAAGTGCTTGGCGGTATATAAGTGCTTGGCGGTATATAAGTGCTTGGCGGTATATAAGTGCTTGGCGGTATATTAGTGCTTGGCGGTATATTAGTGCTTGGCGGTATATAAGTGCTTGGCGGTATATTAGTGCTTGGCGGTATATAAGTGCTTGGCGGTATATAAGTGCTTGGCGGTATATATTGGATGGTACATTAGAGCTATGCGATATATAAGTGCTTGGCGGTATATAAGTGGTTGGCGGTATATATTGGGTGGTACATTAGAGCTATGCGATATATAAGTGCTTGGCGGTATATATTGGGTGATACATTAGTGCTATGCGGTATATAAGTGCTTGGCGGTATATAAGTGCTTGGCGGTATATATTGGATGGTACATTAGAGCTATGCGATATATTAGTGCTATGTGGTATATAAGTGCTTGGCGGTATATATTGGATGGTACATTAGAGCTATGCGATATATTAGTGCTATGTGGTATATAAGTGCTTGGCGGTATATTAGTGCTTGGCGGTATATATTGGTTGATACATTAGAGCTATGTGGTATATAAGTGCTTGGCGGTATATTAGTGCTTGGCGGTATATATTGGGTGATACATTAGAGCTATGCGGTATATAAGTGCTTGGCGGTATATAAGTGCTTGGCGGTATATAAGTGCTTGGCGGTATATTAGTGCTTGGCGGTATATTAGTGCTTGGCGGTATATAAGTGCTTGGCGGTATATTAGTGCTTGGCGGTATATAAGTGCTTGGCGGTATATAAGTGCTTGGCGGTATATAAGTGCTTGGCGGTATATATTGGATGGTACATTAGAGCTATGCGATATATAAGTGCTTGGCGGTATATATTGGGTGATACATTAGTGCTATGCGGTATATAAGTGCTTGGCGGTATATAAGTGCTTGGCGGTATATATTGGATGGTACATTAGAGCTATGCGATATATTAGTGCTATGTGGTATATAAGTGCTTGGCGGTATATAAGTGGTTGGCGGTATATATTGGGTGGTACATTAGAGCTATGCGATATATAAGTGCTTGGCGGTATATATTGGGTGATACATTAGTGCTATGCGGTATATAAGTGCTTGGCGGTATATAAGTGCTTGGCGGTATATATTGGATGGTACATTAGAGCTATGCGATATATTAGTGCTATGTGGTATATAAGTGCTTGGCGGTATATATTGGATGGTACATTAGAGCTATGCGATATATTAGTGCTATGTGGTATATAAGTGCTTGGCGGTATATATTGGATGGTACATTAGAGCTATGCGATATATAAGTGCTTGGCGGTATATTAGTGCTTGGCGGTATATAAGTGCTTGGCGGTATATATTGGATGGTACATTAGAGCTATGCGATATATTAGTGCTATGTGGTATATAAGTGCTTGGCGGTATATAAGTGCTTGGCGGTATATATTGGATGGTACATTAGAGCTATGCGATATATAAGTGCTTGGCGGTATATAAGTGCTTGGCAGTATATATTGGGTGGTATATTAGTGCTTGGCGGTATATTAGTGCTTGGCGGTATATATTGGGTGGTATATAAGTGCTTGGCGGTATATAAGTGCTTGGCAGTATATATTGGGTGGTATATTAGTGCTTGGCGGTATATTAGTGCTTGGCAGTATATATTGGGTGGTATATTAGTGCTTGGCGGTATATAAGTGCTTGGCGGTATATAAGTGCTTGGCGGTATATAAGTGCTTGGCGGTATATTAGTGCTTGGCGGTATATAAGTGCTTGGCGGTATATATTGGATGGTACATTAGAGCTATGCGATATATAAGTGCTTGGCGGTACATTCTCAGTATATTTCCGGCTTCTCTTCTGTTTTCCAGTCAGTGAAGAGTTACGTGAAGTGTTATGTGCGCAACGAGCAGATCTGTAATAAGCTGACGAGCTGCAAGAGCTGCTCCCTGAAGCTCAACTGCCAGTGGGACCAGCGGCAGCAGGAGTGCCAGGCCCTGCCCGGTGAGTGCCCACTCTACGTCACTCCTCATACTCTGAGCGAGGGGGCACTGACTCTGTTCTCTTGTCACAGCTCATCTCTGCGGAGAGGGATGGAGCCACGTTGGGGACTCCTGTCTGCGCATCAATTCCAGTCGGGACAGCTACGACAACGCCAGGGTCTACTGCCACAACCTGAGCGGCAGCCTCGCCTCCCTCACCTCCCCCAAGGAGGTGGACTTTGTGCTGGATGAGATGCAGAAGTATACCGGACAGGTGAGAGACCCTCAACCACTGCCATCTCCACTTCCTCTGGACCCCTCTATCCGTCTCCTCCTCCGGACTCCTTTGTCCATCCCCTCGGCCTCCAGACTCTCTCTGCGTCTCCTCGTCCTCCTTCAGACCCCTCTGTCCATCTCCTCCTCCTCCTCCGGACCCCTCTGTCCATCTCCTCCTCTTCCTACAGACCCCTCTGTCCATCTCCTCATAATCTCGACCCCTCTGTCCTCCTCCTCCAGGCCCTTCTGTCCTTCTCCTCCTCCAGGCCCCTCTGTCCTTCTCCTCCTCTTCCTCCGGACCCCTCTGTCCTTCTCCTCCTCTTCCTCCGGACCCCTCTGTCCATTTCCTCCTCTTCCTCCGGACCCCTCTGTCTGTCTCCTCCACTTCCTCTGGACCCCTCTGTCCATCTCCTCCTCTTCCTCCCGACCCCTCTGTCCATCTCCTCCACTTCCTCCCGACCCCTCTGTCCATCTCCTCCTCTTCCTCCGGACCCCTCTGTCCATCTCCTCCACTTCCTCCGGACCCCTCTGTCCATCTCCTCCTTCCTCTGGACCTCTGCCCATCTACTTCTCCTCCTCTGGACCCCTCTGTCCATCTCCTCCTCTTCCTCCCGACCCCTCTGTCCATCTCCTCCTCTTCCTCCCGACCCCTCTGTCCATCTCCTCCACTTCCTCCGGACCCCTCTGTCCATCTCCTCCTTCCTCTGGACCTCTGCCCATCTACTTCTCCTCCTCTGGACCCCTCTGTCCATCTCCTCCCCTCTCTCCGGACCCCTCTGTCCATCTCCTTCTCTTCCTCCGGACCCCTCTGTCCATCTCCTCCTCTTCCTCCGGACCCCTCTGTCCATCTCCTCCTCTTCCTCCGGACCCCTCTGTCCATCCCCCCTCCGGACCCCTCTGTCCATCTGCTCCTCTTCCTCTGGACCACTCTGTCCATCTACTCCTCCTCCAGACCCCTCTACTTGTCTCCTCCTCTTCCTTCGAACCCCTCTATCCATCCCCTCCTCCGGACCCCTCTGTCCGTCTCCTCCTCTTCCTCCAGACCCCTCTGTGCGTCTCCTTCTCCGGACCCCTCTGTCCATCTCCTCCTCTTCCTCCGGACCCCTCTGTCCATCACCTCCTCTTCCTCCAGACCCCTCTGTCCATCTCCTCCTCTTCCTCCGGACCCCTCTGTGCGTCTCTTCCCACTGCCCCCTCTGTCCATCCCCTCCTCCGAACCCCTCTGTGCACCTCTTCCTCCGGACCCCCCTGTCCATCTCCTCCTCTTCCTACGGACCCCTCTGTCCATCACCTCCTCTTCCTCCAGACCCCTCTGTCCATCTCCTCCTCTTCCTCCGGACCCCTCTGTGCGTCTCTTCCCACTGACCCCTCTGTCCATCCCCTCCTCCGAACCCCTGTGTGCACCTCTTCCTCCGGACCCCTCTGTCCATCTCCTCCTCTTCCTCCGGACCCCTCTGTCCATCTCCTCCTCTTCTTCCGGACCCCTCTGTCTGTCTCCACCTCTTCCTCCAGACCCCTCTGTGCGTCTCTTCCTCCGAACCCCTCTGTGCACCTCTTCCTCCGGACCCCTCTGTCCATCTCCTCCTTCCTCTGGACCTCTGCCCATCTACTTCTCCTCCTCTGGACCCCTCTGTCCATCTCCTCCTCTTCCTCCTGACCCCTCTGTCCATCTCCTCCACTTCCTCCGGACCCCTCTGTCCATCTCCTCCTTCCTCTGGACCTCTGCCCATCTACTTCTCCTCCTCTGGACCCCTCTGTCCATCTCCTCCCCTCTCTCCGGACCCCTCTGTCCATCTCCTCCTCTTCCTCCGGACCCCTCTGTCCATCTCCTCCTCTTCCTCCGGACCCCTCTGTCCATCTCCTCCTCTTCCTCCGGACCCCTCTGTCCATCCCCCCTCCGGACCCCTCTGTCCATCTGCTCCTCCTTCCTCTGGACCACTCTGTCCATCTACTCCTCCTCCTCCAGACCCCTCTACTTGTCTCCTCCTCTTCCTTCGAACCCCTCTATCCATCCCCTCCTCCGGACCCCTCTGTCCGTCTCCTCCTCTTCCTCCAGACCCCTCTGTGCGTCTCCTTCTCCGGACCCCTCTGTCCATCTCCTCCTCTTCCTCCGGACCCCTCTGTCCATCACCTCCTCTTCCTCCAGACCCCTCTGTCCATCTCCTCCTCTTCCTCCGGACCCCTCTGTGCGTCTCTTCCCACTGACCCCTCTGTCCATCCCCTCCTCCGAACCCCTCTGTGCACCTCTTCCTCCGGACCCCTCTGTCCATCTCCTCCTCTTCCTACGGACCCCTCTGTCCATCACCTCCTCTTCCTCCAGACCCCTCTGTCCATCTCCTCCTCTTCCTCCGGACCCCTCTGTGCGTCTCTTCCCACTGACCCCTCTGTCCATCCCCTCCTCCGAACCCCTCTGTGCACCTCTTCCTCCGGACCCCTCTGTCCATCTCCTCCTCTTCCTACGGACCCCTCTGTCCATCTCCTCCTCTTCTTCCGGACCCCTCTGTCTGTCTCCACCTCTTCCTCCAGACCCCTCTGTGCGTCTCTTCCTCCGAACCCCTCTGTGCACCTCTTCCTCCGGACCCCTCTGTCCATCTCCTCCTCTTCCTCCGGACCCCTCTGTCCATCTCCTCCTCTTCCTCCGGACCCCTCTGTCCATCTCCTCCTCTGCCTCTGGACCCCTCTGTCCATATCCTCCTCTGCCTCCGGACCCCTCTGTCCATCTCCTCCTCTTCCTACGGACCCTTCTGTCTGTCTCCTCCTCTTCCTCCAGACCCCTCTGTGCGTCTCTTCCTCCAGACCCCTTTGTCCATCTCCTCCTCTACCTCCGGACCCCTCTGTCCATCTCCTCCTCTTCCTCCGGACCCCTCTGTCCATCTCTTCCTCTGGACCCCTCTGTCCATCTCCTCCTCCGGACCCCTCTGTGTGTCTTTTCCTACGGACCCCTCTGTCCATATCCTCCTCTTCCTCCAGACCCCTCTGTCCATCTCCTCCTCTTTCTCCGGACCCCTCTGTCCATCTCTTCCTCCGGACCCCTCTGTACATCCCATCCTCCGGACCCCTCTGTGCGTCTCTTCCTACGGACCCCTCTGTCCATCTCCATCTCCTCCTCCGGACCCCTCTATGTGTGTCTCTTCCTACGGACCCCTCTGTCCATCTCCTCCTCTGGACCCCTCTGTCCATCTCCTCCTCTTCCTCCGGACCCCTCTGTCCATCTCCTCCTCTTCCTCCGGACCCCTCTGTCCATCTCCTCCTCTTCCTCCGGACCCCTCTATGTGTGTCTCTTCCTACGGACCCCTCTGTCCATCTCCTCCTCTGGACCTCTCTGTGCATCTCTTCCTCCGGACCCCTCTGTCCATCTCCTCCTCTTCCTCCGGACCCCTCTGTCCATCTCCTCCTCTTCCTCCGGACCCCTCTGTCCATCTCCTCCTCCGGACCCTTCTGTTCGTCTTCTCCTCTTCCTCCGGACCCCTCTGTCCATCGCCTCCTCTTCCTCCAGACCCCTCTGTGCGTCTCTTCCCACTGACCCCTCTGTCCATCTCCTCCTCCTCCTCCGGACCCCTCTGTCCATCTCCTCCTCTTCCTCCGGACCCCTCTGTCCATCTCCTCCTCTTCCTCCGGACCCCTCTGTCCATCTGCTCCTCCTTCCTCCGGACCACTCTGTTCATCTACTCCTCCTCCTCCAGACCCCTCTATTTGTCTCCTCTTCTTCCTCCGGATCCCTCTGTGCGTTCCTTCCTACGGACCCCTCTGTCCGTCTCCTCCTCTTCCTCCAGACCCCTCTGTCCATTTCCTCCTCTTCCTCCGGACCCCTCTGTCTGTCTCCTCCACTTCCTCTGGACCCCTCTGTCCATCTCCTCCTCTTCCTCCCGACCCCTCTGTCCATCTCCTCCACTTCCTCCCGACCCCTCTGTCCATCTCCTCCTCTTCCTCCGGACCCCTCTGTCCATCTCCTCCACTTCCTCCGGACCCCTCTGTCCATCTCCTCCTTCCTCTGGACCTCTGCCCATCTACTTCTCCTCCTCTGGACCCCTCTGTCCATCTCCTCCTCTTCCTCCCGACCCCTCTGTCCATCTCCTCCTCTTCCTCCCGACCCCTCTGTCCATCTCCTCCACTTCCTCCGGACCCCTCTGTCCATCTCCTCCTTCCTCTGGACCTCTGCCCATCTACTTCTCCTCCTCTGGACCCCTCTGTCCATCTCCTCCCCTCTCTCCGGACCCCTCTGTCCATCTCCTTCTCTTCCTCCGGACCCCTCTGTCCATCTCCTCCTCTTCCTCCGGACCCCTCTGTCCATCTCCTCCTCTTCCTCCGGACCCCTCTGTCCATCCCCCCTCCGGACCCCTCTGTCCATCTGCTCCTCTTCCTCTGGACCACTCTGTCCATCTACTCCTCCTCCAGACCCCTCTACTTGTCTCCTCCTCTTCCTTCGAACCCCTCTATCCATCCCCTCCTCCGGACCCCTCTGTCCGTCTCCTCCTCTTCCTCCAGACCCCTCTGTGCGTCTCCTTCTCCGGACCCCTCTGTCCATCTCCTCCTCTTCCTCCGGACCCCTCTGTCCATCACCTCCTCTTCCTCCAGACCCCTCTGTCCATCTCCTCCTCTTCCTCCGGACCCCTCTGTGCGTCTCTTCCCACTGCCCCCTCTGTCCATCCCCTCCTCCGAACCCCTCTGTGCACCTCTTCCTCCGGACCCCCCTGTCCATCTCCTCCTCTTCCTACGGACCCCTCTGTCCATCACCTCCTCTTCCTCCAGACCCCTCTGTCCATCTCCTCCTCTTCCTCCGGACCCCTCTGTGCGTCTCTTCCCACTGACCCCTCTGTCCATCCCCTCCTCCGAACCCCTGTGTGCACCTCTTCCTCCGGACCCCTCTGTCCATCTCCTCCTCTTCCTCCGGACCCCTCTGTCCATCTCCTCCTCTTCTTCCGGACCCCTCTGTCTGTCTCCACCTCTTCCTCCAGACCCCTCTGTGCGTCTCTTCCTCCGAACCCCTCTGTGCACCTCTTCCTCCGGACCCCTCTGTCCATCTCCTCCTTCCTCTGGACCTCTGCCCATCTACTTCTCCTCCTCTGGACCCCTCTGTCCATCTCCTCCTCTTCCTCCTGACCCCTCTGTCCATCTCCTCCACTTCCTCCGGACCCCTCTGTCCATCTCCTCCTTCCTCTGGACCTCTGCCCATCTACTTCTCCTCCTCTGGACCCCTCTGTCCATCTCCTCCCCTCTCTCCGGACCCCTCTGTCCATCTCCTCCTCTTCCTCCGGACCCCTCTGTCCATCTCCTCCTCTTCCTCCGGACCCCTCTGTCCATCTCCTCCTCTTCCTCCGGACCCCTCTGTCCATCCCCCCTCCGGACCCCTCTGTCCATCTGCTCCTCCTTCCTCTGGACCACTCTGTCCATCTACTCCTCCTCCTCCAGACCCCTCTACTTGTCTCCTCCTCTTCCTTCGAACCCCTCTATCCATCCCCTCCTCCGGACCCCTCTGTCCGTCTCCTCCTCTTCCTCCAGACCCCTCTGTGCGTCTCCTTCTCCGGACCCCTCTGTCCATCTCCTCCTCTTCCTCCGGACCCCTCTGTCCATCACCTCCTCTTCCTCCAGACCCCTCTGTCCATCTCCTCCTCTTCCTCCGGACCCCTCTGTGCGTCTCTTCCCACTGACCCCTCTGTCCATCCCCTCCTCCGAACCCCTCTGTGCACCTCTTCCTCCGGACCCCTCTGTCCATCTCCTCCTCTTCCTACGGACCCCTCTGTCCATCACCTCCTCTTCCTCCAGACCCCTCTGTCCATCTCCTCCTCTTCCTCCGGACCCCTCTGTGCGTCTCTTCCCACTGACCCCTCTGTCCATCCCCTCCTCCGAACCCCTCTGTGCACCTCTTCCTCCGGACCCCTCTGTCCATCTCCTCCTCTTCCTACGGACCCCTCTGTCCATCTCCTCCTCTTCTTCCGGACCCCTCTGTCTGTCTCCACCTCTTCCTCCAGACCCCTCTGTGCGTCTCTTCCTCCGAACCCCTCTGTGCACCTCTTCCTCCGGACCCCTCTGTCCATCTCCTCCTCTTCCTCCGGACCCCTCTGTCCATCTCCTCCTCTTCCTCCGGACCCCTCTGTCCATCTCCTCCTCTGCCTCTGGACCCCTCTGTCCATATCCTCCTCTGCCTCCGGACCCCTCTGTCCATCTCCTCCTCTTCCTACGGACCCTTCTGTCTGTCTCCTCCTCTTCCTCCAGACCCCTCTGTGCGTCTCTTCCTCCAGACCCCTTTGTCCATCTCCTCCTCTACCTCCGGACCCCTCTGTCCATCTCCTCCTCTTCCTCCGGACCCCTCTGTCCATCTCTTCCTCTGGACCCCTCTGTCCATCTCCTCCTCCGGACCCCTCTGTGTGTCTTTTCCTACGGACCCCTCTGTCCATATCCTCCTCTTCCTCCAGACCCCTCTGTCCATCTCCTCCTCTTTCTCCGGACCCCTCTGTCCATCTCTTCCTCCGGACCCCTCTGTACATCCCATCCTCCGGACCCCTCTGTGCGTCTCTTCCTACGGACCCCTCTGTCCATCTCCATCTCCTCCTCCGGACCCCTCTATGTGTGTCTCTTCCTACGGACCCCTCTGTCCATCTCCTCCTCTGGACCCCTCTGTCCATCTCCTCCTCTTCCTCCGGACCCCTCTGTCCATCTCCTCCTCTTCCTCCGGACCCCTCTGTCCATCTCCTCCTCTTCCTCCGGACCCCTCTATGTGTGTCTCTTCCTACGGACCCCTCTGTCCATCTCCTCCTCTGGACCTCTCTGTGCATCTCTTCCTCCGGACCCCTCTGTCCATCTCCTCCTCTTCCTCCGGACCCCTCTGTCCATCTCCTCCTCTTCCTCCGGACCCCTCTGTCCATCTCCTCCTCCGGACCCTTCTGTTCGTCTTCTCCTCTTCCTCCGGACCCCTCTGTCCATCGCCTCCTCTTCCTCCAGACCCCTCTGTGCGTCTCTTCCCACTGACCCCTCTGTCCATCTCCTCCTCCTCCTCCGGACCCCTCTGTCCATCTCCTCCTCTTCCTCCGGACCCCTCTGTCCATCTCCTCCTCTTCCTCCGGACCCCTCTGTCCATCTGCTCCTCCTTCCTCCGGACCACTCTGTTCATCTACTCCTCCTCCTCCAGACCCCTCTATTTGTCTCCTCTTCTTCCTCCGGATCCCTCTGTGCGTTCCTTCCTACGGACCCCTCTGTCCGTCTCCTCCTCTTCCTCCAGACCCCTCTGTCCATCTCCTCCTCTTCCTCCGGACCCCTCTGTCCATCTCCTCTTCTTCCTCCGGACCCCTCTGTCCATCTCCTCTTCTTCCTCCGGACCCCTCTGTCCATCTCCTCCTCTTCCTCCGGACCCCTCTGTCCATCTCCTCCTCTTCCTCCGGACCCCTTTGTCCATCTCTTCCCCTGGACCCCTCTGTCCATATCCTCCTCCGGACCCCTCTGTGTGTCTTTTCCTACGGACCCCTCTGTCCATCTCCTCCTCTTCCTCCAGACCCCTCTGTCCATCTCTTCCTCCCGACCCCTCTGTACATCCCATCCTCCGGACCCCTCTGTGCGTCTCTTCCTCCGGACCCCTCTGTCCATCTCCTTTTCTTCCTCCGGACCCCTCTGTCCATCTCCTTCTCTTCCTCCGGACCCCTCTGTCCATCTCCTCCTCTGGACCCTTCTGTCCGTCTTCTTCTCCTCTTCCTCCGGACCCCTCTGTCCATCTCTTCCTCCTTCCTCCTCTGTGCGTCTCTTCCTACGGACCCCTCTGTCCATCGCCTCCTCTTCCTCCAGACCCCTCTGTCCATCTCTTCCTCCCGACCCCTCTGTACATCCCATCCTCCGGACCCCTCTGTGCGTCTCTTCTTACGGACCCCTCTGTCCATCTCCATCTCCTCCTCCGGACCCCTCTGTGCGTCTCTTCCTACAGACCCCTCTGTCCATCTCCTCCTCTTCCTCCGGACCCCTCTGTCCATCTCCTTCTCTTCCTCCGGACCCCTCTGTCCATCTCCTCCTCTGGACCCTTCTGTCCGTCTTCTTCTCCTCTTCCTCCGGACCCCTCTGTCCATCTCTTCCTCCCGACCCCTCTGTACATCCCATCCTCCGGACCCCTCTGTGCGTCTCTTCCTACGGACCCCTCTGTCCATCTCCTCCTCTTCCTCCAGACCCCTCTGTCCATCTCTTCCTCCCGACCCCTCTGTACATCCCATCCTCCGGACCCCTCTGTGCTTCTCTTCCTCCGAACCCCTCTGTCCATCTCCTACTCTTCCTCCGGACCCCTCTGACCATCCCCTCCTCTTCTTCTGGACCCCTCTGTCCGTCACCACTTGTGTCTTGGTCAGTCAGCACTACTAGTGTAATCTTGGGTCGGTCTCCCTTATGTTGGTCAGCCCTTTTTCCCATCATGGGGGTCTTTCCTACATGGGGGCAGGAGCTACTGCAGTCTCAGTATAGTGGGGGCTACATTATTGATGTAAAAGTCTTGACCCTAAATATCCAGCCATGCCCTCCGTCCACCCCCTCAGTAATTTGGGGCTTTTATCTGTCGTCTTTGCATTGGCCGCTGATGTTGTGTAGAAAAAATGATTTGAGGTCGTCAGGAGATGATCAGCAGAGAAGGTCGTAACAGGCGTTTTACAGCCGCAGTAAATGTCGGTCATTACCGGGGGCCACACGCTGTGACCGCAGGCTGTCCGCTGGAACATTCCGGAAATCACTGGCTGCTCCGGCCGTCTGGATGTTGGCTATCCGCCCTGAGAGCAGACAGGAGCCGCCATGTTCCTATAAATTGTCTGCAGTGTGTCCTGCTGGGAAAGCTGGGGGTCTCCATAACCTCACATCATCCTGCAGTGTAATGGGGGACGCCGCCCCTTTAAGAAGCAGTGGATCTTTCATCCCGTATCTCATCTCTTTGTGTCTGTGGTTCCCGCCGTGCGCCTTGTCTCGCTCTGTTCGCCACCACCACCCGTCTCTCGACTTTAGAGAAGAAAACAGAATTTAAAGTTTATTAAGAATTTAGAAATAAAAATGATGACATTAATAATACACGGAGTCTAATGAGGAGACGCACGGCGGGAAACTAATACCGCCACTCACGCCAAAAGAGACGTCAGGCCGCGCCGCCGAATCATGGCACAACGGAATATTCTCCAGATAAAATCATTCACAGCAGGAAGTGGAATTTACATATAAAGCAACTGATTATCTGTATCGAAATACACAGAGACGTATAGAGCGGTACAATATATAATAATACCACCAGTATCCTGCATAATGTCGCTGCTCTCTGTCACCTCCTGTGTAATATCACTGCTATCTGTCACCTCCTGTATAATATCACTGCTATCTGTCACCTCCTGTATAATATCACTGCTGTCACCTCCTCCTGTATAATATCACTGCTATCTGTCACCTCCTGTATAATATCACTGCTATCTGTCACCTCCTGTATAATATCACTGCTGTCACCTCCTCCTGTATAATATCACTGCTATCTGTCACCTCCTCCTGTATAATATCACTGCTATCTGTCACCTCCTCCTGCATAATATCACTGCTAGCTGTCATGTCCTGCATAATATCACTGCTATCTGTCACCTCCTCCTGTATAATATCACTGCTATCTGTCCCCTCCTCCTGTATATTATCACTGCTATCTGTCATGTCCTGTATAATTTCACTGCTACCTGTCACCTCCATCTGTGTAATATCACTGCTATCTGTCATGTACTCCTATATAATATCAGTGCTATCTGTCACCTCCTGTATAATATCACTGCTATCTGTCACCTCCATCTGTGTTATATCACTGCTATCTGTCACCACCTCCTGTATAATATCACTGCTCTCTGTAACCTCCTATCTAATATCACCACTATCTGTCACCTCCTCCTGTATAATATCACTGCTATCTGTCATCTCCTGTATAATATCACTGCTATTTGTCACCTCCTCCTGTGTAATATCACTGCTATCTGTCACCTCCCCCTGTATAATATCACTGCTATCTGTCATCTCCTGTATAATATCACTGCTATTTGTCACCTCCTCCTGTGTAATATCACTGATATCTGTCACCTCCTCCTGTATAATATCACTGATATCTGTCACCTCCTCCTGTGTAATATCACTGCTGTCTGTCATGTCCTCCTGTATAATATCACTGATATCTGTCACCTCCTCCTGTATAATATCACTGATATCTGTCACCTCCTCCTGTGTAATATCACTGCTGTCTGTCATGTCCTCCTGTATAATATCACTGATATCTGTCACCTCCTCCCTTTGTAATATCACTGCTGTCTGTCATGTCCTCGTGTATAATATCACTGATATCTGTCACCTCCTCCTGTGTAATATCACTGCTATCTGTCATGTCCACCTGTATAATATCACTGATATCTGTCACCTCCTCCTGTGTAATATCACTGCTATCTGTCATGTCCTCCTGTATAATATCACTGATATCTGTCACCTCCTCCTTTATAATATCCCTGCTGTCTGGAGAGCGCTGATGATGTTACCTCTTGTAGTGATGATGTCACTTACGTCTTTTTTTCCCGCTCTTCTCTACAGAAACTCTCCCCGTGGGTCGGATTACGGAAGATCAATGTGTCGTACTGGGGCTGGGAGGACGAGTGTCCATTCACTAACACCACCCTGCAGTGGCTTCCCGAGGAGCCCAGTGACTCCGGGTTCTGCGCCTACCTGGAGCGGGCAGAGGTGGCGGGACTGAAGGCCAACCCCTGTACCGCCATGACGGACGGCCTGGTGTGCGAGAAGCCTGTAGGTAGGTAGCGCTGAGAGGCCTGTAGGTAGGTAGCGCTGAGGGGCCTGTAGGTAGGTAGGCTCCCCTGTACACGTTGCGGCTCCCCCATATCGTTGCGGGCACCTCTGTACACATTTCGTCTCCCCATATTGGTGCGGGCTCCCCTGAACACTTTGTTGTTCCCCCATATTGGTGCGGGCTCCCCTGTACCCGTTGCGGCACCTCTGTACATGTTTTATCTCCCCATTTCGGTGTGGGCTCCGCTGTACACTTTTCTGTTCTCCCTGGAGCCCTGTACACGTTGCGGCTCCACCTTATTGGTGCGGGCTCCCCTGTATAGGTTGCGGCTCCCCCATATCAGTGCGGTCTCCCCTGTACACGTTGCGGCTCCCCCATATCGGTGCGGTCTCCCCTGTACACATTTCGGCTCCCTTATATTGGTGCGGGCTCCCCTGTACACGTTGCGGCTCCCCCATATCAGTGCGGTCTCCCCTGTACACGTTGCGGCTCCCCCATATCGGTGCGGTCTCCCCTGTACACATTTCGGCTCCCTTATATTGGTGCGGGCTCCCCTGCACATGTTGTGGCTCCCCCATATTGGTGTGGGCTCCCCTGTACACGTTGCGGCTCCCCCATATATCGGTGCGGGCTCCCCTGTACAAGTTGCGGCTCCCCCATATCAGTGCGGTCTCCCCTGTACGCGTTGCGGCTCCCCCATATTGGTGCGGGCTCCCCTGTACACGTTGCGGCTCCCCCTTATATCGGTGCGGTCTCCCCTGTACACGTTGCGGCTCCCCCATATTGGTCCGGTCCCCCCTGTACACGTTGCGGCTCCCCCATATTGGTGCGGGCTCCCCTGTACATGTTGCGGCTCCCCCATATTAGTGCGGTCTCCCCTGTACACGTTGCGGCTCCCCCATATTAGTGCGGTCTCCCCTGTACACGTTGCGGCTCCCCCATATTGGTGTGGGCTCCCCTGTACACGTTGCGGCTCCCCCATATATCGGTGCGGTCTCCCCTGTACACGTTGCGGCTCCCCCATATCAGTGCGGTCTCCCCTGTACACGTTGCAGCTCCCCCATATTGGTGCGGGCTCCCCTGTACACGTTGCAGCTCCCCCATATTGGTGCGGGCTCCCCTGTACACGTTGCGGCTCCCCCATATTAGTGCGGGCTCCCCTGTACATGTTGCGGCTCCCCCATATTAGTGCGGGCTCCCCTGTACACGTTGCGGCTCCCCCATATTGGTGCGGGCTCCCCTGTACACGTTGCGGCTCCACCTTATATCGTTGCGGCTCCCCCATATTGGTGCGGTCTCCCCTGTACACGTTGCGGCTCCCCCATATTAGTGTGGGCTCCCCTGTACATGTTGCGGCTCCCCCATATTAGTGCGGGCTCCCCTGTACACGTTGCGGCTCCCCCATATTAGTGCGGGCTCCCCTGTACACGTTGCGGCTCCCCCATATCGGTGCGGTCTCCCCTGTACACGTTGCGGCTCCCCCATATTGGTGTGGGCTCCCCTGTACACGTTGCGGCTCCCCCATATATCGGTGCGGTCTCCCCTGTACACGTTGCGGCTCCCCCATATCAGTGCGGTCTCCCCTGTACACGTTGCAGCTCCCCCATATTGGTGCGGGCTCCCCTGTACACGTTGCGGCTCCCCCATATTGGTGTGGGCTCCCCTGTACACGTTGCGGCTCCCCCATATATCGGTGCGGTCTCCCCTGTACACGTTGCGGCTCCCCCATATCAGTGCGGTCTCCCCTGTACACGTTGCAGCTCCCCCATATTGGTGCGGGCTCCCCTGTACACGTTGCGGCTCCCCCATATTAGTGCGGGCTCCCCTGTACATGTTGCGGCTCCCCCATACTAGTGCGGGCTCCCCTGTACACGTTGCGGCTCCCCCATATTGGTGCGGGCTCCCCTGTACACGTTGCAGCTCCCCCTTATATCGTTGCGGCTCCCCCATATTGGTGCGGTCTCCCCTGTACACGTTGCGGCTCCCCCATATTAGTGTGGGCTCCCCTGTACATGTTGCGGCTCCCCCATATTAGTGCGGGCTCCCCTGTACACGTTGCGGCTCCCCCATATCAGTGCGGTCTCCCCTGTACACGTTGCAGCTCCCCCATATTGGTGCGGGCTCCCCTGTACACGTTGCGGCTCCCCC
This sequence comes from Engystomops pustulosus, assembly GCF_040894005.1. Lineage (NCBI taxonomy): Eukaryota > Metazoa > Chordata > Amphibia > Anura > Leptodactylidae > Engystomops > Engystomops pustulosus. The sequence goes on from NC_092421.1 coordinate 73,340,100, forward strand.
ATATTGGTGCTGGCTCCCCTGTACACGTTGCGGCTCCCCCATATTAGTGCGGGCTCCCCTGTACACGTTGCGGCTCCCCCATATCGGTGCGGGCTCCCCTGTACACGTTGCGGCTCCCCCTTATATTGGTGCGGTCTCCCCTGTACACGTTGCGGCTCCCCCATATTGGTGCGGGCTCCCCTGTACACGTTGCTGCTCCCCCATATTAGTGCGGGCTCCCCTGTACATGTTGCGGCTCCCCCATATTAGTGCGGGCTCCCCTGTACACGTTGCGGCTCCCCCATATTGGTGCTGGCTCCCCTGTACACGTTGCGGCTCCCCCATATTACTGCGGGCTCCCCTGTACACGTTGCGGCTCCCCCATATCGGTGCGGGCTCCCCTGTACACGTTGCGGCTCCCCTATATTGGTGCTGGCTCCCCTGTACACGTTGCGGCTCCCCCATATTGGTGCTGGCTCCCCTGTACACGTTGCGGCTCCACCTTATATCGTTGCGGCTCCCCCATATTGGTGCGGTCTCCCCTGTACACGTTGCGGCTCCCCCATATTAGTGTGGGCTCCCCTGTACATGTTGCGGCTCCCCCATATTAGTGCGGGCTCCCCTGTACACGTTGCGGCTCCCCCATATTAGTGCGGGCTCCCCTGTACACGTTGCGGCTCCCCCATATCGGTGCGGTCTCCCCTGTACACGTTGCGGCTCCCCCATATTGGTGTGGGCTCCCCTGTACACGTTGCGGCTCCCCCATATATCGGTGCGGTCTCCCCTGTACACGTTGCGGCTCCCCCATATCATTGCGGTCTCCCCTGTACACGTTGCAGCTCCCCCATATTGGTGCGGGCTCCCCTGTACACGTTGCGGCTCCCCCATATTGGTGCGGGCTCCCCTGTACACGTTGCGGCTCCCCCATATATCGGTGCGGTCTCCCCTGTACACGTTGCGGCTCCCCCATATCAGTGCGGTCTCCCCTGTACACGTTGCAGCTCCCCCATATTGGTGCGGGCTCCCCTGTACACGTTGCGGCTCCCCCATATTAGTGCGGGCTCCCCTGTACATGTTGCGGCTCCCCCATACTAGTGCGGGCTCCCCTGTACACGTTGCGGCTCCCCCATATTGGTGCGGGCTCCCCTGTACACGTTGCAGCTCCCCCTTATATCGTTGCGGCTCCCCCATATTGGTGCGGTCTCCCCTGTACACGTTGCGGCTCCCCCATATTAGTGTGGGCTCCCCTGTACATGTTGCGGCTCCCCCATATTAGTGCGGGCTCCCCTGTACACGTTGCGGCTCCCCCATATCAGTGCGGTCTCCCCTATACACGTTGCAGCTCCCCCATATTGGTGCGGGCTCCCCTGTACACGTTGCGGCTCCCCCATATTGGTGCTGGCTCCCCTGTACACGTTGCGGCTCCCCCATATTAGTGCGGGCTCCCCTGTACACGTTGCGGCTCCCCCATATCGGTGCGGGCTCCCCTGTACACGTTGCGGCTCCCCCTTATATTGGTGCGGTCTCCCCTGTACACGTTGCGGCTCCCCCATATTGGTGCGGGCTCCCCTGTACACGTTGCTGCTCCCCCATATTAGTGCGGGCTCCCCTGTACATGTTGCGGCTCCCCCATATTAGTGCGGGCTCCCCTGTACACGTTGCGGCTCCCCCATATTGGTGCTGGCTCCCCTGTACACGTTGCGGCTCCCCCATATTACTGCGGGCTCCCCTGTACACGTTGCGGCTCCCCCATATCGGTGCGGGCTCCCCTGTACACGTTGCGGCTCCCCTATATTGGTGCTGGCTCCCCTGTACACGTTGCGGCTCCCCCATATTGGTGCTGGCTCCCCTGTACACGTTGCGGCTCCCCCATATTGGTGCTGGCTCCCCTGTACACGTTGCAGCTCCCCCATATTGGTGCGGGCTCCCCTGTACATGTTGCGGCTCCCCCATATTGGTGCGGGCTCCCCTGTACACGTTGCGGCTCCCCCATATTGGTGCGGGCTCCCCTGTACACGTTGCGGCTCCCCCATATTGGTGCTGGCTCCCCTGTACACGTTGCGGCTCCCCCATATTGGTGCGGGCTCCCCTGTACACGTTGCGGCTCCCCCATATTGGTGCTGGCTCCCCTGTACACGTTGCGGCTCCCCCATATTGGTGCGGGCTCCCCTGTACACGTTGCGGCTCCCCCATATTGGTGCGGGCTCCCCTGTACACGTTGCGGCTCCCCCATATTGGTGCGGGCTCCCCTGTCCACACTGGGGCTCTGGAGAGCCGTGCTGGGTGTATTTGATGTGTAATGAGCGGCTTCAGCTTCTTCTTGCTGTAAATCGTCGTCTTGTGGCGGTTTCTGTCCCGCCTCCTCCGGGGTCACTCACCTTCTGTAATATTTGGGTCCCTCTGGGCATTATTAAATCTGGTACAAGCCCGTAACTTGCTCGCATCTACAAGACTGACTTTTCGTGGCTTCTAAAGCAAAGAATAAAGCGCACTCTGATGACAGCGTCTGGACGCGTCCTCAGAACTGGAGGTACAGCCAGAAATGTCACCCCCACCGTAAGGACACCGGGCAAGGAAGACTAAGTACAGCTACACCCTACACCCCCATCAGGAGGAGGCACAACCACCAGAACTGGAATGATATAGTTATAGACATGTATAAGACCACTGACTCCCCCATCATTATAGTCAGTAACTATATGTGTAGAGGGGTGGGTGGCCATAGGGTAAGTACATGTGGGCACCTCCCATCATGGTGGATGATTATGATGCGGTCCCCCCTCACTATGTCCATGTATAGTAATAACTGAGTGACTCCAGGAGATCTCCCGCCTCTGGTCCATTAGCTAATGAGAGTAGTCAAGGTCGCCCCTCCACCCGCGCTCTCATGCTGTAATGCCGAGCTAATGTACAGGGATGTGATGGAATTATTCTGCCCGGGGGTCCGGCCTAAGCCTCGGGGGCCCCCCCTTTTAATTGTAATATATGTGTATACATTATACAATATCATATATATCTTAAAGGGCCGACGTCCAATCTTCTGGAAATAACGGATTTTGTGATAGAAGGGTCTGTGGACTTTCTCTAGCAGCTTCATCATCTCTGCTTGCTGTCAGTGAATGGAAAAAGTTATCAGTTAAAGCTAAAATTTAGTTTTTGTTACACTGTGTCAGGTTATTGGAAGGGGGGTTGTGTGTGATGTATGGAGGGGCTCTGACAGTCTAACCCCCATCTTATTCCTACAGTCAGCCCCAACCAGAACGCACGGCCGTGTAAGGTGCCCTGCTCCCTGCGCTCCTCCTGCACCAACTGCACCAGCAACGGCATGGAGTGTATGTGGTGCAGCAACACCAAGCGATGTGTGGACTCCAACGCCTACATCATCTCCTTCCCCTACGGACAATGCCTGGAGTGGCAAACCAACACCTGCTCCCGTGAGTATCCTGTATATCTATCTGAATTGTGAATGCAGCTCTGGATGTGAATGGAGCAAAGTGCCGGTGCCCCCCTCCCCCACGGCCCCAGATCCTACATTATCCGCCAGCACTGTCCGTCCCTCCGCCGCCGCTCATGACCGGAGTGATTGGAGACAGATGGGAAATTGATATAAAAGAGACTGCAAATAAATGTGAGAGCGGAGTCTGCTGGCAGGAGCGGGCGACATTTGGTGGCAGGAAATAAATGAAATTAGAAGCGAATAAAAAAGACGTTTAAACTGCTTTATGTAAGGCGGTGGCGATAGAGGACGGGGGAGGGGGTGACATTTCTGCAGACCAGGGTAGAGGGGCAGCGGAAACTTCCAGATAACCTCACACCTCATCTTATCCGCAGGTTAATAGCGGGTGTCCTCCATTGTATCGGCTACATACACACAATGTAATACCGCCATGACACTGACACGCCGCCACTCACTTCCCATCCTGCGCCGTCTGATAAAAAATGTACATTTTTATTCAATAAACCTAATAGAATTTTCCGGCAATGGCGAGGCGCCGTACGTTCCAAGATTGTAGATTTTTTTTCCCTTTGTCCGGATACGAAATAATTTCCATAAGTTTAAGGACAGAGAAACAAAATAGAGTGAGCGCAGCGGAGGGTAATGAGATTATACCGCACCATTCACTATACCATGCCGCACTGAGATTTACTGCGTTTTATGGACACTCGTTATGTACTTGGAAACTTAAAGGGCGAAGCATCAGTAATATCCATAATACTGCACCTAAGCTTAGAAGAGCAGGTTATGTGGGGAGGAAAATCCCAAACTGTTATCACACCAACGTAATGTCATCACAACCTTATTAGAAGTATTCACTTACTCAGGCAAGAGAAACAGCCGGTTGCGGCACCTCCATCCACCACTTAGTATATACAGTCCACTGGCGACCTAGGCACGGAACCACCGGGTTAGTGCTCGATATTCAGGATGACTGTGGTGCCAATATTCCAGAAAAAAGTAATAGATAAAACTATTGTGTAGAAGTAGAAAGAATTGGACGGCACTCACCCAAATCCTGTGGCATAAAAAATTCTTCTTTATTGAAAAGATCGGGACATCACAAACAGGTTACAGCGGGGAGGGAGTGATGCATGGTGCTCAGAGAGAGGCCTCTCTCTGAGCACCATGCATCACTCCCTCCCCGCTGTAACCTGTTTGTGATGTCCCGATCTTTTCAATAAAGAAGAATTTTTTATGCCACAGGATTTGGGTGAGTGCCGTCCAATTCTTTCTACTTCTACACTTATTAGAAGTATAACTAAGTATATAGCATATAATTACTATAATACTGCCCCCTATGTGCAAAAATATAGATTAACTACTATAATACTGCCCCCTATGTACAAGAATATAACTACTATAATACTGCCCCCTATGTACAGGAATATAACTACTATAATACTGCCCCCTATGTACAAGAATATAACTACTATAATACTGCCCCCTATGTACAAGAATATAACTACTATAATACTGCTCCTATGTACAAGAATATAATTACTATAATACTGCCCCCTATGTACAAGAATATAACTACTATAATACTGCCCCCCTATGTACAAGAATATAACTACTATAATACTGCCCCCTATGTACAAGAATATAACTACTATAATACTGCCCCCTATGTACAGGAATATAACTACTATAATACTACCACCAATGTACAAGAATATAACTACTATAATACTGCCCCCTATGTACAAGAATATAACTACTATAATACTGCCCCCTATGTACAAGAATATAACTACTATAATACTGCCCCCTATGTACAAGAATATAACTACTATAATACTGCCCTCTATGTACAGGGATATAACTACTATAATACTGCCCTCTATGTACAGGGATATAACTAATATAATACTGCCCCCTATGTACAGGGATATAACTGCTATAATACTGCCCTCTATGTACAGGGATATAACTACTATAATACTGCCCCCTATGTACAGGGATATAACTACTATAATACTGCCCCCTATGTACAAGAATATAACTACTACAGTACTGCCCCTATGTACAAGAATATAACTACTATAATACTGCCCCCTATGTACAAGAATATAACTACTATAATACTGCTCCCTATGTACAGGGATATATCTACTATAATACTGCCCCCAATGTAGAAGAATATAACTACTATAATACTGCCCCCTATGTATAAGAATATAACTACTATAATACTGCCCCCTATGTACAAGAATATAACTACTATAATACTGCCCCCTATGTACAAGAATATAACTACTATAATACTGCCCCCTATGTACACGAATATAACTACTATAATACTGCCCCCTATGTACAAGAATATAACTGCTATAATACTGCCCCCTATGTACAAGAATATAACTACTATAATACTGCCCCCTATGTACAAGAATATAACTACTATAATACTGCCCCCCATGTACAAGAATATAACTACTATAATACTGCTCCCCATGTACAAGAATATAACTACTATAATACTGCCCCCTATGTACAAGAATATAACTACTATAATACTGCCCCCTATGTACAAGAATATAACTACTATAATACTGCCCCCTATGTACAAGAATATAACTACTATAATACTGCACCTTATGTACAAGAATATAACTACTATAATACTGCCCCCTATGTACAAGAATATAACTACTATAATACTGCCCCCTATGTACAAGAATATAACTACTATAATACTGCCCCCCATGTACAAGAATATAACTACTATAATACTGCTCCCCATGTACAAGAATATAACTACTATAATACTGCCCCCTATGTACAAGAATATAACTACTATAATACTGCCCCCTATGTACAAGAATATAACTACTATAATACTGCCCCCTATGTACAAGAATATAACTACTATAATACTGCCCCCTATGTACAAGAATATAACTACTATAATACTGCTCCCTATGTACAAGAATATAACTACTATAATACTGCCCCCTATGTACAAGAATATAACTACTATAATACTGCTCCCTATGTACAAGAATATAACTACTATAATACTGCTCCCTATGTACAAGAATATAACTACTATAATACTGCCCCCTATGTACAGGAATATAACTACTATAATACTGCCCCCTATGTACAAGAATATAACTACTATAATACTGCCCCCTATGTACAGGAATATAACTACTATAATACTGCCCCCTATGTACAAGAATATAACTACTATAATACTGCCCCCTATGTACAAGAATATAACTGCTATAATACTGCCCCCTATGTACAAGAATATAACTACTATAATACTGCCTCCTATGTACAAGAATATAACTACTATAATACTGCCCCCTATGTACAAGAATATAACTGCTATAATACTGCCCCCTATGTACAAGAATATAACTACTATAATACTGCTCCCTATGTACAAGAATATAACTACTATAATACTGCCCCCTATGTACAGGAATATAACTACTATAATACTGCCCCCTATGTACAAGAATATAACTACTATAATACTGCCCCCTATGTACAAGAATATAACTACTATAATACTGCCCCCTATGTACAAGAATATAACTACTAGAATACTGCCCCCTATGTACAGGAATATAACTACTATAATACTGCCCCCTATGTACAAGAATATAACTACTATAATACTGCCCCCTATGTACAAGAATATAACTACTATAATACTGCCCCCTATGTACAAGAATATAACTACTAGAATACTGCCCCCTATGTACAGGAATATAACTACTATAATACTGCCCCCTATGTACAAGAATATAACTACTATAATACTGCCTCCTATGTACAAGAATATAACTACTATAATACTGCCCCCTATGTACAAGAATATAACTGCTATAATACTGCCCCCTATGTACAAGAATATAACTACTATAATACTGCCCCCTATGTACAAGAATATAACTACTATAATACTGCTCCCTATGTACAGGAATATAACTACTATAATACTGCCCCCTATGTACAAGAATATAACTACTATAATACTGCCCCCTATGTACAAGAATATATAACTGCTATAATACTGCCCCCTATGTACAAGAATATAACTACTATAATACTGCCCCCTATGTACAAGAATATAACTACTATAATACTGCCCAATGGACTGGAATTGGAATTTGATGGTGCTTTATGAATAAAGATTATTATCATTATACTTCCCATTTAAAGATGAATGTAATAATAATTATATTAAATCTTTATTTAGCGCCATCATATTCTGCAGCGCTGTACAGATCATGTGGTCCATATACTATACAATAAGACACTACAGTGTAATATGATCTGTGATTGTTTAATCCTCCTGTTGCTGGTTGTATATAATCTCTGCGTGTTCTGTGGTTAGTGACCCGTGTTCTCTCTCTCTACAGCTCAGAACTGTTCTGGTTTCCGGACCTGCGCTCAGTGCCTGGAGCACCCTGGCTGTGGTTGGTGTAATGACCCCAGTAACACGGGGAAGGGCAGTTGTATAGAAGGTTCCTCTCGGGGCCCCGTGAAGCCTCAGGGGAAGCAGTCTAGTGAGATGGTTCTGGATACTGGGCTGTGTCCTCGGGACAAGAACTATGAATGGTCCTTCATCCACTGCCCAGGTAAGGAGGAGGCTGCTGTTCACTGGATAAATACTTCCTACATAGAGGTCATTGACTAAGTGGTTCCTCCCCTTACCTTAACCCCACCCCATCACCTGTCTGTACCATAACCTCACCCCCATCACCTGCCCGTACCATAACACCACCCACTTTACCTGCCTGTACCCTACCCCACCCCAATCACCTGCCGATACCATAACCCCACCCCCTTCACCTGCCCGTACCATAACCCCACCCCCATCACCTGCCGATACCATAACCCCACCCCCTTCACCTGCCCGTACCATAACCCCAACCCCATCACCTGTCTGTACCATAACCTCACCCCCATCACCTGCCCGTACCATAACACCACCCCATCACCTACCCGTACCATAACCCCACCCCTTCACCTGCCCGTACCATAACCCCACCCACTTTACCTGCCTGTACCATAACCCCACCCACTTTACCTGCCTGTACCCTACCCCACCCCATCACCTGCCGATACCATAACCCCACCCCCTTCACCTGCCCGTACCATAACCCCACCCCCTTCACCTGCCTGTACCATAACCGCACCCCCATCACCTGCCTGTACCATAACCCCACCCCCATCACCTGCCTGTACCATAACCCCACCCCCATCACCTGCCTGTACCATAATCCTGCCCTCACCTTCTCCCACTGTACAATAACTCTGCCACCACCACCACCTGCCTGTACCATAACCCTGCCCCTACTTAACCATCGCCACCACCTGTCCCCCATATTACACTCCTGTATGATGTCCCCCTGTATTATAACACTCTTGCATAATGCCCCCACCCCTGTATTATAACACTCCTGTATAATAATAATATAAAACTCCTGTGAGATGCCCCCCATGTATACTGTACCCCATGGTAACGCCGTATCTTTCCCCTGCAGCGTGTCAGTGTAATGGGCACAGCACTTGTATCAATAATAACGTGTGTGAGCAGTGCAAGAACCTGACCACAGGGAAGCAGTGCGAGACCTGCATGCCGGGGTACCACGGGAACCCCACCAACGGGGGCGAGTGCGAAGGTAAGTGACACCCTGAGATACAGCAGTGCTACTGTACCCAGCAGATATGAAATTTATCATATCAGTGTATATACAAGTCAAAAAATAGTGGCACACCAAAATCAGTGAAAAAAAGTAATTACTTTACACCAAGAGTGCTACGTTTCAGCTCAAGCCTTGAGAAAGGCTCCTGGTATAGGAGCTGAAACATAGCACTCTTGGTGTAAAGTAATTACTTTTTTTCACTGATTTTGGTGTGCCACTATTTTTTGACTTATATATGGAAGGATTTAACAAATCCGGAGGTTAAGCACCCAAATTTTTCTAAACTGGTGCAGGTGAGCCTTTTCTGATTTTTTACATCAGTGTGTGTATATAATACATATACACAATATACACTCACCGGCCACTTTATTAGGTACACCATGCTAGTAACGGGTTGGACCCCCTTTTGCCTTCAGAACTGCCTCAATTCTTCGTGGCATAGATACAACAAGGTGCTGGAAGCTCCTCAGAGATTTTGGTCCATATTGACATGATGGCATCACACAGTTGCCGCAGATTTGTCGGCTGCACATCCATGATGCGAATCTCCCGTTCCACCACATCCCAAAGATGCTCTATTGGATTGAGATCTGGTGACTGTGGAGGCCATTTGAGTCCAGTGACCTCATTGTCATGTTCAAGAAACTAGTCTGAGATGATTCCAGCTTTATGACATGGCGCATTATCCTGCTGAAAGTAGCCATCAGATGTTACAGGGTACATTGTGCTCATAAAGGGATGGACATGGTCAGCAACAATACTCAGGTAGGCTGTGGCGTTGTACCAAGGGGCCCAAAGAGTGCCAAGAAAATATTCCCCCCACCATGACACCACCACCACCAGCCTGAACCGTTGATACAAGGCAGGATGGATCCATGCTTTCATGTTGTTGACGCCAAATTCTGACCCTACCATCCGAATGTCGCAGCAGAAATCGAGACTCATCAGACCAGGCAACGTTTTTCCAATCTTCTACTGTCCAATTTCGATGAGCTTATGCAAATTGTAGCCTCAGATTCCTGTTCTTAGCTGAGAGGAGTGTCACCCGGTGTGGTCTTCTGCTGCTGTAGCCCATCTGCCTCAAAGTTCGACGTACTGTGCGTTCAGAGATGCTCTTCTGCCTACCTTGGATGTAACGGGTGGCGATTTGAGTCACTGTTGCCTTTCTATCAGCTCGAACCAGTCTGCCCATTCTCCTCCTGATTTCCGCCCACAGAACTGCCGCTCACTGGATGTTTTTTCTTTTTCGGACCATTCTCTGTAAACCCTAGAGATGGTTGTGCGTGAAAATCCCGGTAGATCAGCAGTTTCTGAAATACTCAGACCAGCCCTTCTGGCACCAACAACCATGCCACGTTCAAAGGCCTCAAATCACCTTTCTTCCCCATACTGATGCTCGGTTTGAACTGTAGGAGATTGTCTTGACCATGTCTACATGCCTAAATGCACTGAGTTGCCACCATGTGATTGGCTGATTAGAAATTAAGTGTTAACGAGCAGTTGGACAGGTATACCTAATAAAGTGGCCGGTGAGTGTATATATATATATATATATATATATATATATATATATACACGTATTTACACATACACAGACACACTGTTGCATCCCCCCTAGTGTATATAGAGATACCGATGTCCTGCCGCACCCCCCTCTAGTGTTTATAGAGATACCGATGTCCTGCCGCACCCCCCTCTAGTGTATATAGAGATACCGATGTCCTGCCGCACCCCCCTCTAGTGTATATAGAGATACCGATGTCCTGCCGCACCCCCCTCTAGTGTATATATAGATACAGATGTCCTGCCACACCCCCTCTAGTGTATATATAGATAGAGATGTCCTGCCGCACCCCCTCTATTGTGTGTTTATATATTGTAATGGATTAGACTCGGGATCACCGTCTCCTGGGGTAGACGGGTACGATACACCAGAACAACAGTAAATTCACTGTCCACACTGTGGGATTTGGATACCACTGACCGCAGCCAGTTTTATTCGGCAAAAATACAAAATAAATAAAACAGCAAAATAAGCCTAAGCCTCCCTGGCACCAACTATATATGGAGGTTCCCTACCTCACCAGGACCAGGCCTACTGCCAGGCACCCCAAAAACTCACAGTATGTCAGTTCACAACTGCCTCGGCACCAAAGGCCTTTGGCATGGCCGGTCTCTTCCCCAGAGTGAAGCCAATGTGGGAAGTCTGCACCAGGTACATAAGCAGGACTTCCAGCTGGATGATAATTAAACTTATCAGACGGACCCAACTTTCCCAGGTCTGCCTTCTACTCAGCTTTTCCTTGGGTAAAATGCACATTTCATGTGCATGTGTGTCCGCTAAAGGAATCTGCACCATCGCGTTTACCATCACCAAATTTTGCACATCTTCTCTCTGTGACTCAAGGAACGTCACTGACAAGGTTTTGAGTCAAAAATTTCACCCTGCGCTTTCCAAAATACACTTATTACCCACCATATACAGGAGCCATTGTTTGCTGCTGCTGTGGCAGGTGGAAGCTGAGCTGTGATTGGTTGCTGTTATGCCACAGGTCATTAATATGAGCTCTGAGCTCTGATTGGTTACTATAGGCAATGAATAGAAGACATCTTAGGCTGGCGGCACACATGGCGTTTTAAACCCGTTTTTGGGCCCTTTTTAAGCAGTCCCTAAAAAAATGCAAGCGTTTTTTGAAAACGCATCTGTTTTTGACCGGTTTTATCAATTGTCTTAATTAAAAAACGGATGCATTTTTTAACGGACTTCTTAAAAACGGCCCAAAAACGCGTTCAAAACGCCACGTGTGCTGCCGGCCTTATGTGTGAGGTAAGATGTGAGGTAACCCATTCTATTTTACTATAGCTAAGAGCAGTTATTTACTATCCTGGGCAGCACAGGGAGCTATGGCTAGTGTATATATATACAGAGACCCTGCTGTATACTCCAGTATTATTCTTGGTGACTGCAGATTGAAACAGTAGAATAGATTTTTTTCCCTTTCCCATGTTCTGCTTCCTGTAGATTGTATCTGACTCTGCACAGTGGGGACCCCCGACCCTCTGCACAGTGGGGACCCCCGACCCTCTGCATCACCCGCCCCTCATTGATACAATATTGAGATCACAGGAAGCAGAGGTCTTCTATTTCTTCCTATTGACAGACGAAGCCCTTCTTCCCTTTATGGCGCTGTAAATAATGTGTGGTGGCGGCGGTGCCGGTATTGTGTGGAGCTGGCAGAGGGTCGGTGCTTGCTGCGGCGGCGCTGTCACCGTGATCTATGGCTCTGGTTGTTATTCTGTAGGGAAACATTACAGAACTCACAGAATAAGCTCTCCTGTCACCTCCGCTAAATTATGTGCCCGGCAGTAATGGCCTGAATCAATCCCCACGCCCTGCCAATACATACACCCCCCCGCAGGGGCCGCGCCGCCCCAGGACACAGCTCTTACACTATCAGTATCTGGTATCCGGCGGACGGCTGCTCTTATATCTTAGTATTCACAGCTTTCTGACGGATTTTCTGCTCTAATTCCTCACATTTGTCGTATCTCTACTTGCCGTCAGTGAATGTTAATACTCCTGGTTACATTGAGGCGTTAACCCATTACATAGCTAGTCCCACTCTCTGCTGTTACATTTGGATCCAGGTTAGATGTGACCGACACAGTCTGGACTACTGACTGATACATTGTAGCAAAATAGAGAGAGATATGCAGAGTCTAGATTACAGAGCATTGTCTGTTCTTCATACAGTTCTACCTAGATCCTTCCTTGATGAGGCCACAATCACACGTTTGCTCGCGTTGCATTGATATTGCGACGCTAGCGCACAGGGGGCGGGCCTCGGCCACGAAAACCAATGTGTTGGGTAACTAGGCCCCTGGTGTCTTGCATTTAGCCGAGGCCTGCCCCCTGCTATCCCCGTGCTATGAACGCAACGCGACCGGAACAAGTTACACTCAGGGCAGACATTGCACTTCGAGCCTCAGCAAATGCATAAAACACCCAAACCAACCAACAAAATCTGAGCGGAGAATTGGATACAATTGTATCCAGTCAAGCAAAGAGCTTATAAGTCTTAGAAGAGACTGAGACATGTGAAGCTCACAGAGCGTTGCCCAGACTGGATACACCTGCAGCAATCTCTCTGCTCAGAAGTAGATACAATTGTATCAGGATTAGACAATGCTCTATGAGCTAAACACTCTGATACATTGTAACACTCTGATTGCTTCCACTGAGTCTCAGAACTTCCCCTGAGCAAATGCTGCTCACAGCTGAGGGTTTGTTGCAGATCATGGTCTTTACTCATATGTTGAAATGTAAACGCAGTAGTAGCTTCATGTAAGGAGTTAAGCAGAGACCCTGCAACTACTAAGGAGATGGAAACTAGTTGTTGTTCATGATGTTAATTCTGTGTACAGATAAATTTAAATGCCATGAGATCAAGTAATATTCTTCTCTTGTGACCGTGGAGCTGTTGCCACTAGCGATCCAGGACTGGAGGTCACTTCCAATCTTAAGACAACCTGAAGACATCTATGACTACAAGCCCCATTATTAGATTGTAAGCTCTGTGGGGAATCAGTCTCATATTGGAGGTTGCTATTTGGGAGGTGTGGGATCAGGGTCTTGGGAAAGCTGGAACTCTGATAACTTAACTCCTGGGTAAGGCTATAGATCTCTCCGAAAGCTACTGTGTATATAGTCAGTACATTAACCCACAGTATATACAGGGGGATAAGGAACGATCGCCCTCTGCCCCTGCGTTAATCAACTCTGTACATGTCAATATGGTGATGGGCAGCGGGTACATTGTCATGACAGCAGCGGCTCTAATTGAGTGTGTACACAGCAGTCTGCAGTATTGGATTATTGGGATTTCCCATCTTGTACTTATCAATATACGAGGATCAGCGCAACACTCACTACATGTTCACCGCTCTGAAAACCTCTCAAGACATCTGTCTCTGGCAACAGAATCCCAGGAATCAGCACATTCTCCCAGGATTGACTTCAACGCATCACTTACAACAAGAGCGACCTTGCAGTCTACTATAATACTGCTCCATGTACAAGAATATAACTACTATAATACTGCTCCATGTACAAGAATATAACTACTATAATACTGCTCCATGTACAAGAATATAACTACTATAATACTGCCCCCTATGTACAAGAATATAACTACTATAATACTGCCCTCCTATGTACAAGGATAGAACTACTATAATACTGCCCCCTATGTACAAGAATATAACTACTATAATACTGCCCCCTATGTACAGGAATATAACTACTATAATACTGCCCCTATGTACAAGGATAGAACTACTATAATACTGCCCACTATGTACAAGAATATAACTACTATAATACTGCCCCCTATGTACAAGAATATAACTACTATAATACTGCCCCCTATGTACAGGAATATAACTACTATAATACTGCCCCTATGTACAAGGATAGAACTACTATAATACTGCCCACTATGTACAAGAATATAACTACTATAATACTGACCCCTATGTACAAGGATAGAACTACTATAATACTGCCCACTATGTACAAGAATATAACTACTATAATACTGCCCCCTATGTACAGGAATATAACTACTATAATACTGCCCCTATGTACAAGGATAGAACTACTATAATACTGCCCCCTATGTACAGGAATATAACTACTATAATACTGCCCCTATGTACAAGGATAGAACTACTATAATACTGCCCACTATGTACAAGAATATAACTACTATAATACTGCCCTCCTATGTACAAGGATAGAACTACTATAATACTGCCCACTATGTACAAGAATATAACTACTATAATACTGACCCCTATGTACAGGAATATAACTACTATAATACTGCCCCTATGTACAAGAATATAACTACTATAATACTGCCCACTATGTACAAGAATATAACTACTATAATACTGACCCCTATGTACAAGAATATAACTACTATAACACTGCTCCCTATGTATAAGAATATAACTACTATAATACTGCCCCCTATGTACAAGAATATAACTACTATAATACTGCCCCCTATGTACAAGAATATAACTGCTATAATACTGTCCCCTATGTACAAGAATAGAACTACTATAATACTGCCCCCTATGTACAAGAATATAACTACTATAATACTGCCCCCTATGTACAAGAATATAACTACTATAAAACTGCCCCCTATGTACAGGATTATAACTACTATAATACTGCCCCCTATGTACAAGAATATAACTACTATGATACTGCCCCTATGTACAAGAATATAACTACTATAATACTGCCCCCTATGTACAAGAATATAACTACTATACTACTGCCCCTATGTACAGGAATATAACTACTATAACACTGCCCCCTATGTATAAGAATATAACTACTATAATACTGCCCCCTATGTACAAGAATATAACTACTATAATACTGCCCCCTATGTACAAGAATATAACTACTATAATACTGCCCCTATGTACAAGAATATAACTGCTATAATACTGTCCCCTATGTACAAGAATAGAACTACTATAATACTGCCCCCTATGTACAAGAATATAACTACTATAATACTGCCCCCTATGTACAAGAATATAACTACTATAATACTGCCCCCTATGTACAAGAATATAACTACTATAATACTGCCCCCTATGTACAAGAATATAACTAATATAATACTACCACCTATGTACAAGAATATAACTACTATAATACTGCCCCCTATGTACAAGACTATAACTACTATAATACAGCCCCCTATGTACAAGAATATAACTACTATAATACTGCCCCCTATGTACAAGAATATAACTACTATAATACTGCCCCCTATGTACAGTAATAGAACTACTATAATACTGCCCCCTATGTACAAGACTATAACTACTATAATACTACCTCCTATGTTCAAGAATATAACTACTATAATACTGCCCCCTATGTACAGGAATATAACTACTATAATGTACAAGAATATAACTGCTATAATACTGCCCCCTTTGTACAAGAATATAACTACTATAATACTGCCCCCTATGTACAGGAATATAACTACTATAATACTGCCCCTATGTACAGGAATATAACTACTATAATACTGCCCCCTATGTACAGGATTATAACTACTATCATACTGCCCCCTATGTACGAGAATATAACTACTATAATACTGCCCCCTATGTACAAGAATATAACTACTATAATACTGCCCCCTATGTACAAGAATATAACTACTATAATACTGCCCCCTATGTACAAGACTATAACTACTATAATACTGCCCCCTATGTACAGGAATATAACTACTATAATACTGCCCCCTATGTACAAGAATATAACTACTATAATACTGCCCCCTATGTACAAGACTATAACTACTATAATACAGCCCCCTATGTACAAGAATATAACTACTATAATACTGCCCCCTATGTACAAGAATATAACTACTATAATACTGCCCCCTATGTACAGTAATAGAACTACTATAATACTGCCCCCTATGTACAAGAATATAACTACTATAATACTGCCCCCTATGTACAAGACTATAACTACTATAATACAGCCCCCTATGTACAAGAATATAACTACTATAATACTGCCCCCTATGTACAAGAATATAACTACTATAATACTGCCTCCTATGTACAAGAATATAACTACTATAATACTGCCCCCTATGTACAGTATTATAACAGCTATAATACTGGCCTATATGTACAGGAATATAACTACTATAATACTGCCCCCTATGTACAAGAATATAACTACTATAATACTGCCCCCTATGTACAAGAATATAACTACTATAATATTGCCCCCTATGTACAAGAATATAACTACTATAATACTGCCCCCTATGTACAAGAATATAACTACTATAATACTGCCCCCTATATACAAGAATATAACTACTATAACACTGCCCCCTATGTACAAGAATTTAACTACTATAATACTGCCCCCTATGTACAAGAATAAAACTACTATAATACTGCCCCTATGTACAAGTATATAACTACTATAATACTGCCCCTATGTACAAGTATATAACTACTATAATACTGCCCCCTATGTACAGGAATATAACTACTATAATACTGCCCTCCTATGTACAAGGATAGAACTACTATAATACTGCCCACTATGTACAAGAATATAACTACTATAATACTGACCCCTATGTACAGGAATATAACTACTATAATACTGCCCCTATGTACAAGAATATAACTACTATAATACTGCCCACTATGTACAAGAATATAACTACTATAATACTGACCCCTATGTACAAGAATATAACTACTATAACACTGCTCCCTATGTATAAGAATATAACTACTATAATACTGCCCCCTTGCTGGGAGGTTGTGTGTGAGCAGAGCTCCTGAGTCTCCTGATGCCTGGAGACAGCCCAGGGCGGGGCCACCCTGGGTGGGGAACTTCCCCAAGCAAGGCCCAGGCTTCCAGGCCTACACCGGGAGAAATCTCCCTCACTAATTCTGATGGGGATGTAAATCCCAGAGTTAGCCGCCAGCAGAGCAGCAGCCAGTTTGTGAGTGACGTTAATGTTATGAAGAAAGAAGAAAAGAAATTGAGTGAAAGTGAAGGCAGATCCCAGCCCGGGCAGCATGGAGCACAGATAATGAAGCAGCTGAGTACAGGTCAGGCAGCAGGTGCACAGCCCCCCACTCCTGCACCCAGACAGCGGAGAAGATCTCTGGAAAGACAAACCCTGCAAGAAAACCTGCAGCAGAGAGAGGTTGTGTCCAGCATGGCCTGCACAGGCCGCACCAGGTCAGCAGCAAAGCCGCAGAGTGTCTCTGCACAGAGTGATCCAGCCTCAGTCTCAGGCCCGGCCATTACAGGCAGCAAACCTGAGAAGCCAAGGCAGGAGATGGTTACACCCAGGCAGCCTGGAGGACTACAGCAACCAGCACGGCAGGTGAAAGAGACCACCCGAGCGCCTGAGCTGCAGATGGCGGAGGAGATCCCGGCACTGGTAAGGAGGATGGGGGAGCTAAGTCACCACAAGCAGATGCTGCAGATGCAGATAGACTGTATGTATAGCCTGAGGACTGCGCACCCAGAGAGCAGCGCCCTGTATAATAGTAAGCTGCAGGCGCTAAGTAAGGAGCTGGCGGTGGTGGTCAGGGACATGGACTGTGTTCTGGAGAGGATGGGACCCCTGGCCGAGTCCTATAAGAACAGGGAGCGCTTTGCCCAGCAGAAGCAGAGCTGTAACCCTGGACCCCGGGCCCCTGCAGCACAAGCAGGACTTGATGCACCCCACAAAGTGTCACCCCAAGTATTGAAACCTGCAAGTTTCTCATTCCAGAAGGGACAGACACAAGAGCAGCCGCAGATCCCCGCAGCAGGCCTGAATAAAAATGCTGTAGTACCACAGGTCCCAGCAGAGACTGTGCAGCAGGACAGTGGACTTCCATCCATGCGTCATGGTGATGCGGTGACCCAGAATTGTGCTGTAGTGACAGAGACTGGGGACATTGCTGGACGTATTGATGTGGCTGAGGGGTTGGGGGATGGAGGGGACCCTCAGTCTATCTGGGAGGTGCAGCCACCGGTGGATGGGGGGCAGGGGGTTGTACAGGATGATGTGTGTGACTTCCCCCCTTTAACATCGAGCCCCCCAGATGAGTCAGGTTCCTCTACTTCAGACCCTCCGCCCAATACCCAGAGTGAGCCCCGTCAGGAGCCTCCTAAAAACGCCTGGAGCCGCGGCGCTCCCTCCTTCACCTCTGGCGCACACTACTCAGGGCAGGCGTTTAAGAGGAGGAACGTGGTGCGCTTTAAGATCAGAGGCGCTAAGGAAGATCTCCCGGATAGGAGGTTTGTGGTCCGGGATCTCCTGTGCGGCCAAATGGGGTTCTCCCCAGATGACATCCTGGCGGTCATAAACCTTCCAGACAGACAGGGCTATGATGTCAGCTTCAAGCTCATGTCTAGTCTGGACAGGTTCTGGGATAAACTCCCCCGGTTCGGGGACACCGATGGCTGGTGTAAATTCACGTTTGTCCCCATATCCAGGCCAGGTACCGTAGTGGTGAATATCATCTTTTGGAACGAGTCGGTTCCTCCTCAGGACATTCTGGTGTGGCTCAGGCGCCATTGTGATCTTGTGTCTGACCTCACCAAGAATAGAGACGCCGACGGTATCTGGACTGGAGGGTGGAAGGTTCTAGTAAAGCTGAGACAGTACAATAACATCACCCTACACCTCCCTAACTCCTTCTTCATTGGTAGAGAGAAAGGCGTCTGTTTCTACCCAGGGCAGCCACGGAAGTGCTTCAGATGTGGTAAGATCGGGCATGTGGCTAAAATATGTACAGTGGTAAAATGTAATCTGTGCGGGGAGGTCGGCCATCTCAGTGCCAGCTGTGAGAAGGTCAAGTGTAATCTATGTGGTGAGATGGGCCACCCACACAAGGATTGCCCGGAGGCCTGGCATAACATTGCTAGAGACTTCTCAGATGATGAGATAGTCCAGGAGGCAGACGCCTTAGAGGAGGAGGCCATGCTGTCAGGACAAATTCTGACTAGGCGGGAAGTACAACAGGGCTCAGGTAAAACTGCTCAAGAACCTCAGCGGTCAGGGAGCACTCAGGGGAGTATGGAGGTTGTCATCCAGGAGCAGCCTCAGGCAGCCACCTCTGTAGCACCTGGTGATTATGAGGAGGTAAAGAAGAAAAAAAGAAAGAAAAAAGACAAATCCTCCCGTAAGCCTGAGGAGTACAGTGCGGAGCCTAAGACCAGGAGGAAGTCCAGTGGTGATACTGGGGTCATGGTCCTTGGCAACCGGTTTGATGCTCTGTCAGAGTCAGATGGGGATTATGAGCGAGAGCTGGAACGTATTGACAATGAGTGTGAGGTGGACATAGGGGACCCCCCAACTAAAAAGAAGCCCCCTCCTGAAGATACCGCTGTGGAGTCAGACATGGAGACAGGTGGTAGACAGGGGGAGGATGACTCTGACATATGATGATGGGGGTCACTGCTCTGCTCTTTATCATTGTAATGGCTGGGTTCTCTCTAAAAGTTGCTTCCAGCAACGTCAACAGCATTAAAGTAAGAAGGACCAGACACGCTGTATATGACCACCTAAGATATCTGGGCGCTGATGTCATCTTCCTGCAGGAGACCCGTCTGACCACCTTGGGGCATCTCCGTGAGGCTGAGCGTGAGTGGCGGTCTGGTCCTTCTTACTCGTCACTGGCTGTGGAGCCGTACGCCGGGGTCGCCATACTGTTTAACACCACAGACGTGACGGTGCACAGGCTGACGGAGGTCGCTATGGGGAGGTGCCTGGTGCTAGAGGTGACCATCCATGGTAGGCGGCTCCGGCTGATTAACATCTATGGCCCACAGACAGTGACAGAGAGAATCCAGCTGTTCAATGAGGTGAAGCAGTATCTTTTTACCTCTATCCCTGTGATAATGGCGGGTGATTTCAATGTTACCATGACATCAGGTGACAGGTCCTCGGGCAGAGCAGTGGTCAGAGACTCCAAAGTCCTAAAGAGCATCATATCACAGGCCGATCTATGTGATGTATTCACCCTGGATGGTAGGACACCTAAGTACACCTACTCCTGTGCTGACAGACACAGCAGGATCGATATGGCTTTTGTGAGTCCCTCGGAGACTGTTAGTGGGATGAGCGAGAGAGTCGTCCCATATTCTGATCACCTGGCGTTATTTTTTTGTATGGGAGCCTCTAACCACTCGGACATTGGTCGGGGGTTATGGAGGTTCAATTCTAGCATCCTGGATGATGTATATGTCCAGAATTGTATCCACTCCCTTTTTCAGGACCAGCTCCAGAGACAGGACTTCTATGATAACATATCTGACTGGTGGGAGAACGTCAAGGAGGAGATCAGGTCCCTCTTGAAGAGACTGTCAGTGAAGAAGGGTAAGAGTAAGTACAGCCAGTATCTCAAGCTGCGGAGAGAATTGGAGTCACTGTATTCGGCGGGAGGGGGGGACAAACAGAAAATTGACCGACTGAAGTCTGAAATAAAGCAGTATCAGTACAGCCGCTACACGTCCCTGGTGATCGAGAGAGATTACGGAAAACTGGGTGTTCCCGATCCGTATGAAAATTGCCGGGAACGTGTGGCCAAGAAATCGATAACAGGTCTCACTGACTCCCAGGGAGTTTTACAGGAATCTCGGGAGGGTATCCTGGGGGTGGTGAGATCCTACTATGCTGAGTTATTTCAGAGGAAGGTTTTGGATAAAGAGAAAATGGCTCAATTCTTGGAGGCAACTCCAGGCCCTGACACTAAAGATTTGGACTTTTCTCCTTTGACAGCAGGAATAACAGAGGAGGAGGTTAAAGAGGCCATTGATAAGTTACATCTGAAGAAGGCACCAGGTCCTGATGGAATAACATGTGAATTCTATAAGAAATTTAGAGACTTCTTGGCTCCAATCCTTGTGGATGTGTTTACTAATTGTTTAGAAAATCACCTGATGCCTCCATCCATGAGAGTGTCCTCCCTTATTCTGCTGTCCAAAGGTAAGGAGCCTAGTGACATCAAGAACTGGAGGCCGATCGCCCTCTTGAATGTCGACCGGAAGATTCTGGCAAAGATTCTGTTTTCTAGGTTAGTCTGTTTGTCCCCGGCACTGTTGGCAGGCTCTCAGTACGGCACAGTAAGAGGGCGGAACATCTCTGGAGCAGTCCTCTCGATAAGGGAGATGTTTGAGAGATGTAAAGCTCTGAGGTGTGGGAGATATGTTGTAGGTCTGGACCAGGCTAAAGCCTTTGACAGGGTTGATCACGATTATCTATGGGCCACTTTGTCAAAGTACGGTATTCCGGGACAATTTATAGATTGGCTGAAAACTTTGTACAGAGAGGCGAAGAGCTTTCCTCTGATCAATGGTTGGCAGGGGGACACTTTTGAAGTAGAGGCCGGGGTGCGACAGGGCTGCCCCCTGAGTCCACTGCTGTATGTGTTTGCCATAGACTTGTTTCTGCGATCACTGCAGTGGTGCGATTTTCGGGGGGTTCCGGTCCCCCGGTGCTTGCCTTTGAAGGTAGTCGCCTACGCGGATGATGTGACTGTGGTGATATCTGAACCTCGTGAGGTGGAGATGTTATCTGCAGCCATCAGAAGCTACTCAGAGGCCTCCGGGTCTCTGGTTAACCTTGAGAAGAGTCAAGCTTTCTGGACATTGGATACTGCTCCTGGCTTTGATCTGCCACAATTCGCCAAGGCCTCCACCCATATTAAGATCCTTGGGGTGAAATTTGGGAGGGAAGATAATGCCAAGCTAAATTGGGAAGAGAAGTTGGAAGCCGGAAATGCAAAGGTTCAGCGATGGAAGAACTGGAGGCTGACCTATAGAGAAAGGGTTACTCTGATGAAGACTTACCTGGTCCCTGTCTTCCTCTACGTCTCTGTCGTCTTTCCTTTGCCAGAATCTTTCTCCGCTAGGCTCTTTAGCCTGTTCTTCCAGCTTTTGTGGGGGAACAGGCTGAACCCTGTAAAAAGAGGGATCACCTACCTGCAGAGGAGAGAGGGTGGACTGGATATGTTAAATCCAAGGGTGTTCTTTGACTCCATGTTTCTGAAAGTTAATTTTGGTTGCCTGGACTCAAACAATGATCTCCTGTGGGTAAGTAGTGTCAGGGACTGGATATTGCCTTTTGCAGAGTCTTGGGTGCGAGGCGGCAGTCTCAAGAGGGGCCGATGGACTCCTGGCTTCCTCCCCCAGTACCTGGAGTATGGTCTCAGGTGCATGAAAAAGTGGAGGCTAGACAAAACATTATTGGAGAGTAAGACCAGGAGGGATCTCTATACCAGTGTCTGTAGGACCTTTTATTCGTTACAGCCAGCTCTGAGGGACTGCACAACGGCCACCCTGCAGGAGAGTCTGAAGTTCCTTAATGGACCGAGGCTTCCAGCCAAATTCTTTGACATCGCCTGGTTGTCTCTGCATGGGAAGCTTTTTGTTAGAGGAAATTTAAAATTCCTGAGTCTTTCTGATCGTTTGTGCCCCTTAGGATGTCAGCAGGAGGAGACCATGGAGCACTTTACCACCGAGTGCCCGGGAGGGAGGCGGATATGGCAGGAGGTGTCCCGCAGGCTGAATATACCACGTCTACAGTCCCTTAGATACCCTGAGATCATCTATGGGGTAACACCACATATAACGGACATTGACCGGGGGACCATGTACCTCATTATCACCATCATTAAGTATTATCACTGGCACAACAGGACCCGAGTCTCCATCCACAGCGAGACCTTCCACCACGTGGCCGCAGTCACACTTATTATGTCTGAGCTCAGGTGGATCAGATCCATAGAGATTGGGAAAAGTGATGGGAATAGAAAGTTTTGGAGGAACATAAGTCTATACTGATTGATCATGTTATTTTGTTTATTTCTGACTTTTTTCCCCTTAAACCAGTGATGGACATTTAAGTTATTATAAATGGAATTATGATTTCTTGTAAATTCTGATAAGAATGTAAAATGTATTTTGTTTGTTTTTTACTAATAAAAATTGCCCCCTATGTACAAGAATATAACTACTATAATACTGCCCCCTATGTACAGGAATATAACTACTATAATACTGCCCCTATGTACAAGGATAGAACTACTATAATACTGCCCACTATGTACAAGAATATAACTACTATAATACTGACCCCTATGTACAAGGATAGAACTACTATAATACTGCCCACTATGTACAAGAATATAACTACTATAATACTGCCCCCTATGTACAGGAATATAACTACTATAATACTGCCCCTATGTACAAGGATAGAACTACTATAATACTGCCCCCTATGTACAGGAATATAACTACTATAATACTGCCCCTATGTACAAGGATAGAACTACTATAATACTGCCCACTATGTACAAGAATATAACTACTATAATACTGCCCTCCTATGTACAAGGATAGAACTACTATAATACTGCCCACTATGTACAAGAATATAACTACTATAATACTGACCCCTATGTACAGGAATATAACTACTATAATACTGCCCCTATGTACAAGAATATAACTACTATAATACTGCCCACTATGTACAAGAATATAACTACTATAATACTGACCCCTATGTACAAGAATATAACTACTATAACACTGCTCCCTATGTATAAGAATATAACTACTATAATACTGCCCCCTATGTACAAGAATATAACTACTATAATACTGCCCCCTATGTACAAGAATATAACTGCTATAATACTGTCCCCTATGTACAAGAATAGAACTACTATAATACTGCCCCCTATGTACAAGAATATAACTACTATAATACTGCCCCCTATGTACAAGAATATAACTACTATAAAACTGCCCCCTATGTACAGGATTATAACTACTATAATACTGCCCCCTATGTACAAGAATATAACTACTATGATACTGCCCCTATGTACAAGAATATAACTACTATAATACTGCCCCCTATGTACAAGAATATAACTACTATACTACTGCCCCTATGTACAGGAATATAACTACTATAACACTGCCCCCTATGTATAAGAATATAACTACTATAATACTGCCCCCTATGTACAAGAATATAACTACTATAATACTGCCCCCTATGTACAAGAATATAACTACTATAATACTGCCCCTATGTACAAGAATATAACTGCTATAATACTGTCCCCTATGTACAAGAATAGAACTACTATAATACTGCCCCCTATGTACAAGAATATAACTACTATAATACTGCCCCCTATGTACAAGAATATAACTACTATAATACTGCCCCCTATGTACAAGAATATAACTACTATAATACTGCCCCCTATGTACAAGAATATAACTAATATAATACTACCACCTATGTACAAGAATATAACTACTATAATACTGCCCCCTATGTACAAGACTATAACTACTATAATACAGCCCCCTATGTACAAGAATATAACTACTATAATACTGCCCCCTATGTACAAGAATATAACTACTATAATACTGCCCCCTATGTACAGTAATAGAACTACTATAATACTGCCCCCTATGTACAAGACTATAACTACTATAATACTACCTCCTATGTTCAAGAATATAACTACTATAATACTGCCCCCTATGTACAGGAATATAACTACTATAATGTACAAGAATATAACTGCTATAATACTGCCCCCTTTGTACAAGAATATAACTACTATAATACTGCCCCCTATGTACAGGAATATAACTACTATAATACTGCCCCTATGTACAGGAATATAACTACTATAATACTGCCCCCTATGTACAGGATTATAACTACTATCATACTGCCCCCTATGTACGAGAATATAACTACTATAATACTGCCCCCTATGTACAAGAATATAACTACTATAATACTGCCCCCTATGTACAAGAATATAACTACTATAATACTGCCCCCTATGTACAAGACTATAACTACTATAATACTGCCCCCTATGTACAGGAATATAACTACTATAATACTGCCCCCTATGTACAAGAATATAACTACTATAATACTGCCCCCTATGTACAAGACTATAACTACTATAATACAGCCCCCTATGTACAAGAATATAACTACTATAATACTGCCCCCTATGTACAAGAATATAACTACTATAATACTGCCCCCTATGTACAGTAATAGAACTACTATAATACTGCCCCCTATGTACAAGAATATAACTACTATAATACTGCCCCCTATGTACAAGACTATAACTACTATAATACAGCCCCCTATGTACAAGAATATAACTACTATAATACTGCCCCCTATGTACAAGAATATAACTACTATAATACTGCCTCCTATGTACAAGAATATAACTACTATAATACTGCCCCCTATGTACAGTATTATAACAGCTATAATACTGGCCTATATGTACAGGAATATAACTACTATAATACTGCCCCCTATGTACAAGAATATAACTACTATAATACTGCCCCCTATGTACAAGAATATAACTACTATAATATTGCCCCCTATGTACAAGAATATAACTACTATAATACTGCCCCCTATGTACAAGAATATAACTACTATAATACTGCCCCCTATATACAAGAATATAACTACTATAACACTGCCCCCTATGTACAAGAATTTAACTACTATAATACTGCCCCCTATGTACAAGAATAAAACTACTATAATACTGCCCCTATGTACAAGTATATAACTACTATAATACTGCCCCTATGTACAAGTATATAACTACTATAATACTGCCCCCTATGTACAGGAATATAACTACTATAATACTGCCCCCTATGTACAAGAATATAACTACTATAATACTGCCCCTATGTACAAGAATATAGCTACTATAATACTGCCCCCTAAGTACAGGAATATAACTACTATAATACTGCCCCTATGTACAAGAATATAACTACTATAATACTGCCCCCTAAGTATAGGAATATAACTACTATAATACTGCCCCCTATGTACAAGAATATAACTACTATAATACTGCCCCCTATGTACAAGAATATAACTACTATAATACTGCCCCCTAAGTACAGGAATATAACTACTATAATACTGCCCCCTATGTACAAGAATATAACTACTATAATACTGCCCCCTATGTACAAGAATATAACTACTATAATACCTTCCCGCTCGACGCTCTCCTTCCTGATCGTCGTTCTTCTCTCTCTTCCTGCTCGCCACTCTCCTCTCCCCGCCTGCTCCGCATTTCTGCATTTTCCCTTTTCCTCCTCGCTCCTCTCCCATCCTGCTTGCCGCTTTCCTCTCCCCTCCCACTCACTGCTCCCCTCTATCCACTCGCTCTCCTCTCCTTCACAACCCTCTCCTCCTTCAGCTCTCCCTTCCTCCTCCCCGCTCTTCTCTTCCCTCCTGCTACTGCTCTCATTTCACCTCCTGCTGTGTGCTCTTCTCTTCCCTCCTGCTCTGTGCTCTCCCTTCACACTCTCCTCTCCCCTCCTGCTCCGGTCTCCCCTTTTGTTCCACGCTCTCCTCTTCCCTCCTGCTTCTCCTCTCCCCTCCTCTTCCACCCTCTCCCCTCCTGCTCTGCGCTCTCCCATCCTCCTCCACACTCTCCTCTTCCCTTCTGCTCCACGCTCCGCCCTTTTGCTCCTCACTCTCCTCTCCCCTCCTGTTCCACGCTCTCCTCTCCCCTCCTGCTCCACGCTCTCCTCTCCCCTCCTGCTCCACGCTTTCCTCTCCCTTCTTTCCTCTCCCCTCCTCCTCCACCACCCTCTCCCCTCCTCTCCCACACTCTCTGCTCCTCGCTCTCCTCTCCACTCTGCTCCTCGCTCTCCTCTCCTGCTCCTCGCTCTCCTCCCCCCCTCCTCCACACTCTCCTCTTCCCTCCTCCTCCACCCTCTCCTCTCCCACACTCTCTTGTGCCCTCTGCTCCTCGCTCTCCTCTCCCCTCCTGCTCCGTGCTTTCCTCTCCCCTCCTGCTCCGTGCTTTCCTCTCCCTTCCTCCTCCACACTCTCTTCTTCCCTCCTGCTCTGGGCTCTCCTCTCCCCTCCTGCTCCGTGCTTTCCTCTTCCCTCTGCTCCACACTCTCTTCTTCCCCCATTCCCCCGCGCTCTCCCCTCCTACTCCGCGTTTCCTCTCCCCTCTGCTCCACACTCTCTTCTTTCCTCATACTCCGCGCTCTCCCCTCCTACTCCGCGCTTTCCTCTCCCCTCCTGCTCCGCGCTTTCCTCTCCCCTCCTGCTCCACACTCTCTTCTTCCCTCATACTCCGCGCTCTCCCCTCCTACTCCGTGCTCTCCTCTCCCCTCCTGCTCCGTGCTTTCCTCTCCCCTCCTCCTCCACACTCTCCTCTCCCCCCCTGCTCCACGCTTTCCTCTTCCCTCCTGTCTGTGCTTTCCTCTCCCCTCCTCCTCCACACTCTCCTCTCCTCTCCCCTCCTGCTCCACACTCTCCTCTCCCCTCCTGCTCCACAATCTCCCCTCCTACTCCGCGCTCTCCTCTCCTCTCCCCTCCTGCTCCACGTTTTCCTCTCCCCTCCTGTCCATGCTTTCCTCTCCCCTCCTCCTCCACACTCTCTTCTTCCCTCATACTCCGCGCTCTCCCCTCGTACTCCGAGCTCTCCTCTCCCCTCCTGCTCCACACTCTCCTCTCCCCTCCTGCTCCACTCTCTCCTCTCCCCTCCTCCTCCACACTCTCTTCTTCCCCTCGTACTCCGCGTTCTCCTCTCTTGCTCCACGCTTTACTCTTGTTTATTGTCAATAATTGAGCCTATTTTCCGTGGTTTTCCTCAACATTTGTTTTTTTCTTCTTGGTTAATTTCAGCAAAACTCTCAGATTTTCATCCTATTTCTGTGCCTGTGTGGCAGAGCTCCCCGGTGACACGGATATTAGATTTAGCAGGAGGCATATGCACATATTACAGAATAAACTTCTTGTCTGCTTTTTACAGACTTGTTGTGACTGCAGCTCTTTATTATTATTAGGAGGATTACTTCTCCTTCAGTTCCTCCACGTTGCGGCCACATGCTCTTGGACGTAACGCACCGTTTATGAAGTCTTGCTGTATGGTCTAGTGACTCCTCTGCCTAATAATAATAATACTAATAAAGTTTCTATAGCGCCATCATATTCCATAGCGATGTACAGATCACGGTGGACAGATACAAGTAACATCAGATATTGCATAGAAATAACAGAACCAGATGATACAATAGGAGCGAGGGTCCTGTCCACAACTGGCTACATGGTGCTCCTCCTGTGCCTGGTAATAACCTGCGGCTCCCTGCTCCTCCTGTGCCTGGTAATAACCTGCGGCTCCCTGCTCCTCCTGTGCCTGGTAATAACCTGCGGCTCCCTGCTCCTCCTGTGACTGGTAATAACAAGCGGCTCCCTGCTCCTCCTGTGACTGGTAATAACCTGCAGCTCCCTGCTCCTCCTGTGCCTAGTAATAACAAGCGGCTCCCTGCTCCCCCTGTGACTGGTAATAACCTGCTCTTCATTTTAATGGTAATGCCTGCAGCTCCCTTCCTTTCCTGTACATGGTAATAGCATGCGGTTCCCTGCTCTACCTGTGACTGGTAATAACCTGCGTCTCCCTGCTCTACCTGTGACTGGTAATAACCTGCGGCTCCCTGCTCTACCTGTGACTGGTAATAACCTGCGGCTCCCTGCTCTTCCTGTGACTAGTAATAACCTGTGGCTCCCTGCTCCTCCTGTGCCTGGTAATAACAAGCGGCTCCCTGCTCTACCTGTGACTTGTAATAACCTGCGGCTCCCTGCTCTTCCTGTGACTAGTAATAACCTGTGGCTCTCTGCTCCTCCTAGTACTGGTAATAAATGCGGCTCCCTGCCCCTCCTAGTACTGGAAATAACATGCGGCTCTCTGCTCTACCTGTGACTGGTAATAACCTGCGGCTCCCTGCTCTACCTGTGACTGGTAATAACCTGCGGCTCCCTGCTCTTCCTGTGACTAGTAATAACCTGTGGCTCCCTGCTCCTCCTGTGCCTGGTAATAACAAGCGGCTCCCTGCTCTACCTGTGACTTGTAATAACCTGCGGCTCCCTGCTCTTCCTGTGACTAGTAATAACCTGTGGCTCTCTGCTCCTCCTAGTACTGGTAATAAATGCGGCTCCCTGCCCCTCCTAGTACTGGTAATAAATGCGGCTCTCTGCTCTACCTGTGACTGGTAATAACCTGTGGCTCCTTGCTCCACCTGTGACTAGTAATAACCTTTGGCTCCCTGCTCCACCTGTGACTGGTAATAACCTGTGGCTCCCTGCTCCACCTGTGATTAGTAATAACCTGCGGCTCTCTGCTCCTCCTAGTACTTGTAATAAATGTGGCTCCCTGCCCCTCCTAGTACTGGTAATAATATGGGGCTCCCTGCTCTACCTGTGACTAGTAATAACCTGTGGCTCCCTGCTCCACCTGTGATTAGTAATAACCTGTGGCTCCCTGCTCCACCTGTGACTAGTAATAACCTGTGGCTCCCTGCTCCACCTGTGATTAGTAATAACCTGTGGCTCTCTGCTGCTCCTAGTACTGGGAATAAATGTGGCTCCCTGCCCCTCCTAGTACTGGAAATAACATGCGGCTCTCTGCTCATCCTGTGACTGGTAATAACCTGTGGCTCCCTGCTCCTCCTGTGACTAGCAATAGCTGCAGCTCCCTTCTCCAGCAGTTACTGGTAATACCGGGATCACCTTGCTCCTCTTGTGACTGGTAATATCTGCAATCACGTGGTATAATATTCCTATCGCCGCCACAGAGCGTGACAACGCCGGCAGCCATCCATCTGACAGGTTGTACTTGTTACCCAATCACAGCACAACTCTCATTTATTCAGAACAGTTTAAAAAATGGTTGCTGAGCTATGAATGGCTGCAATGGGCATCAAGGAGAGGCTTAGCATTTGAAATGGTTTTATGTCTGTGGCCCAATGTATTTCCGGATGTGGTGATTCCTGTGGTGATTTTGTGATGCCCGGGGGTGGGCGGGGGTTGTCCCAATCGATCCCTCGATGCGGTGAGTGCGGTCACTCTCACTACTCAGTATTGAGCCAGTCTCATAGACGGAGCCATCGTTCCAGTTTTAATGACTTTTCCGCTGTTTCCTTCTCATTGTAAAAAATATAAATAATTTCCTCCATAACAAACAGATTCTAATTTTATGTATACGCAGCCCCACAAGCCAGACGCCAGGGGGCACTAGTAGAGATAATTGCTGTGATGCATTGTGGGGGATGTAGTGTTCACATGTGACCGCGTGTCATGTGACCTAGAACCTGCAGAAATGTTACAGGGAGCAGCCAGCAGGATTGTGAATGCAGCTTTGACTGTGAGTGGAGGAGAAGACACAAGTCAGTGTCGCTATAGGCGCCTTCTCTCTGTATTCAGAGACTCCCCTGGTCTTGGTGCACCACATGGCGGTATTTTCCGCGCTCTGCCGCCATCGATCCTGCAAGTGCTCACAGTAACAGACTGTCTGATCATTGATCTCGTCTGCTGGAGCGACACCTGATACACAATCTGCTCAATCCTCTCCCCGCGAGACCCCAAGGTTTCAGCCAGGGCGGATAGATCTATAGATGGAGCTCTATCTATCCCTCTCTTCTATTTATTTATCTCCAGTCTATCCATATCTATTTATCTATCTATCCATATCTATCTCTATCCATCCAGTATCTATCTATCTCTATCTATCTCTATCCATCCAGTATCTATCTATCTCTATCTATCCATCCACTATCTATCTCTCCCTCCCTCCCATGCAGGTGATATTCTCCCCATCGTTTTGCTTCCAGCTCTGAAATACTTTCAGCTATTTACTAAAATAATGATTTTCCGTCACTGGTGAAATTTCCTTCTCTCCAGTAAAATGATGCGTATTAATCAGAGATGACATTGAATTTGGGGCTCGTTTTGTGGCAATTTGTAAAATGAAGGATAATTTTCTCGGTGACTGGTTCATCTCGCATACGTTGTTGTTACGTGCACAGAGCACGATCCGGGGAATGGATATCGCCAGAATTATCAGTCACTCTCCGGAATAAACAATCTCATGGAGAACATTTCTGGGAAGGTTCACGTTCATTTTATCCGCCAGATATGTCACTGCCGGAGCAGCGGAGTCCCATAGGTAACCACCCACATGTCATCAGCTCTCCAGACATCCTGAGCAGCACCTCAGCCTCCATTGTATGAAGAGCGCGGCATTACTGAATATTTATACTACGTAACCTGTCCTTATATATCACTCTATACTCTCCGGACTTATGCCTGGATACCTGACTCTATACCTGTGACTCCTCCCTTGACCTGTGTCGGATTCCTGACTCTATATCTGTGTCACCTCTCCTGACCTGTGCCTGGATATCTGACTCTGTACCTGTGTCACCTCCCCCAACCTTTGCCTGATGCCTGACTCTATACTGGTGCCTCATCTCCTGACCTGTGCATAGATACCTGAGTGTATACCTGTGTCACCTCGCCTGACCTGTGCCTAATACCTGACTCTATACCTCTGCTAGCTGTCCTGCCACTAATACCTGACTATAGCTCCGTCACCTCCCCCACCTGTGCCTTAAAGACTGACTCTATGGGGCAGATTTACTTACCCAGTCCTGTCGTGATCCCGCGGTGCGTGGTCCGACGAGGATTCGGGTCCGGCGTGATTCACTAAGATTGTGCGCCCCAGTTCCTGCAGGTGTCGCTACTGTGCCGAGGAACCAGAGTTCACCTGCTTCTTCCCGGTGCATGTGAGTGCTTGATCTTGCAACACAATTCGTTTTTTAAATTCCACATTTTTTGCCGAATCCGTCGGGTTGTCCATCAGCTACTCCCCCGAGTTCTGTCGTGTGCATGCCAACGTCGATGCGCCACAAGCTGTTCGCGTGCGCCAAAAACCTGGGGCAATTCGGCGCAAAACGGAAATATTCGGGAAACCCGCTTTAAGTTCGGCGTTCGGATCCTTAGTAAATGAGCCCCTATATCTGTGCCACCTCTCCTGACATGTGCCTGGATATCTGGCTCTATACTTGTGCCACCTCTCCTCAACTGTGCCTGGATAGCTGGCTCTATACCTGTGTCACCTCATCTGAGCTGTGCTTGATACCTGACTCTATAACTGTGCCATCTCTCCCGACCTGTGCCTCATACCTGACTCTATACCTGTGCCACCTCGCCTGACCTGTGCCTGGATAACTGACCCTATACCTGTGCCATATCTCTCGACCTGTGCCTAATACCTGTCTCTATGCCTGTGTCATCTCTCTCAGCCTGATACCTGACTCTATACCTGTGCCACCTTGCCTGACCTGTGCTGGATAACTGACTCTATACCTGTGCCACCTTGCCTGACCTGTGTCTAATTCCTGACTTTATACCTGTGCCACCTCGCCTGACCTGTGTCTAATTTCTGACTCTATACCTGTGCCACCTCGCCTGACCTGTGTCTAATTCCTGACTCTATACCTGTGCCACCTCGCCTGACCTGTGTCTAATTTCTGACTCTATACCTGTGCCACCTCGCCTGACCTGTGTCTAATTTCTGACTCTATACCTGTGCCACCTCGCCTGACCTGTGCTGGATAACTGACTGTATACCTGTGCCACCTCCCCCGATCTGTGCCTGATTCCTGGCTGGTGCCACCTCTCCTGTCCAGTGCCTGGATACCTGCTTGTGCCACCAGTATTGTATTATCATATATTATACTCCCTGGATTGTGAGCGCCCGCGGAGGAGACATTGACTGCCACGGGTTCCGTCTGGTTCTATATTCAGACATATAAATGGCGGGATCTCAGCTCCTGACGCTACAGAATCTCATTTTGTCTGGATGTGAAATGTGCTGCGTCTTTTTTAATAACTGAGTTCGCTGCGTGTCACCTTCCCAAACAAATGGTGGCAGATTCTCATTGCGCCGCGCGGGGTGGAGGGTTTATTGACTGGAGCGGGCAGATGAGGTTTGACGTTCATAATTCATGGCGGCGGCTGACAGCGGCAGAACCAGAAACGCGACTCCGCATCAGAGAAAGTCATCATCGTGCTGCTGCGCGCACAGACGTGATAACCGCCAGCCCCACACTAGGCATACAGGTGCGACACAAGCCACTACGGAATATGCTGACTGTGGATTAATGAGCGCTCTGTGACACTGGCCGAAGGTGGAAAAACTGGCGCTGTTGATAGATTATTCACATCGCCAACATCTATAATAATTACTGGGTTATAAAATGGCTGATCTAAACTTGGCGCAGAGTACATTGCAAAAAATGGAATAGTGTATCTATTCGAAACGCGTAGATGATATCTCCTGAATCGTATTTGGACTACTGTTTGGATGTAAAGTTTTTATCTGAAAATTAAAATAAAGATTGAAGATTTTATGGATACCTGATCCTGGAGCTGGTCCGTGTTCGTTTGTATTAAAAAATGTACTACTTACAGATTATACAGCCACCACTAGGGGGAGCTCACTACATACAGATTATACACCACCACTAGGGGGAGCTCACTACATACAGATTATACAGACACCACTAGGGGGAGCTCACTACATACAGATTATACAGCCACCACTAGGGGGAGCTCACTACATACTTATTATACACACACCACTAGGGGGGATCACTACATACAGATTATACACCACCACTAGGAGGAGGTCACTACATACAGATTATACAGCCACCACTAGGGGGAGCTCACTACATACAGATTATATGTTCACCACTTGGAGGAGATCACTACATACAGATTATACACCACCACTAGGAGGAGCTCACTACATACATCTTATACACCACCACTAGGGGGAGCTCCTCATCCTATTATACAACACCACTAGGAGGAGCTCATTACATACAGATTATACACCACCACTAGAGGGAGCTCACTACATAAAGATAATACAGTCACCACTAGGGGGAGCTCACTACATAAAGATTATACAACACCACTAGAGGGAGCTCACTGCATACAGATTATACAGCCACCACTAGGGGGAGCTCACTACATACAGATTATACAGCCACCACTAAGGGGGAGCTCACTACATACATCTTATACACCACCACTAGGGTGAGCTCCTCACCCTATTATACAACACCACTAGGAGGAGCTCATTACATACAGATTATACAGTCACCACTAGGAGGAGCTTTCTACATACAGATTATACAGTCACCACTAGGGGGAGGTTACTACATACAGATTATACACCCACCACTAGGGGGAGCTCACTACATACAGATTATACATCACCACTAGGGGGAGGTCACTACATACAGATTATACAGCCACCACTAGGGGGAGCTCACTACTTACAGATTTTACACCACCACTAGGAGGAGATCACTACATACAAATTATACACCACTACTAGGGGGAGCTCACTACATACAGATTATACAGCCACCACTAGGGGGAGCTCACTACCTACAGATTTTACACCACCACTAGGGGGAGCTCACTACCTACAGATTTTACACCACCACTAGGGGGAGCTCACTACATACAGATTATACAGCCACCACTAGGGGGAGCTCACTACATACAGATTATACAGCCACCACTAGGGGGAGATCACTACATACAGATTATACAGCCGCCACTAGGGTGACCTCACTACATACAGATTATACACCACCACTAGGGGGAGATCACTACATACAGATTATACACCATCACTAGGAGAAGATCACTACATATAGATTGTACAGCCACCACTAGGAGGAGCTCACTACATACAGATTATACAGACACCACTAGGGGGAGATCACTACATACAGATTATACAGCCACCACTAGGGGGAGCTCACTACCTACAGATTTTACACCACCACTAGGGGGAGCTCACTACCTACAGATTTTACACCACCATTAGGGGGAGCTCACTACATACAGATTATACAGCCACCACTAGGGGGAGCTCACTACATACAGATTATACAGCCACCACTAGGGGGAGATCACTACATACAGATTATACAGCCGCCACTAGGGTGACCTCACTACATACAGATTATACACCACCACTAGGGGGAGATCACTACATACAGATTATACACCATCACTAGGAGAAGATCACTACATATAGATTGTACAGCCACCACTAGGAGGAGCTCACTACATACAGATTATACAGACACCACTAGGGGGAGCTCAATACATACAGATTATACACCACCACTAGGAGGAGATCACTACATACAGATTATACACCACCACCAGGGGGAGCTCACTACATACAGATTATACACCACCACTAGGGGGGGATCACTACATACAGATTATACACCCAAAACTAGGGGGAGCTCACTACATACAGATTATACAGCCACCACTAGGGGGAGCTCACTACATACAGATTATACTGTCACCACTAGGGGAGCACACTACATACAGATTATACACCACCACTAGGGGAAGCTCACTACATACAGATTATAAAGCCACCACTAGGAGGAGCTCACTACATACAGATTATACACCCAAAACTAGGGGGAGCTCACTACATACAGATTATACAGTCACCACTAGGAGGAGCCCATTACATACAGATTATATAGCCACCACTAGGGGGAGCTCACTACTTATAGATTTTACACCACCACTAGGGGGGATCACTACATACAGATTATACACCACCACTAGGGGGAGCTCACTACCTACAGATTTTACACCACCACTAGGGGGAGGTCACTACATACAGATTATACAGCCACCACTAGGGGGAGCTCACTACATACAGATTATATGTTCACCACTTGGAGGAGATCACTACATACAGATTATACAGCCACCACTAGGGGGAGCTCACTACATACATCTTATACACCACCACTAGGGGGAGCTCCTCATCCTATTATACAACACCACTAGGAGGAGCTCATTACATACAGATTATACACCACCACTAGAGGGAGCTCACTACATAAAGATAATACAGTCACCACTAGGGGGAGCTCACTACATAAAGATTATACAACACCACTAGAGGGAGCTCACTGCATACAGATTATACAGCCACCACTAGGGGGAGCTCACTACATACAGATTATACAGCCACCACTAAGGGGGAGCTCACTACATACATCTTATACACCACCACTAGGGTGAGCTCCTCACCCTTTTATACAACACCACTAGGAGGAGCTCATTACATACAGATTATACACCACCACTAGGAGGAGCTTTCTACATACAGATTATACAGTCACCACTAGGGGGAGCTCACTGCATACAGATTATACAGCCACCACTAGGGGGAGCTCACTACATACAGATTATACTGCCACCACTAAGGGGGAGCTCACTACATACATCTTATACACCACCACTAGGGTGAGCTCCTCACCCTATTATACAACACCACTAGGAGGAGCTCATTACATACATATTATACAGTCACCACTAGGAGGAGCTTTCTACATACAGATTATACAGTCACCACTAGGGGGAGGTTACTACATACAGATTATACACCCACCACTAGGGGGAGCTCACTACATACAGATTATACATCACCACTAGGGGGAGGTCACTACATAGAGATTATACAGCCACCACTAGGGGGAGGTCACTACATACAGATTATACAGCCACCACTAGGGGGAGCTTACTACATACAGATTATACAGTCACCACTAGGGGGAGCTCACTACATACAGATTATACAGTCACCACTAGGGGGAGCTCACTACATAAAGATTATACAACACCACTAGAGGGAGCTCACTGCATACAGATTATACAGCCACCACTAGGGGGAGCTCACTACATACATCTTATACACCACCACTAGGGGGAGCTCCTCAACCTATTATACAACACCACTAGGAGGTGCTCATTACATACAGATTATACACCACCACTAGAGGGAGCTCACTACATACAGATTATACAGTCACCACTAGGGGGAGCTCACTACATACAGATTATACAGTCACCACTAGGGGGAGCTCACTACATAAAGATTATACAACACCACTAGAGGGAGCTCACTGCATAC